>NW_020230222.1:0-350000 GCF_003227715.2 Harpegnathos saltator
TTATTATTTCTCTAATCCTGTTGTAGGATTGATTTATCGGAATGTTTTTAAGGTTTCCAACCTTTCTTCTTTCTGAACTCCGCTTTCTACTGGGAGTAGTGAAGAGTGTCGATCCATGTAGTCCAAAATGTAGAGTTTTGAAATGGTGCTTTAATTTGGTACACTGTCCGAAGCCTGATCTCTAACCGTTTAGGAGATATCGAGTTAAAGTTTCCAACTTTCTCTCGCGATATCACTTCTCCTCGTCCGCTTCTACTGGAGTTAAGAGAGTCGTCCATGTAGTGCAAATGTAGGGTTTTGAAAAGGCTTTAATTTGGTTACCGTCCGATAGCCTGTATCTCTAACCTTTTAGGAGATATCGAAAGGTTTAAAGTTTTCCAACCTTTCTCTGTCGATATCCAGCTTATCGTTCGATATCTCCGCTTTCTACTGGGTAGTGAGATGTCGCATGTAGTCCATAATATGTATAGGTTTTGAAAGTCTTATTTTGGTTTGGTACATGTCCGAAGCCTGTATCTCTAACCGTTTAGGAGATATCGAAGGTTAAAGTTTTCCAACCTTTCTCCGTCGATATCCAGCCTTCATCCGTCGATATCTCCGCTTCTACTGGGAGTAGAGGGTCGTCCATGTAGTCCAAAATGTAGGGTTTTGAAAGGGCTTTAATTTGGTACCAGGCCGAAGCCTGTATCTCTAACCATTTAGGAGATATCGAAGGTTAAAGTTTTCCAGCCTTTCTCTATCGATATCCAGCCTTCATCCGTCGATATCTCCGCTTCTACTGGGAGTAGAGAGTTGTCCATGTAGTCCAAAATGTAGGGTTTTGAAAGGGCTTTCATTTGGTACCAGTCCGAAGCCTGTATCTCTAACAGTTTAGGAGATATCGAAGGTTAAAGTTTTCCAACCTTTCTCCGTCGATATCTCCGCTTCCACTGGGAGTTGAGAGTCGTCCATGTAGTCCAAAATGTAGGGTTTTGAAAGGGCTTTAATTTGGTACCAGTCCGAAGCCTGTATCTCTAACCGTTTAGGAGATATCGAAGGTTAAAGTTTTCCAACCTTTCGTTGATATCTCCGGTTCTACTGGGAGTAGAGAGTCGTCATTTATGGCAAAATGTAGGGTTTTGAGAGGTCTTTATTTTGGTGCCAGAAACATGCCTGTATCTCTAAGCGTTTAAGATATATCGAAGGTTAAAGTTTTCCAGCCTTTCGTTGATATCTCCGCTTCTACTGGGAGTAGAGATTCGTCATTTGCGGCAAAATGTAGGGTTTTGAGAGGACTTTATTTTGGTGCCAGAAGCAGGCCTCTCTCTAGCCGTTTAGGAGATATCGAAGGTTAAAATTTTCCAACCTTTTACCGTTGATATCTCTGCTTCTACTAGTAGTTGATAGTCGTAATTTACGGGAAAATGTAGGGTTTTGAGAGAACTATATTTTGGTGCAAGAAACAGGCCTGTATCTCTAGCCGTTTAGGAGATATCGAATGTTAAATTTTTCCAACTTTTTCCGTTCCAACAAATTAACTTGAATAAACGTATGATTAGTATCAATTTTTCTTCTCTTATAAAGAAATGAAAGAATAAATCAGTACCGAAAATTGAAGACCGATCAATATTTAATTGTATGTATACTTTGTTGATTCCCCTGGCGGGGTTACAAATTCCAATACAACTTCTCCTTACTTCCTATTACGCTCGCCCCTATCCTCTTGCACACGCACACACCCACACACACACACACACACTCCCATCCCCTGCCCCTCCTTATAACTACTTTACAAATATCTTATATCTACTCGCTCGCTTATCTCTTATAATTAATTGTTCGCTTGTCATCTATTCTTATACATATGTATATATATATATTTCTATGCCGCTTTTACTCCTATAATTCTTATATCCTAACGCCGATTTTCGCTTTCCTCCATTCATTACATTCCTTCACAGTTTCTCCCTCGCTCTCTCTCTCTCTCATCCTTTTAATCCACTTCGTCCTCCCTCTCGCCCCCTCCTTTCTTTCACCTCTCTCATCCCCCTCTCCCTCCACCCTCCTAGCAGCCTTTCTACCACCTATCCCCATCCCTCTCCCTCTCCCCCCATCCCATAAACGAACGACCCGTCCACGATCAATATTTATTTTATTCAGCAAATTAACGCGGATAAATGAACGATTCGTATCAATTTTTTCTTTTCTTATACAGAAATGAAAGAGTAAAACAGTATCGAAAATTGAATATTGATTAATACCATAAATCAGTGTCAGAAAATTGTTTAAGTGCAATGACAATTTGTTCTTATTTTTCACGTACTTACCCCTCTAATTTAATCAACAAATTAACTCTGCTAACGAACGGTCCGTATCAATTTTTCTTTTCTTATAAAGAAATGAGAGAATAAATCAGTACCGAAAACCGAAGATCGATCAATACGTAATTTTTCCATCAAACTAACGCGGATAAATGAACGATTCGTGTTAATTTTCTGTTTTCTTAGAGAAATGAAAGAGTAAATCAGTACCGAATATCGAATATCGATTAATACCGTAAATCAGTGTCAGAAAATTGTCCAAGTGCAAAGACAATTTGCTCACATTTTTCAGGTACTTACCCGTCTAAACTTATTCAACAAATTAACGGGGATAAACGAACGATTGGTATCAATTTTTTTGTCTTATAAAAAATGAGAAAATAAATCAGTACCGAAAACCGAAGACTGATTAATATCATAAATCAATGTCAAGAAAATTATCCAAGTGCAATGACAAGTTGTTTTCATCTTGCAGGTACTTACCCCACTAATTTATTCAACAAATTAAGTCGGATAAAAGAACGATTCGTATCAATTTTTATTCTCTTATAAAGAAATTAGAGAATCAGTCAGTACCGAAAATTGAAGACCGATCAATATTTAATTTATTCATCAAATTAACGCGGATAACTGAACAACGCTCCGTATGAATTTTTTTTTCTTATAGAGAAATGAAAGAGTAAATTAGTACCGAAAATCGCATATCGATTAATACCGTAAATCAGTGTCAGGAAATTGTCCAAGTGCAATGACAATTTGTTCTCATTTTCCAGGTACTTACCCCTCTAAACTTATTCAACAAATTAACTCGGATAAATGAACGATTCGTATTAATTTTCTGTTTTCTTATAGAGAAATGAAAGAGTAAATCAATACCGAAAACCGAATATCGATTAATACCGTAAATCAGTGTCAGAGAATTGTCCAAGTGCAATGACAATTTGTTCTTATTTTTCAGGTACTTACCCCTTTAATTTACTTAACAAATTAACTGTGTTAAACGCACGATCCGTATCAATTTTTCTTTTCTTATAAAGAAATGAGAGTATAAATCAGTACCGAAAACCGAAGACCGATCAATACGTAATTTTTCCATCAAATTAACGCGGATAAATGAACGATTCGTATTAATTTTCTGTTTTCTTATAGAGAAATGAAAGAGTAAATCAATACCGAAAACCGAATATCGATTAATACCGTAAATCAGTGTCAGAGAATTGTCCAAGTGCAATGACCATTTGTTCTTATTTTTCAGGTACTTACCCCTTTAATTTACTTAACAAATTAACTGTGTTAAACGCACGATCCGTATCAATTTTTCTTTTCTTATAAAGAAATGAGAGTATAAATCAGTACCGAAAACCGAAGACCGATCAATACGTAATTTTTCCATCAAATTAACGCGGATAAATGAACGATTCGTATTAATTTTCTGTTTTCTTATAGAGAAATGAAAGAGTAAATCAATACCGAAAACCGAATATCGATTAATACCGTAAATCAGTGTCAGAGAATTGTCCAAGTGCAATGACCATTTGTTCTTATTTTTCAGGTACTTACCCCTTTAATTTACTTAACAAATTAACTGTGTTAAACGCACGATCCGTATCAATTTTTCTTTTCTTATAAAGAAATGAGAGTATAAATCAGTACCGAAAACCGAAGACCGATCAATACGTAATTTTTCCATCAAATTAACGCGGATAAATGAACGATTCGTATTAATTTTCTGTTTTCTTATAGAGAAATGAAAGAGTAAATCAGTACCGAAAATCGAATATCGATTAATACCGTAAATCAGTGTCAGAGAATTGTCCAAGTGCAATGACAATTTGTTCTTATTTTTCAGGTACTTACCCCTTTAATTTACTTAACAAATTAATTCTGTTAATCGAACGATCCGTATCAATTTTTCTTCTCTTATAAAGAAATAAGAGAATAAATCAGTACCGAAAACCGAAGACCGATCAATACGTAATTTTTCCATCAAATTAACGCGGATAAATGAACGATTCGTATTAATTTTCTGTTTTCTTATAGAGAAATGAAAGAGTAAATCAATACCGAAAACCGAATATCGATTAATACCGTAAATCAGTGTCAGAGAATTGTCCAAGTGCAATGACCATTTGTTCTTATTTTTCAGGTACTTACCCCTTTAATTTACTTAACAAATTAACTGTGTTAAACGCACGATCCGTATCAATTTTTCTTTTCTTATAAAGAAATGAGAGTATAAATCAGTACCGAAAACCGAAGACCGATCAATACGTAATTTTTCCATCAAATTAACGCGGATAAATGAACGATTCGTATTAATTTTCTGTTTTCTTATAGAGAAATGAAAGAGTAAATCAGTACCGAAAATCGAATATCGATTAATACCGTAAATCAGTGTCAGAGAATTGTCCAAGTGCAATGACAATTTGTTCTTATTTTTCAGGTACTTACCCCTTTAATTTATTTAACAAATTAACTGTGTTAAACGCACGATCCGTATCAATTTTTCTTCTCTTATAAAGAAATAAGAGAATAAATCAGTACCGAAAACCGAAGACCGATCAATACGTAATTTTTCCATCAAATTAACGCGGATAAATGAACGATTCGTATTAATTTTCTGTTTTCTTGTAGAGGAATGAAAGAGTAAATCAGTACTGAAAATCGAATATCGATCAATACCATAAATCAGTGTCAGAAGATTGTCCAAGTGCAATGACAATTCGTTCTCATTCCCGAGTCTTTCCCAAGTCGAAATATTAATTCTACATTGATCCTGCAAATTGCATCCAATTTGAAAAATCATTGCAGAATATCTAGATGCGCAATAGTGAACAAGCTTTGTCTTACCTGAACGTTACATCTGGCTACTCTCGCAGTCTCGCCCATGATGAGTCTTCAACAGCGACGTATTCCGCAGTTTAATACTCGTTTATCTCGATAATGTATATGTACTTAATCCTTATATTCTTAATTTAAATGAGCAATTTTTGTTGATATTGATTATATATTTGCTTAACAGCGCAAGAAAGAGAACAAAGATAAACACGTAAATAGAACTGTCTTTGTTAGAACTGCGCGTGAGATAAATATATAAGGATTAAATAATCATATAAGAATTAGAGGAAATGGGAGATGAAAAACACTTTTTATTCTCATCATTCTTAAAGTTCTTTTTTCTTTTTTCTTCTCTTTTTTTTTTTTCTTTTTTCTAATGAGAATGATGAGAATTGTAGCTCTCAAAAGAGCTGAAGCTGCAAAAAGACAACGGTTATGTCTAATAATGCTGTTTCACTAATAGAGATTTTAATTCTAATTCGGTACAATAAGAAAGATAAACAAGAATGAGAAACGGACATTCTAGCAGATTCTAAAGGGAAACAGCAATCTGAGCATTATTAGGCGAATAAAAATCAATACTTGTAAAATTTATATCAGATTCTAAGATCATTATTCATAGTTTTTTAAATTATGTGCAATTTTTCATTGAGAACATAATTACAAATTTATATTCATAAACCTTAGCTTGCCTTAGCAACCTTGCTTGAATAGACATTCATATTTTATGAGAAAAGAAAAGTAGAACTCACTGTTACGTGAAATTAGTTTAACGAATAATCAAATTTCAAACTATTTTTCAGATGATAAACTATGAATGCTGATCTAATTTCGACTCGGGTATGTCCTTACTTCGAATAAGGTCCGTTAAAATCAGAAAAATCTTGAGTAATAATAATGACTCGAGATACCTCGAATACCATATATGATGTATCGCTGTCCACGTCTCTCGGCGCGCTCCAAGTCCTCTGCATCCTGACTTCTCGATCCGACGTCCTCCTTCTGGTTACTCCGTCGCAGCACCCCCGGATACTCCATCGTAGCACTGGCGATGACACTGACTCTAGCTCTAACACTCGCGCAAGTAAGATTCGGGGACAAAGAAACGCGTATTAACCGATACGACTACCGACACTCGTACTCTGCGTCGCGGTATGCGCGTCGTTCGTCGGCCCGAGGCGCAATGTCCTTTCCGCAATCACGGAGTCATGTATAAGCGTATGAAAACAAACAATCGGGAAGGCACGGTTACCCCCCACTTTGCCGATCAGTGTTGATGCCTGCGTCGTCCGTTAGCTGAAAATGAAAACAACTCGTATTTTCAAAGCATGCCTGTGAGAGATTCGCTTCAAACTTCGTAATACTTTACGTCTGTCCCAAGAATCATATTACGCCGAATTTAAACCGTCTCTATTGACATGCGAATTTTGTCTCGTTCTTATTAAATGTTAGATTATCCGCTGCGGACAATAAGTCTTCTACTTTTCATCTAATATTCAATGATAATAAATAACATTTAATTGCATTCGTTTGACATTTTTTATTTCGAAAATAAAAAAATATATACCAGGGTGAGATTTCACCCATAACAACATCAACGTGATTTTCTTTGATGCTTTTTTTAAAAGTTCAAATATTTCGTCGACTCGCGGGATATTTATAATTGGAGTCTCGTCGCGTTAATTAACATGTGCTCCTCCGAGAGGATCGAATGCTCACCGACGGTCACTGTCAGTGCCACGAGCGAATGTCCGGAGCGGACGGGATGCCGAATTGAGAAGCAGGACGAAGGGAACGGGACGCGGGCAACGATACATCATGCGTCTCCAGACGTATCAAATCGATAATTATACAGGAGACTTTAATACGGCAACATGTATGTAGAGGATTTAATATTTAATATGTACTTTTATTTTCCCTGCTCACCCTCTACGCTCTTTTTAGACCTTCGGGCATAGTCTGGCATAGAGATAGTAACTATGGTTGCAGCACGGACATAAACCGCCTGAAAGTGGATGTAGCACGGACTTCCACCACATGCAGATTATACAACCAAGATTTGAAAGTGGATGTAGCATCGTAGTTCTCCTCTCAAAATGGATGCATATGGCGCCCATTTCCAGCTAAAAATCGCCGAAAACGTCGTGTTGGCCGCTCTCAGCTTCCTCTCTGGTTTCACTACGAAGATTAAAGTTTTCCAACATTTCTCCATTGATATCTCCGCTTCTACTGGGAGTAGAGAGTCGTCCATGTAGTCGAAAATGTAGGGTTTTGAGAGGACTTTATTTTGGTGCCAGAGCCAGGACTGTATCTCTAACCGTTTAAGAGATATCGAAGACTAAAGTTTTCCAACCTTTCTCCGTTGATATCTCCGCTTCTACTGGGAGCAGAGAGTCGTCATTGTAGTCGAAAATGTAGGGTTTTGAGAGGACTTTATTTTGGTACCTGTCCGAAGCCTGTATCTCTAACCGTTTAGGAGATATCGAAGATTAAAGTTTTCTAACATTATTCCGTTGATATCTCCGCTTCTACTGGGAGTAGAGTGTCGTCCATGTAGTCCAAAATGTTGGGTTTTGAAAGGGCTTTAATTTGGTACCTGTCCGAAGCCTGTATCTCTAACCGTTTAGGAGATATCGAAGGTTAAAGTTTTCCAACCTTTCTCCGTCGATATCCAGTCTTCATCCGTCGATATCTCCGCTTCTACTGGGAGTAGAGAGTCGTCCATGTAGTCCAAAATGTAGGGTTTTGAAAGGGCTTTAATTTGGTACCTGTCTGAAGCCTGTATCTCTAACCGTTTAGGAGATATCGAAGGTTAAAGTTTTCCAACCTTTCTCCGTCGATATCTCCGCTTCTACTGGGAGTAGAGAGTCGTCCATGTAGTGCAAAATGTAGGGTTTTGAAAGGGCTTTAATTTGGTACCTGTCGGAAGCCTGTATCTCTATCCGTTTAGGAGATATCGAAGGTTAAAGTTTTCCAAGCTTTCTCCGTCGATATCTAAGCTTCTACTGGGAGTAGAGAGTCGTCACTTACGGCAAAATGTAGGGTTTTGAGAGGACTTTAATTTGGTGTCAGAACCAGGCCTTTATCTCTAACCGTTTAGGAGATATCGAAGGTTAAATTTTTCCAGCCTTTCTCCGTCGATATCCAGCCTTCCTCCGTCGATATCTCCGCTTCTACTGGGAGTAGTCAACGTAGTTCCAGGCTACAAATGGGCGCAGATGGCGTTAAAATCAGTCATCAAAATGCATATCGCCAAAAACTCCGACGTGGCCGCTCTCAGGCTTCTCTCTGATTAAAGTAACACTTTTATTTAAATAACATAAATATATATACATTTTTTTGACATTTACAACGAGGATATGTTATTTAACACTACACTTCTTTCCATTTCTGGATTCCACATTTGAATTACTCGTAATGCTGCTACTCCGTAATGTTCAAAGCGTTATGTGGACTTAGAGTTGCACGGTCTGCACTTAAAATGAAGTAGATATATGTTTGTTGCTCAAGATGGAAGAGAGAAGAAAGCAGATTTGTTATAAGGCAATTCAAAAAGTGTAGCTATAACGAACAGACTGACATTCAGAAAGTTCCGTACGTATAGTTCATAAAAAACACATGAAATTTAACTTCCTGATGGCAGCAATTGATAAAGTCAAAATTATCGTAGTGGGCGATTCTGGTAAATATAAAATTTGTGATATTTATATAGAGTATGTAGGTTATTTATAATTGAGCCACCCATAATATATGATGAGTCTTTATTAATATTACTTGTATTAATGAACATGTATTGGAGAGTCAATATTTGAATTATCACAGGTGTTGGTAAAACATCTTTGACGCATTTGATATGCCAACAGCAACCTATCAGCAATCCTTCCTGGACAGTAGGTTGCTCAGTAGAAGTCAAATTACATGAGTACAGAGAAGGAACGCCTAATCAGAGACGATACTTTATTGAATTATGGGATGTTGGTGGCAGTCAAAATCACAAAAACACAAGATCTGTGTTTTACAATCCTACAAATGGTACGCATATGTCATATTGAAATAGACACAAGACTGTATTAATAAATGGAATACCATACTTAAATTTATAATCATGATAAAATCTGACGATGAATACAAATATATGTCTTTTATAAGTAGGTATAATACTGGTCCATGACTTAACAAATCGCAAATCACAGCAGAACTTGCAGAAATGGCTAGAAGAGGTATTAAACAAAGATGGGACTTTCTCCAAATCCAAATCATTTGATGACTTTGATCCTGAAAAGTTTGTGGGCTTAACTCATGTAAAAAACTTTCAAATTATTCAATTGCAACATCATATATATATAACATTATACATATGTATATGATATATATTAGATATAATAAATATATGAGTAACATTAACTGTGAAAACAGTTTTGCAACTGTTTATGTTTTTTAATTTATATTTATTCAATAGATTAATTGTATTATTATATCATCTTTTTCCCCTAGCATGCTAAATATATATTTAATGATCAAATTATGTTGAGAAATTGTTTGTAATTGTCAGAAAAAACATTCAATGAAACCTTTCAATCTTTGAAGATGTAACACAAGATGCTAAAGTAACATTGATCTCTATTGAACATATTTGTTTGTTTCCAGATTCCAATTTTAGTGATTGGCACAAAGCTTGACTTAATTCCTGAAGTAAAATCCAATGTACATAGACGTTCCTCAACTATCGCAGAGGAATGTGGTGCTGATGAAATATTTTTGGTAAATATTAAAACATATAAAATCAATTCATTGAATATGTTTATTACATTTGTGATTTGGATCACAGAGCTATGTCTAATCATTATATCATTATTTTAACAGGACTGCCGTCAAATAAGATCTTTAGCAGCTGGCTCTAGTTCTTCTGTAAAGCTCAGTAGGTTCTTTGATAAAGTTATTGAAAGACGTTACTATGCCTCTAGAGAAGGGTTCAATCTTGACAAACGCAGACCACCATTGTATTCTTCTTCAGTCTACACAAAATCTTATCACAATGACTAAGCAACATGTAGGGAGCTTGACAGAATATTCTTATTCTACATTACTTAGGATAATTTTCGATTTTGTAATATAATATCACTGCAGAATTGTGCAAGTCGAGTAATCGGGTGTCACAAGGTAATAATCATGCATTTCTTTATCTACATTCCTAATCTTCCTACGGAAGTGTTTTGTCGGATGTGCTCAAGATACGACTGTGAACAAAGTAGATAAAAAGATTTATATATACATGTCTGGATTTAAGTAGCCAAGCGCTCGTGTGCAGGTAGAGAACTCTTTAAACTGAATAAAAAAATTCTGTCATTTTGTAAATTACCACAGTCATTACTGAGACATAAATAATCGTGGTAATTTAAAAATGTTAGAGGATTCTTCTACTTTTTATAACAATTTCTTAATCCATTCACTCTGTATATGTACAAGTTGCTGTCTCTTACGGTTGATTATGAAAATATACTAAGCTCACAATACTTTCCATATAATTATGTTATAAGACACATTGTTTTATATACAATATAATTTCATATATCTTGACTATATTGTAAAAATATATTTTATCAATTTCTTTTTAATAAGTACAATTCGTGTAATTGTTGGTCATTTGAGAAATATATATGAAAGATCAGTTTTTTTTTTCTGTTCAAACCGATATAGGAAGTGTACAAAGATTCCTAAACAGAGTTGTCATTATTTCCTCAGATTTTAGAAATAGTGGTTGTGTTCAGAAAACAAAGCGCTCACTGAGCGCTTAGTAACTATTGGTCCTTACTGTTAGATCCTTACATTCAGACTAATAACATTGACGAATTATTCAACTGTTGTGTATTCTGAACGCAGCCAGTGTTAAATGATATCGAAAACTGAATCTATCGGATATACTGTGGACACTCTGATATCGAGTTACGTCTTTATCTTGGAGAGACTTTCTGTAGTTGAAATTTTCCCACTCCTGCTGTGATTTATGCTTATACCATAGATTACGACATGATTAGCATGAAATTGGTCTGAATCTGCATCATACTTGTCCCCCCAGATTCCCTAGAAAACAGAACTTTCCATTGGCTATTGAAGTGATATATTGGATGTAATTTGAAACGGATCGACTGATTCGCAATCATTTTATGTCACGCGTCACGGCGCGCAGCGACAGATGTTTCAAAAAGCACGTCCTCGCCAAAAGAGCGGATAAGTGAGTAAGTGTGCGAAATGTCACACATATGTCATGAACTGACAGCTCCAAGGAGGAAGACGGATCTTTCTTTGCCATGTATTTATGAGTCATTGCGATATATCGTCATATCTCTATCCTAGAGATCAAGGCACACTTAGCTCTTTTACATGTATGTGTGAATGTTTAATTTGGAACATATGTAATATTTGCCATTTCTCGTATCCGTATTGTCAAGGTTATCTTATCTTTATATTCGATCATTTCGTTGATAAGAATTTTAGGATAATGGTAACAATTGCTTTCGTAAGTCACTTAAAGGATTCTTTCCTTAGTTTAGCTATTATTGCAGCCTAATTTCTGCAATTGAACAACCTAATGACCTTCCACAATCTGGGATTGTAATGTGGTAAGCGATAAGCAGTTTTTAATAGATGGTTTTTCCTTTTTTTTTTTTTTTTCAGGAAATATCCGCAATCATGAATCACTGTCTCGTTAAGAAGTGCATCAGAACGAATTATCTTTTTTATATGTTAATGCGTGTTCAGCCTATAATATACATTCAGAAATGTCATGCTCATAATATAGAGATAAATTTGAATAATGGACCAGTCAGTATTTTGAAGCAAAAGATTATGAGAGGCGAGTTGATGAAAGATGCGCACCAAATGAAAGTGGCACAGATCTTGCAGGGAGTTTATCAAGAAGTGCATAATTACAAGCCACAACAATTAAACATATTGGAGAAATGGTTTGGTGGCAAGAAGAAGGACGCGCCAAAAGGCTTGTACATTTATGGAGCAGTAGGTGGAGGTAAAACAATGTTGATGGACCTATTTTACAATTGTTGCCAGGTATCTCGGGTTGCTGCTTGAATAAGTACTGTATATGGCGAATTAGATTAATATTTTTAATTCCTTGACATAATAATCTGTTTTCCAAATTGATTTGGAAAATTAGAATCGTACAACCATTTACAAAAGTAACAAAAAAAATATAAAAATTTCCAAAATTAAAATAGATATATAACAATTGTTTATACATACGTTAGAGTAGTAGGTCAAAATGTAATTTGCCATATGTGATATAAAACAAATATAATGTCACTTTGATAACATAATGCATTTTGAAGTGAAAATTTCTCACTTCAGATCGAGAACAAGAAGAGAGTTCACTTTCACTCCTTTATGCTGGATGTTCATAACAGAGTGCACGAGGTGAAAAAGACCATTGTACGAGATGTTACCAGCACCAAGTTGCAACCTTTTGATCCAATACCTCCGGTCGCGTCCGGTATTGCCGAGAAGGCTTGGCTGTTATGTTTCGATGAATTTCAGGTTGACATTAATGCCCGTCGTAAAGAAAAACTGAAAATACTCGATAGTAGAAATTTAATGAAAGTAAATATATCGAAGGTGACAGACATCGCGGATGCCATGATATTAAAAAGGCTGTTCACGGAACTTTTTGATAACGGTGTGATAGTAGTGGCGACTAGTAATAGGTCGCCGGACAATCTGTATAAGAATGGATTACAGAGGGGAAACTTCGTGCCGTTTATTCAAGTGCTGAAGAATCATTGCTCTGTCAGTAACTTAGATTCTGGGATAGATTACCGTTTAAAATCGGGATCCGGCAACAAGAAAATATACTTTATGTACGTATATATTGATAAAAGCAGCGCCGTATTAATCTTCCTTTGGGCTCTGGGTTCCTTGTCTCTGCAGAGTATACAAATTTAATATAATTTTCATTTTGTTTTTTTGCTCAAAAGAAAACATTTCTGCTCGTAAATTATACATTACGTTGAAAAATTTATCTAAACGTGCCGTATGTGAAAAGCTGTTGAGTAATATTTCGTGGAGAGCCAAATTTGCAGAGTTCCCAATACCTAGTGTGTGTGTAGGAAGTACGGTCTTGTTATTGAACACGTCACGATTAATCGAGTTACATAATTGATGGTTCAAGAAAAGGCAAGGACGCAGCAAATGACGTGGATAAAGTCTTCAAATATTTGTGCTCTATGGAGAACGATGTTGTACGACCGCGAACAATCTCTATTAGAGGACGCAACGTCAGTTTTTGCAAAACTTGCGGCCAAGTGCTCGACTCTACGTTCGAGGAATTGTGCGACAGGGTGAGACAGGCTCGGAATGTTTTTGAATTATATATGCAGATGGGAAAATTGTATCTATAGAAATACATAAAGTGCGTTTTTTTCGGCACAGCCTCTTGGAGCGAGCGATTATCTGCAGTTGAGTCAAATATTTCACACAGTAATCATAAGAGATATGCCGCAGCTGAACTTACGACTCAAATCTCAAGCCAGGAGATTTATCACGCTTATTGATACGTTGTATGATAACAGAGTGAGGCGCACTATATTTCTAATTTAAGACATTGATTTTTTTTAAGTATCTTTAAAGATATACCAGCATTCAAAATTAATACAGAAGTTATGTAAATAATGTAAGATATTTGTATGTAATATTTTATAATATTTATAGGTACGAGTAGTTATGTCGGCGACTGTACCACATACGCAACTATTTTTGCCAGAAGCCGAGTCCGAATACACTGACGAGAAGAGGATGCTGATGGATGATTTAAAGATCTCTCATGGTTCAGTAAGTAAGCCAAAGCTAGTGATATTAGCGATACGTATGAATCTCTTATCAATCGCGATAATTTAATTTACATTATCTGCAGGAGGATCACAAGGCAAATATTTTCACTGGAGAAGAAGAACTGTTCGCATTCGATCGTACAGTGTCGCGTTTGGCCGAGATGCAGACTTCACAGTATTGGGAACAATGGGAGCACCATAGATAATGACATCTTTAAATAGATTTATACATAGACATTAGATGTGAATTTATTTCGCACGTAACGTACAAGTATTGACGATGTGATTTTTACAACAAGATCTCACATACAGTTATTAAAATCTCCGTCAGGTGTGTTTCATCTTGTCAACGGTTCCACTCAGAGTATAAAACGTTTCATATTTCGTCAGTATTTTATTTTCTTCATAGATTATTTTTTGGAAGTAGTTGAGGCTTAATATTAAGTTACTCCTATTTATTAGATTAAAATTATAGACACCAATTTCTAACATAAATGTATGTACTTATGTATATATGTAAAGTTCTAATTACGTGAAATTTCTTGCATCTGTCTGTCCTTCACTTCTTGGTTGAATAAATAATTAATGTTGATTTTGCATGGCTTCTGATTTATTGCCTTGCATCAGTGATTATTGGGGAAATGTGATAATGAAGCAAATATTAGGTTGTTGCAGATGAAATGGCCATTTTTTAATTTTTAATTTAAATTTTTATTCGACACACTTTATATATATCTCGTCAATCAAAATAGTCTCCCTCCACCTCAATACACTTCCCCCAACGTGATACAAGCGCATCAACGGTTGCATTCAGAAAACAAAGCGCTCACTGAGCGCTTAGTAATTATTGGTCCTGTTAGATCCTTAGATTCAGACCAATAACGTTGACGAATTACTCAATCGTTGTGTAACCGTTGTGTTTTCTGAACGCAACTATTGCCTTTCACGGAGAAATTAGAAAAGCGAGATGCAAGAAATTCGTTGGACGCATTTTTCACGTCGCTTTCTGTTTGGAATATCTTTTCACTTAAAAAGTTATTCAGATGCTTAAACAAATGGTAATCAGTTGGAGAAAGGTCAGGAGAATAAGGAGGGTGAGGGAGAACTTCGCATTTGTATTCTGTTAATGTTTTTACAGTTTTTTTGCAATACACGGTCTAGCATCATGGAGCGATAACATACCGCGTCTATTTAATAACGCCGGCTGTTGAATATGCAGTTTTTCCATCACAATGTCAATTTCTTGGCAATATTTATCAGCATTTATAGTTTCACCCTTTTTCAAAAACGAAAGATGCACAATACCCTTGGCAGACCATCATACAGATACCATAACTTTACATGGATGAAGGCTCGGTTTCGGTCGACGATTGCCATAAAGAACCCACTTTTCATCACACGTTACTATTCGATTCAATATTCCTTCATTATTGTGTCGGGAAAGCAAAGATGAGCTGATTTCCATACGGCGAAGCTTGTCTCTCTGTCAGTTCATGTGGTACCCATTTGTCAAGCTTTTTCACTTTCCCCATGGCCTTTAGGTGTCAGGAAACAGTGGAACAGTGAACGTTGATGCTGTGTGCAATATCTCGAACTGATAAACGCGAGTCTGCTTCAACCATGTCTTTCAAAACATTGTCATCAATCACTGATAGTGCATGGCTGCGAGGCAAATTGTCGAAATTTGTATCACCAGACCGAAACTTTTCAAACCAACGTCTAATGGTTCGATCACTTACAGAACCGCCCCCAAAAGCAGTATTTATGTTTCACGTTGCCTCGGCCGCACTATGACCAAGTTTGTATTCGTACAAGAATATTATTCGCATTTTCTTACTTTCCATGTCGAAGAGACAACGATTTTCAACGATATAAACAACGTGATAAAAGTAAGACGTGCGAATTTACGTGTGGAGCATATACTTTTCAAATATCACGCATGCAACGACAGCTGCATGAAAAGAGCTGAACTACTCGGCCGGGAAATTTGAATTTTGAAAAACGGCCATTTCATCTGCAACAACTTAATAGCAATGAATCGCAATTCAAATGATATATGTATACAAATATACGTATCCAAATATAATTATGCAATCATATAATATTGAATAATTGTGACAAGATATACATCTATAAAATTGATATATTCAATCAATACACAGACAATTGAATATATCATAAATGTTTTTCGATTATCTATCGGTTTTTCTGGTCCAATTAATAAACATAGAAATTTATATATATTTTGCGTAATTCCTCTAACAATTTTGTCCAACCGATATAAAAATGCATACACACAATAAAGTTTATTTCGTCGCCAAAAGAAACGGATATTGAAGAATTTCCATATCTTTCTCATGATTCTTTTGTGTATTTTTAATATTATTATTTTAATTCTCGTCTTTCCTAACATTCAATGTAATGTTTTGTTTTATGCATTCAATTTTATAAGTTTTATAAGTTATATCTCCCGCCTATCATCCTTATCACTTTCCATCAGAGGACATGTTGCGTAACCGCAATATGAGAAATATTCGAGAACGAGACAGATTGCTGTTATTCGTATGATACGTGATAATAACCTGCCTGGTAGTTTCAAAGTTGTCCTTCAAGATTCTTCTGTAACATGACGCTGCCATTTTCTGAACGTTTGTAATAAATAAAATAATCGATATACGTTTTATCGCGATATGAGAACGTCTTTAAATTTACATATTCATTTCTATTCTCATTTTATTTTTTAGTGCACTTGCAAGTACATATTAATGAGCCAACAATAAATAAGACTGTTCGACAGATACGTTACAAAGCGAGCACGTTAACAGGCAATAATAAAGTAGCTTGGTTACTGAAAGCAATAACTTTCATTGATTTGACCACTTTAAATAGTGATGATACTAGCAGTAATGTGGAGGAACTTTGTAGAAAGGTAAATGAGAGATTTATTTATCAAATGGAATAGAAATGATCAACATCTAATTATAGGCTGCCAGACCTATAGCCTTCTTACCATTTGACAAATGGGTTGAACCACTTCACACAGCAGCTGTTTGTGTTTATCCATCTAGAATAGCAGATGCAATATCTGCATTGGAATGTAAAAATTATCTAGACAAGATCCGAGTGGCTAGTGGTATGGTTGTATGTGTGTGTGTGTGTGCGTGCGTGTGTGTAAAAAGAAAGATTTCTTTTAATTTAGCTTACAGTAAATATACCAGTTTTGATTGCAATATTTACTTTTATATTACAGTAGCTGCAGGTTTTCCTTCTGGACAATATCCTTTAGCATCCCGATTAGAAGAAGTACGTTGTGTCTTAAAAAGTGGAGCAAATGAAGTGGATATTGTTATTGACCGCTCACTAGCTTTAAGTCATGAGTGGAAACAATTGTATGAAGAGCTGGTAGCTATCCGTAAAATTTGTGATGAACAAAATAAAGATAAAATATGGTTAAAAGCTATACTTGCAACAGGAGAACTGTTTAACTTGAAGGATGTATACAAAGCATCCATGGTGGCTATGATGGCTGGTGCTGATTTTATTAAAACCTCCACAGGAAAAGAAGCTATTAATGCAACTTTGCCTGTTGGCGTTGTAATGTGTAGAGCAGTAAAAGATTTTGCAGATTTAACTGGGAAAATGGTGTGTATAATTATGTGTATATTTATTCTCATTGATCAGATTATATATAATAATTTTTGTTTATAGATTGGCATTAAACCTGCTGGTGGTATCAAGACTGCACAGGATGCACTAGAATGGATGGTTTTGATTAAAGAGGAATTAGGGTCAGCGTGGTTGAATAAAACAAATTTTAGAATTGGTGCATCTAGCTTACTTGGTAATATCGAAAAAGAGATTTTTAATAGTTATCAACCTAATGATGACTAAAAATTTGATTAAATAAGTCAAACCTGTTTGGAATAAAAATATTTTTATACTGCTTTTATAAAATATTAAATTTATTTGGAGCAATAATAAATATATTTTTATATGTACATATTAAAATTTTACATTAAATAAATTTTATTAATGTTAATGTGATTATATAAAAACCAAAATTATGTGCCGATGGAAGATTAGTACAGAATATTGAATTTTTTTCCAAGTTCCAATGCTCAAATGGCTAAACATGTACAGAAAACTTTTAGAAAATCAACATTTACAAATTCTCTTAAATATATCTTCAAATATTTCATAGCCAGCAAAATTATTTGCATAACATCTGTATGGGCATTTTATTGGTTAAGAAGTTATCAAAGTTAGTGATGTTAATTACTGAAGATGTATTTAAGACCATCTTAAATATTGGGTTGTTCAGAAAGTAATTTCAGTTTTCTGCACAAAAATGAAAGGTGATATTTTCAATAGAAAGAAAGTTTTATTCTGTTAAGTATTGACCATTTTGTTTCAACACCTTTTGCCATCTTTGAGATAATAACATGATTCCATGCTCATAGAACTTTTGGTCCTTATTAGCAAAAAATTGAATTAAGTGATTTTTGACACCTTCATTTGAATTGAAATTTTTATCATCCAAAGAATTTTACAGAATTTGACTGAAACAAGTGATAATCGGATGGTGCCAGATCAGGTGAATATGGTGGATGCGGTAGTAAATCCCATCCAAGTGCTAACAGCTTTTGGTGAGTCATTAAACTTGTGTGAGGTATGGCGTTATCATGATGAAACACAACACTTTTTCTGTTCACCAATTCTGCTCTCTTCTGCTTGATGGAATCATTCAATTTATCCAATTGATGACAATACACATTTGAATCAATCGTTTGGTTTGGTAGCAGCTCAAAAAAAACTATTCCCTTCCAATCCCACCAAACAGAGAGCATCACCTTCTTTTGTTGGATATCGGTTTTCAATGTGCTTTGAGCTGGTTCATCATGTCTGCTCCTTGATCTTTTGTGTTTAATATTGTTGTACACAATCCATTTTTCATCTTCAGTTATGAGTCGCTTCAGAAATGGATCGTTTTTCTCACGTTTCAACAGCAAATCGCAGATGGTAATGCGACGAATCAAATATTTTTCTTCGAGAACGTGTGGAACCCAAATATTGAGCTTTGAAACGAAACCAAGTTGTTTCAAATGCTCATGCACGGTCGAATTCGATAAATTCAATCTCTCAGCAATTTCTCGTATTGTTAAATGATGATTTGCATCCACCAGTGCCTTTATTTGATCGTTATCAGCCTCAATTGGCCTTCCAGAACGTGGTGCATCTTTGAGGTTGAAATTCCCAGAACGAAATTTCGAAAACCAATTTTGACATTGGCGTTCAGTTAACACATCTTCTGTATATACACACATAATTCTTTTCTTGCTTCCGCTGCACTTTTGCCTTTACAGTAATAAAAAAGCAAAATGTGACGAAAATGCTCATGTTGGTTTTCCATTTTTGATGCGACGCCAAACAAAAACAACTTGACAGATTTCAAAACAACTTTTTTTCAAATGAAGTTTGAAATGTATGGTGTAAAAATGTAAAATGATTTTCTAGCTTAAAATGAAGTTAAGTGCTTAAAAGGCAACTAACACCACCTATTTGAAAAAACCGAAATTATTTTCCGAACAATTCAACATAAGAACGGACTATGAATAAATCTTGATCGTATTTTATTGCACCTGGGTGCAAAATACTTAGGGCCTTCTTGGCTGATATGAAAATTGACAAAGGGCTGTCAATTTTTATATTATTTCGTCGATGGCACCGGTGTTCTAAGGCCGTTTTCCAGCAAGGGTCACAGACTACGTTTATACGGCTTCTAATTTCGACTTGTAACTACTGTAGTTAGTGCAGTTTCGAATCCAATTAGAGTATATTTTTAAATCTAAAAGAATATACCAATGGAATCAAAGAATTCACTAAAGCCAGCGGCACACGGTGCTTGTTTCCGTGTTGGATTGCTTGCTGGATGAAAATACCGCGTTCTGATTAGTATATTTCCGAAGATGGATGGAAATGCACCAATCAGAACGCAGTATTTTCATCCAGCAAGCAATCCAGCACGAAAACAAGCACCGTGTGCCGCTGGCTTAAGGTTGTTACTAATCCGGATTAGGGCAAGAGCACAGGCTTTTGCATAACACATAATACATAACGCATAAGAGAATAAACCAATTAGTTTTCTTCATTTCCCTCCTCAGGACAGAAATGAAGAACTCTGATTAGTTGATTCTCTTATGCGTTGTGTATTATGTGTTATGCAAAAGCTTGTGCTCTGGCCCTATCATTTGAAGCTATTGGTTGCCATTTTTGTATACATTTTCACTGTCGCGTTATACCATCTATACAATTTGCTTTTCAGAGGGAGTTACTTCTTTTCCACGTGTTTGTGGCTTTTCGAGGTTTGTACTTTGGAGATTTAAGTTTTAATCGGAAAATACAGATCAAAAATATTTAAAGAAATGTAATGTTTTATGTTATATACAATATTTGAAACATTATAATATATAAAACATTTAATATTTTCCCCACACTTGCGAACGTGTGATTATAATGCATCTGTTAGAATCTATAGGTCATACGCTCAGTATAATGCCGTATTTAATACTTCAATATCCGAAAATATTTTTCAATATCCATAAATTTAACAGTACGATAGTTGGAAGCATTCCTCGTGTGGATATCAACGCAATTTGTACAAAAAATATTCTAACCTTAAAATCTCTTTAGATGTTTACAGCAAACGCAAAGATAATTAAGAGTGGTGGTGCCGAGCCCGACCAGTTCGAGCTGGGCATCTCCAATGCTCTCCTGGATTTGGAAATGAACAGCGATTTGAAGTCGCAGTTGAGAGAATTATATATTACCAAGGCAAGAGAGATGGAAACGAATAATAAGAAGGTAAAATTTATTTCTTGGGTGTACTTTGTTACTTGTATCTGTTGTTTCTTAGCGTAACATACTTTTATTTTTATCTAATTGTAAATTTCAGTTTACATTTAAGGATTTTCATTTATTTTTATATAGTTGTAAATTTCAGTTTACATTTAAGGATTTTAATCTTTTTTAGTCAGTTTAATATACATATATATGTATATATATAATTTAATCTTTTACAGTCCATTATTATATATGTGCCCATGCCAAAATTGAAGGCCTTCCAAAAGATCCAAACAAGGTTGGTACGTGAATTGGAGAAGAAGTTTTCTGGCAAACATGTAATGTTTGTTGGTGAACGTAAAATTTTGCCTAAACCAACAAGAAAAACTCGCACCAAGAATAAACAAAAGCGTCCTAGAAGGTATAAGAAAGATAAATATTAAAATTATTTGTTTATGCAAAAATTGATGAGTCTAATCTAATTATATTATTTTTAGCCGAACATTAACTGCTGTGTATGATGCTTTATTGGAAGATCTTGTTTATCCTGTGGAGATTGTTGGCAAGCGTACCAGAGTTAAGTTAGATGGATCTCAAGTGATCAAAGTTCATCTTGATAGGAATGAACAGACAAATATTGAACATAAGGTATATTAATTTATTCTTAAATTTATAGAAAATATTGTGTTGTGATTATATACATACGTATAACTAAATTTCATGTTATTCTTTTAAATAGGTTGACACTTTTGCTTCAGTATATAAACAACTAACCGGACGGGATGTCACATTTGAGTTTCCTGAATCTTATGTATAGTTTATTAAGAAATAAAAGTATTTGAGGTCTTTCGACTTAAAATCTTGACCAAAATTTTTGGTTTTGACTTCTGATGTACAAATATCCGAATAATATATCCTGCGGAAACCCTTGATTTGGATACGACAGAATAATAAAATTTATAAACAAAATAAATTATATATTTCAACTTTTCTCCTGTACAATATATTTTAAATGAGGTTACGATAAAGTACCGCGAACATGACCATGGATGACTTCTGTACAAAGATGTGCAAACGCTGTGCGGTAAGGAGCAACGTGACAACCAATCACTTTGTCGTTCTACCATAAGACCGAGGAGTTTATTGGCTATCGTTTTATTCCTAGTCACGCTGTAAAGAACTGCGTTCTATGATACCGACTAGCATAGTTCGCCATATTAAGCCAGCGGCACACGATGCTTGTTTTGTGCTGGATTGCTTGCTGGATGAAAATACTGTGTTTTGATTGGTGCATTTCCATCCATTTTCGTAAATGTACCAATCAGAACGCAGTATTTTCATCCAGCAAGCAATTCAGCACGAAAACAAGCACCGTGTGTCGCTGGCTTTATATTTAACACGTGTGTGCATATAAAGGAGTTCGTCGTTCTGTTTCTGTAAAGATCCAAGATGGTAAGTTTGCTGTGATTTTTAAATTGAGGAATCTGTTTGCATCGCGCAAATGTGATGTAGATTTTTTGGTCGTACAAAAAAAATTCACAGTGCAAATTTTCGTGCAATTGTTGGTACATATATCACACGTTGAATATATTCTATCGCGAGAAAAACAATATATTTCAACGTGCCGTACCGTTCCAACCTGTTTCCTTTATTCAAGTTCGCGGCTTTTTATATATTTGTTAGATTGTGATCATTGATGAAGTTATTTTTTTACTTACAAATTAATTTTGTTAAAATAGAAATTGCAATAATTTAGCTAATAAATGTAATTTGATATTGCATTTTTAATGTGATATATAATTGGTTAATACCGTTTGTTTTAAAAGGATACATAGGTGGATTAACGTACTCGCCTGTGTACGTTACTTTTTGCCATAAATGTTATTATAAATATTTATATCCATTTAATAAGATTTGTAAAGACTAAATTTTTTTTATGAATGTTTGGTTTCTGAGATATTTAGAGAATCCAGGACTTTTCGTATATCATCTGTGTATAGTGCATGTATATATATATATATTTTATATTCTCTACATATTATATTACAAAGTATTTTTCCTCTCAGGCTCGTGGTCCAAAGAAACATCTCAAGCGTCTCAATGCACCTAAGGCATGGATGTTGGATAAACTGGGGGGTGTATATGCTCCTCGTCCATCCACTGGTCCTCACAAACTCAGAGAGTCTCTTCCTTTGGTTATTTTTCTCCGCAATAGGTTAAAATATGCTTTAACCAACTGTGAAGTTACTAAAATCATGATGCAGCGATTGATCAAAGTTGATGGAAAAGTTCGTACTGATTCCAATTATCCTGCTGGTTTTATGGGTAAATTTTTGTTATTTTATACAATTTGTATATTGTTTTTATGCTATGAGATATTTGATCAAAGCAGTAGTGTTATGATGAAAAATGACTTATAAAATACATAAAAGCATTAGTAATTTATGTACAAATGCAACGTGAAGAAAAATAGATTAATTGTTGCAGATGTTATCACTATTGAAAAGACTGGCGAATTTTTCCGATTGATCTATGATGTGAAGGGTCGTTTTACTACACATCGTATTACTGCGGAAGAAGCCAAGGTAATTCATCAATATCATATTTATTCTTTTATATAATAAAAGTATTATGTTTTACCTATATAACATTGTTTATTCACAGTATAAATTGTGCAAAGTGAAGCGCGTTCAAACTGGCCCTAAGGGTATTCCCTTCTTAGTAACGCACGATGGTAGGACTATTCGTTATCCTGACCCGGTCATAAAAGTCAACGATACTATTCATCTGGATATTGCCACTGGCAAGATTTTAGATTCTATCAGATTTGATTCTGGTAATATATATTGAGTATTTTGTACATATCATACAGAGAAGAAAGAGAAAGATATGAAATTTAACTTTCCTTTGTAGGTAATTTGTGCATGATTACTTCTGGAAGAAACTTGGGTCGTGTTGGTACCGTCGTCAACCGCGAACGTCATCCTGGTTCTTTTGATATCTGTCACGTGAAGGATGCACAAGGACACACCTTTGCCACAAGGTTCGTACGAGAAAAATGACAGGCTTGTGTTTACGAATTGAAAAATTTATCAGATATTTCGATTTTCCTTCAATGAAATAAGTGACGTCTTTTTCCATGGTATATTTTATCTCATAAAACAGATTATTTCAGGTTTTTTTGTTACTGTTAATCAGTGAGTTCTCATAAACAACTCACACTTCGATTTGCATTTTAAAGTTTATAGAGTTATTTTTTATCAATACTGGGCCGTATCGAAGCTGTGATGCGTACTACTTATTGCGTGTAACAGTCAAAAACTGGCCGATATCAAATTCCTTCACTTTATGGTCACTGACTACCGTTATTACTTCGGTTTTCCGTATTACCCAAGGAGGAGACAACATTGTCTTTTTTTGCAAAGCATGATTAGTAGCAGGGTTGGGAAAGTTACTTTCTAAAAGTAACTCGTTACCGTTATCATTACTTTCGGTAAAAAATAACTCGTTACCGTTACTCGTTACTGATCTTAAAAAATAACGCGTTACCGTTACTTGAAAGTAACGATATTTTATTTCGTTACTTTCCGTTACTTTTGTAAATCCAGGATTATAAGAAAGGTGCTAAGACAAGATATAAATCGGACATAAGAATTAGATTAGAAATGTATATATATATTTATTTAAATATTTTTATTATTTTATGTTATTAAGTATTGTACTTAATGAAAAGTTTCTTAATTAGTGGATATGAATTTAATATTTGGACATTAGTGCCTGTTGACTTTAAAAATCTTTGCCATTCATCATAGGCAGATTTCTCATTTGATGTTTGCTATTTAAAATTAAAAAAGTCATTGTTATTATTGTGCTTATCAGGCATCAAAAAATTTTTAATTGAAGGAATTCCTTATAAATCTTCTAAATACGTTTGCGCAAGTTTTCACTTATCTTCAGCTAACCAACTCAATTTGGGATGCAAACAGCTGGCAATTATCAATTCTTCTTTTTCGAGTGTAGTACAAAACCTAAAGTTAAATCAAAATTAAATATGAACATATTGATTTTTCTTTTTGATCAGATGAATGTTGTTTGATGAACATATGTATTAACCAAATTACACCAATTTACCTATTTTTTTAAACCTTTCTGTATAGCTACGGCCAATGGATGACAATATGTGAGTCCATCTTTATTGGTTCTCATTACATTCAGCATAAAACAAAAAATGCATAGAAATTAAATACAATTAAGTTTAATTTTATAAAAATTAAAAAGAAACGATTGAAGTAACGGACGTTTTGTTACTCGTTACAAAAAAATATATCGCTGTTACTTTTTCGTTACTGACACCAAAAAGTAACGGCATTTACCTAATCGTTACTCAAAAAAGTAACGATATCAGTAACGGCGTTACAAATAACACGTTACTTCCCAACCCTGATTAGTAGTATGTAATTGCAGCTTCGATTTCGACATTTTTTTACACAATATAAATTGTTCACTTAGGTTGAATAACGTCTTCATCATTGGTAAGGGAACAAAGGCTTACGTAAGTTTACCAAGGGATAAGGGTGTGAAGCTATCAATTGCCGAAGAACGTGACAGAAGATTAGCAGCGAAAGGAGTGAATTAAATGAGACATAAGTATAATTTATATATAATGTGAGATATATTTACAAAAAAGAATAAACCGCGAGGTTGTCTAAGTAATCTTTATCAGAAATATTTTTGGCACTTATTCGTCCATCCATCAATCTTGGACATAAATTGCTATAAAAAACATTGGGAGTTATGATAGGATCTTTCATTATTTAGGAAAAAAATATTGGATTTTTCTACTAGATTGATAAATGATAAAATAATTTTATTTGTGAATACTATCAGCTGTATTCAATGCTAAATGTGAATATAGCGTGTTCTAATTAAAAACTAAAGATCTTTGTCATTAAACCCATCACTTGAAGAAGCTCCTTTCACGTGCTCCTTTCACTGCTATTAAGTCGTACAATCGTTTTATCGAGGATAAAGTGATTTTTTTCCATGATCGAAAAAAGTGATCCTTAAAGTTTTTATGCGTCATCCAAAATTTCGGTACAGTTTGAAGATAAATCTTCCGCTTTGCTGTCAAATGAAGAAACTTGAAAATAAAAGAGGCATCTGCCGTTGAATTGGATTATTGAAAAGCAAGGATTCGAGTAAGATTGCCATTGAGGTAACTCGTATAAAATACAACAAATATTGCAACAAAGAGACGCAATGTATTACATTATACATTGTACGTAATTATTTGAAGTATTTCTTAAAACAGTGTCGTATGACGGACAAGCATGATAAACAACGAGTAAATCCGGAAATTACGGAATTAAAATAAAGGGGAAGGAAAAAATGCAGACTTCTTGACATTCACTTTTCTGGCAGCCAAACTTCTGTGTTCAGGTCAAGCGCATTTTGCAGAAGGTTGTTGTACTGTTCGTCCTTTAACTTTTCATTCCTTTGTTGTACTTTCTTCGCGGCTTTTAAGTATCTGTCAGAAAGAAGAAAAACATATACGTGTGATGCACAGGTAACAAAAGAGGAGGAAGTCCTAATGAGAAGATGAAAGCGTTTACTTTCGTATACAAAGGACCATATTCTTGATTTCATTTTCGATCGTCCTGGGCGATGGTCTCGGCGCGTATTCCGTACTTTTGACATGTTTCGATCGAGTGAACGGACATATACGAATCCACCCACCCTCCCGTACGCAGGGCGCTCTCCAGTCTTTACCGTTGTCCCAGATTGGTGACGATGCGTGATCTTCGATCGTACTTCCCTTAAATCCACGGCGTATGCACTTGTCCATCAACAGCGGATTGTAACGAGACCAGGCAGTTGGGTAAACTTCCGGCGTTGATTGTCTCAGCTGAGAGGAAGGAGATCGTAAAGTTAAATTTGATATACTCTTTGATATACTTAATAATTAATATAACATTTAAAAATTTTCAAACATCTCTTATCATCGTCGTTTATCTTCGTCTCATAACTTGGAATGTTATTTTTGATGCGATCAGCCGGCAGGCTACAGTTACCAAGTGAAAAAAGTTCCTTCGTACCGTGGCTCGGGTCTCCGGGGAGAGATTTAGAAAAGCGTCGGTCTCCCGTTTCGACTTTTTTTTCGTGGAGCGGCCGAATTTGAAAGACACTTCGTCCTCGTCCTCGATGCGATGATCTCCGGAGGACCAGATTGTGAATAGGGATAGTCCGGTGTTACACACTGGAAGACCTAATAGATCAAATAGATCGTGCAGTAGAGGCTTCTTCACCTCTGAATCGACTTCGCAATCGTTGCTCAAAGCTGGACTCAGATTCACCTGCGGAACATGCGCGGGGATTTAATTATTTTATGTGATTATTTCGAGAATGCTGTCGTGTCTGCATATACCGACTTCTAAGAGCCACGGCTTCAGATCTTCGTCGATTAATACATCGAAGCCGAAGAATTCGAAACAATTCGAGGATCTGGGAATGCTCGCCACTTGACTTAGTATCGTTAGCGTCACCAGACACGAGATTCTCTGCCAAAGAATCCAGTCGAAATATCCCGACTGCTCGAAGTATCTTCTCAGCTGTCGAAACGTCCATTTGCAACCTACGTGCGAGGAGCGGGATGAAAAAATTTTACCACCTTCTATCCTCGGAAAAATGCTTGCCTTCAACCTTTGCGTGCTATTATACGGAGGAAAACTTTTACAGCAAAAATTGGCGCAGAATTTTCTATTTTGTAACATATCGACATTCTGCCTTATTTCATTTTCTTTTCCTTTCACACACGCGCTATTTGTATTCTAAAAACTGAAGTCTTGAAAAATTTAGCACATAGGCATATGTTCCTCAGCGAGATAAATTTTCCATGACAATAGGAAGCAGAACAAAGGTAAAGAAAAAAGTAACTCAAGGGATAATAATGCAAACAGTGCAACATCAATCGATGCATTATTTAAGATTAAAATTAATCTTTGAGAATTGAATTGACGATTTTATATTCGTGATGAATGAAGCGAAACGATTTAAGCAAAATGTGTCCGAGCGCGACGAGATCGCTAGCGTCGTATGAAATACCGGCACCGATGCGTTCTTTCTTCTCCGAGTATCCTGGTCCCAGTTTGTTCAGGGAAAAATTCGTGAGGTGTCGGAAAGGGTCGTCCAAACGTTCCAGGGAGAACTTCTCGGTGGCGAAACGTGCCAGGCCTTCTTTGTACAGGTAGATCGTCAACGGGCGATACGACGGCACGCACACGTACAGGCGAAGATCGAATTTGTAACCGCCGATCAGCAGAGGATTTTCAATATATCTTTGCACAACCGCGGCGTTATCATACGACAGATCGCTTAATTTCTAAAAAGACACATTCAGGCGATTTGTACGAATTCGCTTGTCGTACATTTCGCAGGATAATGGGGACTGATGAAGATGTTAATCTCTTTCTTGGTGGAATTTCATTCGAACGTGTCTCGTAGTATTTTTCAACGCTCGCGTTCAATGTGTTTCTCAAGTTTTTTTGTTTATTGTATAGTTTATATTTCAGTATATTATATTATTTAATTATTAAAATATCTAAATAAAATATGTAAAACCTCATATGAAACTACTCAGTCTCTTATCTTTTTCCGGAACCTTTTTGTCTCCTTTTTCTTCCTCGGAATATTTTGAAGAGATCATTGTGCAATTTTATCTTGTTAATATGAGAGATTCAGGCATTTAAGGGGTAGTTTTTGGATCGCGTATTATATCGTGTATATGTTTACACTTACACGAAACAAGAAAATCCCTCTCCCTTGACTCTGGCCGACCGGCTTGCAGATCCAAATCTTATCGTCCTTTTCGCAACGACTACATTCTTCGGCCAATTTCGTGTATTCGGAGGGCAAGTTGTATCCCGCGGGACTAATTAATATCATATTATTAGCAGACAAGCCCAATATCAATTCTAATCTGTCACGCATATTACCTGAAGTCATAGATCGAACCGTGGACTTTCTTCATGCACTTCAAGTGGCGTATCAGTTTATCCTTCCGGCAGATGGAATTTCCTTTCGGTATCCGATTGACAAACTACGAGCGAAGAACACACAAAGCCCGACATATTATATTCTCACTAATTACTTTCGTCGCTTAAGTTAACGAATAATCAAGAGATAAAGGAATTAGCGAATTTTGTTAGAATTCTTTTTTCATCCGTGAACTGGTTTTTGATATTATAAAAAACTGCCCACTCTCTCAGAACTTGGACCGTTGTACGCGTTCGCGTTTTCATTTATACATGTGACATGAAAATCGCGATTGGAAATTTTCAACTTTTAATTTCTCAACGACGGAGTTATGGAAAATTAGCGGACTTAATGTTGGAATTAGCCGACAAGGAGGGAACCGAAATTTCGGCGACGATCGTATAGTATTCGGGAGGGGTCTCTCTCCCTCCTGGGCGTCGGGCTTGTTTACATTTCGAGCGGATAATTCGAGATTTTTGGGCGGACTGCCTTATTACCTGCCAGGGGAGTAATGGCCTGTAATGCGACGTGGGGAAACCGCCGGACCGCCACCATAAGTTCCATCGATCTTTGAATACATTATTTTCGCCGGCGTACTCCCGCCATCCGCGTTCCGTGCAAACCTGTAGAAAATATTCGCGATAAGCGAAAGGGCGGTTGATATTGCTCGGGCTATTCCGAGGGCCAAAGTACTATTTATATAACCCGTCTCAAATGTCGATACGTGTGAGAGCTCGAGTATTTTTCTCGTTGCCAGACGGCAACGGAGGCAATCTCTTCCCTCCTTTCGTTCCATCCCTTGCTCTCCTTCCCGTTACTCGCGGTGATATAAAACGACGAAGCTTTAACACACCGATCGGCAAACACGGGTTACCCCCGTGTGATGCGCGAAAAGGAAAGTTTTCGAGTCCGTGTGTGTAGCGGCCACAAGTGAACGTTCGCGCAGATTTTCTCGTTTTCGCACACATTAAGAGGAGAAAGTACCAAGCTGCATGAGCTAATTATGTGTTGAAATTAAATAAGAGTGGTGAAATTAGGTGGCGCGATTTTTTTTCTAACATTGATTTAATACCGTGTGCGTTTGTCGAGTCCGATTCATCCGGATCCTCGTCCGGGTCAGGACTCGTCGGGACCATCCTCGGCCATTCCGAGGGGAAGGCATACAGAATTACATCGCACTACGCAATTCGAAGTTCCGGAACTTCCGCGGGCGCGAAAGTGCACGAAAATAGCGCGACTTGATTATTGTCGTATTATTAGAACATTAGGAATGACTGTGCGAGAGAGCATGCGCGCGAAATCAGAAGCGAGTCAAGGCCTCCGATTGCAATGAAATCGGCCCGCTTTAACACGCCGCTTTAATTATGCGAGCACGAATAAATGAGGAAAGTCCCTCCCCCGAGGAGAGCGGCTAATTCGGGAATACGATCGGGAATACATGCATCCGCGCACGCTAATACGACATCGATAAAGTTATCGTCGCGACGTCTAATCATGATTAGATCGCGATGTTACCTGCGACGCGTCACATCGACAAAACTTGCGCGAACATCTTGACGCTCAGTTACTGGACTAATTTTTTTTTAATATAAAGGTTATTATACAGCCAACTGTTTTCGATTAACTAGCAATTTTTTTTATCTATCTGTTAAAATATCCATTTAAAATTTCATCTAATTAAAATGTCTATTTGTTATTTAAATCTTGGATTTTGCCATTATCATGCACCTAAATTTCAGATACATTTTTGCCTTCGTCGTATTCGTTTATATTTGTTTAGTGACTAAATGCACTCGCCTCTCTCGTAATCTAATCATTGTCTTCCGATGAGAGACTCGAATTCGCGAAGTTTTCCTGGACACATGGCGCTTATGCAGATTTCCTCTCGTGGCGCGCGAAGAGAAATTCTGTCATTATTTAGATAAGTCAAGATACGTCGTTATCGTGATTTCGACTAATCGCGCGTTGTGCATGTCGGCCCCGCAGCCGTTCTCGGAGTCTTGCGCGGGCTTATTTTAGGCATGTCTATGCAAACACTCGCTGACTCGCGAATTTTACACCTCTCCTCCCCCCTGTCACTGGCAAACTTCCATTTTTTCAGCTGTCCTTCCGCGAACAACCCAATTTTTTTCGTTCTCCATTCCGTTCGGCTGCAGTTAACGATTAGAGGGGGTAAGCGAGCAATTGGCTTAATAAATGATGTCTGTCACGAGCCAGGCAATTTCGCAGAGCGTCGCGTCCCCATGTGACGCTTGACATTCAAGCGCTTGCGGGCTTCTCGGACGTGCAAAGCGGGAAACGGGGGAGAAAGAAATAACGAGTAGACAACGATTTCACGACGATCGCGATGGGTCCCTGTCGAAATTGCCGAGAACAGCCGTTGCATAAAGGGCTGCGCGAAGAGTCGAGGTATAAACACGGAGGTTAATTACGTCGAACCCGCCATCGCGCCCAGATTATTGCAAATTCGAAACGCGGAGTTCTCGTGCCGCGGTCGACTCCATCATGCGAAGCGGACCGAGTCTTCTGCACATTGTTCCGTTTCGGCGGAACTGTTTCGCGATGTATCATGCGCGAAACAGCTCGTGGAAACAACTCGCGAATTCGCGATCATTCTTAACGAGGAGAGTAGATTTTTCCTCGTTGAAATCGCGGGCGAATGACTGGAGAAGTGAATTCTCCCCTTTCATTTGAGTCTTCCAGGCTTCTTATTATTCCGTTGAAATTCTGTCTTCCGAGACGCGATCACAGACGAAATTATCGAACATCACAGATTTGCGGCTGGCGACGCCTTCCCGCGAGATTTCATCCGGGTAGAGAAGTTCACCGCTCGAAGTTCACACCGCGAGGTATAGCGATCGCTAAAATCAGGAACCGGAAGTTGCGAACAGCACTTTACACTCCCATTAGCGGAACTTTACAGGTTCGTTAATTATTTTTCTTTCGTTTACAGTTTAGGTACAACGGCGCGCACATAACGAGCGGCCATTGAGAAGCCGAACGATGAAATGGCGTGAAAAATTGCAAGAAACGGCGCAGCCTCGCGACTCAAAAAGCTCGCTCTCCCTCTTCCTCTCCTCCGCTTCTTCTCCCTTTCCCTCCTTTTTTTCTCTTACCGTTGCATGTCGCACTTACCTCATCGTCGCGTCTAAAAGCGGCGAATGCACGCAGAGGCGCGTTGCATTCGTCTGTGTTGTTCGCTGCGGGTATGCACGTATGTATCGCGTCGTACCTTGAAAAGTATTTGGTTCAAGGCCGCGTCTAAGTTTGTAACACCGTGTATGGCGAACAAATTCCAGGGGACACAAAAGTCGCGAAGCCGAAAGGTGCGGGCGCAGGGGTGAGAGGGCGAGGGAAGAGGGCGGCAGGGCTGTCAGAACTGTTCGACATGTGTACGTAGGAGTTGAATGTGTATACACGTGAGCGTTTCCTTATCGGAGCCGACGACCCTTCGCGTCGAATCGAATCGATCTCTCGGGGAATCATTCGCGTTGCACACCGTGCCGCCGTTGGCGAGTGTGCGGGGATGTGCGGCGATTGTTCGTGTGAAAAGCAAAGAGTGACGGGTGGATGAATGTGCCAGGTCATGTGCGAAAGGTCCTCGTCGTTTCTCTCTCGCAGCAATCTGACATAAAGGCCCTCTCAGCAGATGCGGTTAGTAAAGGAGGATAAAGGCGAGGAGAGCCAGATCTCGCAGGGAAAATAATGGGTTCACCAATAAGTAATGTCGGATTTTTCCGTGAAAGATCGTTTCTGCTGTTTTTCAAACAAACGACTATTCTGTCTCATAAACTGTCTCATAAAACGCACGTATAATCTAAAAGCTGAGATTTTAACGTGTAATTTGAAAAAAAGTTCATTACATTTGGTTAAATTTTTTTAGTGCTTATGTTGATTTGGAGATTATTTTTTTCTTTACCGAGAAAATTTTGACATTACCTTTTAGCCAACCCAAGATATGGCCAATGATTTTTCGAAATTCTTAAGGACATTTTAATGAATTTGCACGAGAGAGAACGACGAGATCGGCGATTTTGCGAAAACGGACGCAAATTCTCGGATAGAAAATGAAATTTCTGTCCGACCGGTCGTACCTGTACAAGTAGAAGCGGCCCGGTGCTGTTCTCATTTAGCCTGAAGACAAAAGGGCCTTCCACGCACTTCACTGCCATGCCGAAGCATCGTACTACCTTGATATACGATAAATCGCGAGCCTCCAGTTGGCTTGCGCCGATGTCACATTACACTTCAGACGAGTATCGGCATGCGACATGCACTGAGAACAAAAGAAAACCATATCAATCGAATGCAGTTTTGTATTTCGTCACTTCGACGAGAGCTGACCACGCGACTTGTTCGATTTTGCATTGCCTCGCAATGCTGCCAAAAGCCACTCACTGAATTCATGCTCTTCTTGTCGGAAAATATAATGCTTCATATTTTCTCATCGCAAAACGCGAATAAGTCGTTACGGAAAAATCAACAATATTACGCAATACCTTGCTTATTACCAATAAAAGCTGAATAGAGAGCACGATCTCATCATTTTGACAACAAATAACGCGATGGACAATGAAACTTCGCCGACGCCGAAGTTCAGATATTTTACGCAATGAGAAGCTGGCAAAGCTGGCTGGACTTTGCTCTTTCATTTCATTCCGTTCTCGCGTAAATATATTAAAATACATTAAGATGATTGAATAAGAGAGAGAACGAGGTCGATGAAAAAATCACGCCTGGAATAATTACTTAATTTGCCGAAGGTGTGTCAAACACGACGTGTTTTTGTTGACACGTTGGCGACACGCCTGCGTGTCGAGAGCCGCGTCGTGCAGGTGTATCACATCCGACAGTTCGGTGTGAAGGGTCGAATTTCAAATGTGAAGCGCGCGTAAATCCCATCTACGTTTGTCGGATCCTTCGTGCAAGCGAGAACAAAAGAGAAAGCCAGCACGTCTCAGCAATCCCCGCGATCATATTTTTGCAGGTAACACACATTTGTCGACAATCCCGATCTTCACACGGCCGGCAAAGTGTGAATCCACTTCAGCTTGTGACCTCGGAAACACCTCGCACACTGTATTACCTGAACATATCTGCGAAACAGCCGAAAGCTTCCAATTGTGCAACACCGTTTCCGTCCATTGAGCGTCCCAGTTACCTGCGAGCGGGCAATTAATGGCCTGTTATTCGCGAACTCGTACATATCGAGCGACGAGAAATCATTCTCAGCGTCGTAAACGCTTTTCGATTAAACCTCAGACGAAGTCGCTTGAAGAGCTCAAGGAATTTACACAAACTTACAAAATGTTCAACTTCGGCTCCGCTTCAACTCACTTTCAACTCGATTTCGTTTACTCAACTGAAGATTATATAATTCCTCGTGACTGCTCTCTCGCAAATGTTAATACGATTACGTGTGAAGACAGCGCGGAAGATATTTATTTACCGTGCAAGGATAATCGACATCGTGCCGTTGTAAATGCCGAATTATAAATGTCGCTCGTGACAAATCGATCCGGCGGCAATTTTTTCGAACTCGCGACTCACCTTACGATCGTGCTCGGCAGGGACGACATCGCCGGCGATTACGTTACTTCGACTCCAATCGCATTGAGAGTCATCCGTGCTTTCGATACATCGAAGTTCCTCCCTTCCTTCTCTCTTTCTCTTTGGCTTTCTTTTATTTTCTCGCTCGCGAAGTTTTGCCGCCTTGATAGCGGATCCGGACAAGGCGGGATCTCGATTCTCACTGGTGCGCGGCCACGTTCCGGTCTACGCAATCGCTTTGACTCGTTCGCAGGTGCGCAGGTTACCTGCCGGTGTGTTCGCGCGGCCCGGGTTGCTTGCAGCTTTTATGCGCTTCCCGCGCGGCCGCCGCTGCCGCGCGACCCGGCAAGGACGTCGGAAGAGTGCCGGATAGGCGATCAGAGGCGGCCTATTGGTAGGGTCCGAGGGAGTTTAGATAATACGAATTTATAGAAGGTTATTAGAAGCACGCGACGCGCGCCGGCTCGTCCTTCTCCGTCAGCTGTGTCTCTATGTGGCAGCCCACACAATGAAGCGCTCTCCGGGTCCTCGGAACTGAAACGCTTGTAATGTAGTTAAACGAAGGGCTGTAGTTCCGAGGGGCTCCTACGAGCTAGCGAGCTGAGATTCTGGGAGTATACTTGTGTGTAGGTGTGAGAATGTTAAATATAAAATGAAACCCACAACACACGGAAAGAATACTTTTTACCACATGAAATTTTTTTCTTCCATTTTATTACGCTTTCTGCTGTCGCTAAAGCTGAACTTACTAGAGAGTAGTAACCCAGTAAAGTGTTTCTCAATGGTAGCTTCTTCAGTTCTTAAAATATAAGCAGTGCATATGAAGCCGAAGGATATAAAACTGAGGCGGAATATATGAATGATATGAAATACTTTATTTTGTATAAATATATAAAGGATATAAATATGTAAATATATGTATGAAACTGAGTCATTGTTTAACCTTACCTCTTACCTTACCTTTAACGATCGCGGATGTTCTAACGGAGGTTTCAAGCTCGCGAGCGGGATTGAGCTTTCCACCGACGACTTCGTGCTCTTTTATACGAAGGCCGACGCGACGCACTTTTATAATGGCGTATAATTGTAATTGATATTTACGAGGATTCCGCCGGAGAGAAGAAAACATTTCTCGAGAACGTCACGCGACGCGCAGACACACGCGGGCCGCTAATTGGCAAGTTCGTGAAAAAATATTTCAGCCCCGGCAATTATGTCTCATTAGAATGTCTGATTACTCTGCTTTCTCGGAACGCCTCTCGTTGCCGCGTAAGGATGTGCGACATGCTCGGCGATCAATCAGACGCGATGTCCTGACGATGTGCGAAGGACACGACTGCGGATTATTGAATATTATATTAAATGCTTGTATATGAAGAAAGAAATGAATACTGAATGTACCTCTCGATGTAGAAGAATTGACGAGAGGGAGGGAGGGGAAGAGAGAGAGAGAGAGAGAGAGAGAGAGAGAGAGAGAGAGAGAGAGAGAGAGAGAGAGAGAGAGAGAAAGGGAGAGGGAGGGAAAAAGAAGGTGGAAAAGAGAAGAGGAGAGAGTTCGAGCAAACGTAACTGACGTCGCCACGACGACGTCAAATGTCAAATGTCTCGCGTTAAATTAAATTCCTCGCTGTATGTACTTTTGTTTTTTCTTTCTTTTTTTCTCTTAATTCGCGAGCGACCGTGTAAAGGAGTAGTTGGGCGCTGGAATACTTGGCGTTATATTTAGAGTCGGAGCAGAAGAGCGAAGATATAGGCAAGGTTTCCAGTTACGGACGAGTGTATCGCGCGAACGAGTAATTTTCCGCAAAATTGCGAGAGAGGCTGCATATCGTGCTGAAGATCGCTCGAAAGTTGCGGCCGGGGCTGGAGAATCTCAGACGTGTATATATTCGAACTGGACTAATCACGTAAGAACTTGGCTGTTGCGATTTAGCGAAACTTACACCGTCGTGAGCCGATACGTTCATATTTTCGCCACTTTCGTGGCGTTTCTCAGCGAAGAACAGTCACCCAAGCCTGCGACGAAGCAGATTGAAATGTTTATGAAACGTTAGGAACAAATGTGGCAAAAAATGTGGCTCAAAACCAGGTTCTAATATCAAATTTTTATTTTTAACTTTTTATTTTTGAACGATTAAACGGTCAATTGCTTTAAATTTCCCATAAGGGGGCCAATTTTACATGAGAAAAGGTGAACAGTTTTCGAGAGGCCAGACTGAAATATTAAAAGCGAGCATCTATCCAATAAGTCAAGACTACACAAAACATTCTGAAGAGAAACGGAAGAACGTCTCGCGATCTGTCTTTGGAGGTAACCAGGTACCGCAAGGTCACGCTAATGATAAATCGATGAGAGAAGCGCGTTGCACAGTGTGGCTATTTCACGTTAAAGAGACTCTAATCAGTCCGATTGTTCTCGTCGAACGTATTCCTATTGCGCCCCTCGAGATCGACGATCGCGCGAGGACGACGTCGCGGACGTTGGGATACGTGGGTGCATCTCCTTGGGTGCACCTTCTGCATGGATTCGTCGGTCCCGAGTGTGAAATCCGCTCGCACGATCGATACTCCCATTCATCGAGGCAGGCTGCGAGCCAGTAGCTGTAAATAGCACTCGTAAATATTCCCGCGACGCCCGTATTTGTACTTTTATGGACGGATTCGCCGGATTTTTATTGTACACGTCGGCGCGCACGCGAGATACAGCCGCGAAAACTTCGCTCGGTCTGATAAGGAAACCTTGGAAACTGTTCCACCTCGTTTCGACGAGCCTCGGAGATTCTGCAGGATAGCTCGAGTAGCGAGTGCTTTCGTACGCGTATCGTCGCGCTTTCCCACGACCCAGACGAACCTTCGAAGAGAACTCGACATATTTGATCACGGTGAAGTAGAGTTCTCGATTGCTCATTACGATCGATAATAAATTTTCAGGACGCTTCAGCTCCGTGAAATACTCTATTCTACCTATAAAGACATGGAAACATCCCTTTTCCATGACGCTGCTCTTTGCTCATCTTGATACAGACGTAAAGCGAATAAAAATTGAGCATCTAGAAGAAGTTTTTATCACCGAATTCGCTGGCTCGAATTAAGAAGCTTGCTCAAAGCGAATAAAAGCAACACCGCGTAAAATATTCTAAGTTCTCCAATTCATTATTATTCAATTGAATTTATATCGTCGCGATCGCGCTCGCTATCGAAAAGTTGCACCGTTCGATATCGATTATTATCAATTAACGCGCATCAGCCTTCACGTCGATCGACGAGCGAAGATGGCTTCCGGGACGGCGCGGGCGCGCGGGAAGACGCGTGTTTGTTGTTTCTCTTAAAAGGTATAAATAGCGTGTGAGAACTTCGTCCTTCGCAAAGTCCTTCGCATGGGTCGCCCGCGAAACGAAGTGCCCGTCGAAAGCGCCAGCGACGTTGGATTCTCGATTCTTCGACGTGATTCGCGAGTTAGTTTCGAAGCGCCAAAGTTCGTCGCGTAGCTCTCGTGAAGCCTAAAACGCCGTTGAAGTGATCGCGATTGTGAGTGTGGTGTGCTGATATGAAGCGGACGATGGATACTGGACGAGCGACACGATCCTGATTATCCGGGATGCAGTAGTTAATTCATCGATGGAGCCGGCTGGAGACGTCGCTGGATGTCGAGGCGAAGCGGTGAGTGTACAGTTACAAATACTTGCGAAGCGTTACGCTTTATAACGTATTTATTGACGAAGTCGTGAAAATCGCGTTGATTTCTGATTGAGAATAAACGAAGGCAGTTGCACGCCTTTATTTACGGCTGTGAGGGATAATTCGATATCCCGAACGAAAGTGCGATATTTCACCATTATATCCTGGAGTTCAGCTAGGCTTTTCTAATTGACATGGATCGTAACCGCGCGGAGCTTAGGTTAGGTTAGGTTAGGTTAGGTTAGGTTAAGCCGGTAGAGAGTTCGAGGGGTCGCTTGCAAACGATAAATGGGATCACGTAAACGGCACACGGTAACGCACGCTTGCAGTGTTTGATAAACATAATAAGCAGATATACGAGATAGTATATACGGAAGAGAGAGTGTATGCAAAGCCCAAAATGGAAGATGAAATATATCCGAATAGAAAATTCTTCCGTTTCATATTATTTTGGCGAGGGGACTCGCGAGTGTCACGTATTTATGATAATATGGCAGTCGATGTTATTTATGATAATCCATGTATTTATATGATAATTCGGCGATCAATAGAAGTCTATCGCTTCTGGAGACACCTCGACGATGCCGACGCAAGACGAAGAGAGCGGGAGGAGGGGGAGGAGTTGGAGGGGCAGGGGGAGTTCAGATGTTGAAGTAGAGAGAATGATTCGAGTGAATACTTCGTTTTATTTTGTAAGCAACACGTAACACGCGCATACAGAGGCTTGTGCGATGCACGGCCGGTACTTGGCCGAGAAAATCAACGTTACAATTTCGTGGTCCGCGCCGGCTGTACGATTCTCAAAGATCGAACGGCGGTAATCGATCGTCCGATCGTTCGTCGTCGTTCTGTTCGAAGTCAAGTCTCTTTCGCACAGCACTTTGCAGCTTTACTCTTTCTCTCGTTTTGCTGTTTAGTACTTTTATACGGCGAATCGTCGCAAACGCAGCTCAAAACACTCTCTTATGTGCTATATTTATATGTAGGATATTATTATTATATATTACCTTCCACAAGTCGACGAGTTCTGTCGAAATTTCTCGTACGTGAAATTCCTCTTTCTCTCACTCACTCTTGCTCATTCTCTCTCTCTCTCTCTCTCTCTCTCTCTCTCTCTCTCTCTCTCTCTCATCTTTCAGTCGCTCACACTCACTCGAAAAAAAAGCAACGATTATGCAGTGACAGAAGCTCGCGCAGATGGCACAGAAATCGGTAACCTCGTCTAGAAGTAACGTAATATGGCAATCGTACGTTCGTCTCGTTTGTGTTCGGTCGCTCTTTCTTCGTCAAATGGAGTCCCCAGACCGACGTTCGCTCCCCGCGCGTCCTCGTGCCCCGAAGAAGAGTTCATTAAAGCTGAAATGAGAATGCCCACCCCCGCTTGGCTCTAGGTAATATCGAATGTCGAATTAAATCTAAGACTTCTCAGGAGTTTGATTACTCCCGTGTGGTGGGGCTGTGCAAATTGGACTTGTCAAGAACTTGCGGGACGTCGGAGATCTCGGAAATTTGAAAACGAATTTTCAAAATTGGAGAATTTGAAAGCGTGAGCGTTTCCGCGAATTGGAGAATGTGAATCCGTCTCTGGTACGCGGAGAAGTAAGCTCGACTCGTGTAACTGAGAATTTCTGTTGCTCGGGACGAGCAGACGAGGACTCATTGAAGATTCTTATAGGTTTCTACTTAATCATCTCAAGCAGCTTTTCAGGCGGCCGAACGTTCGTTTACGGTCGCGGTAACGGAGTTACCGTTTCTCGTCATGTTGAGTTTTCGTCTGGTCCCTGCTCTTTCACGGTTACACGAATCGCTATTGTTTCTCCTCGTGCAATCACGCCGGGGACATTGTTACCGTGCGAATCTCAGCCTTTCGTTCCTCCGCAACTAGCGGATCGATCCGGCCGATTAAATAAAAGCCCGATGCATGCTGAACCTGTTATCAGGCTTGGCTTTAATCGGCCGATTTCAGGGTACGGCGGACTTGCGGATGACTTACGGCGAGGTTTGCATGCGCTAAGAATATACGTCTGATTCCGGTCGATTTAGTACAGCTATTAAGTGTCTTCGACGAATACTTGTTAGTCCGCATCTGAGAATCGCGCACAGAATGTCGGCTCTCATAAATTAATAGAAAATCACTCGCTACCCTCCCTCCCTCCCTCCCAATTATAAATTAAGCGATACTCGCTCGCTGTTAATGCGAGTAGTATTCGTAAGATGAATACAAGAGCATCGGGTGATCGTTCCTTCGAGTGTTTGACTAGTATACCTTCAAACAAACGTTACTGCGACGTTCCTCGTCTCAGTTGTGTCGGGAGAATTGCTCCGAGCGAAAATATTGGTCTTTCCGCCATGTATAAAAGCTAAGGAAGAATTATATTACGCGTTGGCGTGAAGCCCACACGACCGCTCGTTGAAACGAAATTGTTGCGGCTATCGAATCGTTCCAAAGGAACTTTGATACGGCAGGCGGGTTAAATCTCGTAAGAGCAATCAACAAACGTCGAAAGTATCGGTCAATTGAGCGACATTACTCGAACTAGAGCTCGTCTTAATTACTACCGTCGATCGCCGCGATGGAGTCACATCGTAGACTCACGTGAAAGTTCGATACATTTCCTAGTCGCGCATAATTTTTATTGTCCGAGAAAACCACGCGAATTACACGCACGGAGAGAAACAACTCCGTTAGTGTAACTGGATTGTCGGGGACCAGGTCTGAAGAACTCGGTTGTAGAGACGGAGAAAGCTTCTACATCTGCAGCAAATTTCTATTCATTCTTAATTGATTACTCTTAGTCATCTCGATCGAGTACAAATATCTTAAATCGCGCACGGAGAAAAGAGCTTCCTCGTCAACTAAATCTTGTTTTCTCCGACCGTAAAATGTGTCTGGCTCGTTCACTGTCGCAGTAATGCCACCAATCACATGTTTCTCCGTGCGGTAATAGAAACATCGTTTCTCGTCACCGAGTTCCCTCGTCTGGTCCTCATTCAGTTACACGAACTGAGATCTTTCTTCCATGCAATTCTCTCCTCATCGCACCCTCGCTCGCCATTCGTACTTTTCTTCCGATTTTATCCCCGCATCCACCTATTCGTCCATTCGCGTCTTTTTCTCTCTGTTTCCCTTTTCTTGTTTTTCGCCACGACCCACCATCGATCAACGATCTCGTCCGGACGGGGACGTCGACGCCGTTTCTGAAACGTTCACAGTGCGTGTTGCGTCCTGATGCACCTTGGAAGCACGTAGAAATATGCGAATAGTCCACGTAATAAACTAATTGCTCGGGTGACCTTTGCGTGATTTCGATCGCGGCGACTACGCCGTAGCGCAGCGTTTGTTGTGTATCGTTACGGGGGTTTCCTGCCACGAGCGATTTTACGAGGTATTCGCTAACCTCGCGAGGATCGCGATTAGACTGCCGTTCTCTGCGATTAAGCGGGAACCGCAAAGTGCAGAGGTACGTCGACGTCGACGTCGACGTCGACGTCGACGTGGTCGTCGTCGTCGTCGTCGTCGTCGTCGTCGTCGAACGTCCCCGACGTAATTAATCGCGCTGCTCGCTCGCTCGCAACGGTCGACGTTGCGCGATGCACGATATTCAATATTCTACGATGGTTGAACGCTCGTAAACGGAATATCGTCGCGATGTCGAGGATACGATGCGCCTCGGCGAAAGAAAGAAAAGAAAAATAGTCGCTTAACTTCGAAGAGCGCGAGTGAATTTATAGCACGAGCCGCGTAGCTGACGAAACGAAAGCTGACGAAACGTCTTTTTTTCGTTTGAAAGATATTTCTCACGCGACAAAATTACACTGGATTATTTTTTCCTTTCGATGCTGGTGTAAAAGTCGACGCACATGGCTGAATTTTCGCAAATCGGAAACGGAGAGTGGTAATGTGAGCTCTTCAGAGTTAGAAATGTTTGGTGCGCGGTCGAGGATGACCGATGGCCTCCTGCGCCATGTATTCTTAATTAAAAGCTAGATAATAAATATTAATTAATATCTCATAGCTGGACGACGCGCGGCAAAATTGTTCGTATCTCGACAAAAAGTAAACATCGCATAGAATCAATCGGGCTAATGAGTGTGAAAACACACGAGAGATATTATTACGGAACACCTTTCGATCGTCCAAATTCTTTTTTTAGGATTTTGTCTTTATATAATCTCATATAACTTTTATCTAATCTTCAATATGACTAGTGATTCTATGTAATTTTTTTTACCTAGTTTTCAAGAAAACTTTTATCTGTATTTTTTATCTGACTTTTATATTATTTTCTAAATAAATATTTTTCATGACTTCATAAACTCCGTAACTTATCATGATTTAACAAAAGAATATCTTTCTTTTTACTTTCCTTATATATTTTCTTCATTGCACTTGCTCAGGCATGAAAATCGTCCCGATTGATCTTATGCTCTTCGTAGTTTCGTACGATGTGGGTTGTTCGCGGGTTTGAGACAAAGGGTTAGTGGAGTGATCTCGGCCGGAGATACAGTAAAGAAGAAAATGTGGTCGCGATAAAAGTGATTCGTGCATTAACACCGTACGCTCTTCTTGCCCTTCTTGAACGTCCTTCGCTCGAATGTTTTCTTTCTCGCTATCTGCTCTTGCCCTTCCGTCGCCCCGTCGATCATCCGCGACGTTCGAGAGCGGATCTTAACGCGCGTGATTTTTGCAGAATGGGCGGCCGCCTTTCGCGTAGAAGCTTTGGCCCTCTAGATTCTTCTTGCACATCTGATGCGTCGATAAAAAGTCACAGTTATTTAGTATCAATTCTACGTTTTTTATGAGTGGGGAAGAGAGATATAATAGGTCCTCATAGATTATGAAAATCGTCAAATCGCCTCTGCAAGACGAACGGAAGTTCAAACGCAAAATACTGGCGTTTCGTTCTTTACTCACCGTGCAGTTGAAGCATTGGCTGTGGTAGTTGTTATTCAGGGCTTCCACCCAGCGATCACCAGCCTCGACTGGAAATCCGCACGCGAAGCATTTCGTGGTAAACAGCTCGTTCCAGTCTGTATTTAGAATGAAACCGTGATAAGTTAATTTTTGTAGCAATTGAATGACAAAGTAAACGAAGATGAGAGAGAGGGTGGATTGTGCTGTAGAAAGGAAACCTTATACAGTCTACTTGAGTTACTTTGGTGAAAATAAAAATTGAATGTATCAATTTACCAGAGTGGAATTTCACTCGAGGAAATTTAGAGATCAGAACGCGTTTCTTACATTGTTTAATCTATTTGAATTCAGAATTCAGGAATCGATCATTAAGAAATTGGAAAAACATGTCTGTATCATCGAATTCTTTTTCTGTAGATCAAATGCAACGAAACGTATAAAAATTCACGACTTCTCGTGATTCGATCCATTTTCAGCAAAAAATCGCTGCGCAAATAAGTAAAAATATTTTGACAATGTGTATCTGTGTTGGTACACTTCATATTGCATCATTACTTCGTTATCGTGATGATACTAACCAGCTTCGCAATAGGGCAATCCTTCCTCGAGGAAGAACGGACTGTTGCCGAAGAGTTTGCCGCAGTAGGCGCAGTTAAAGCATTCAGGGTGGAAGTGCTTTCCAATCGCGTTCAGGCAATCCTGAAACGAAGATCGAAGGGACAATTCATTTGAATTTGTAAACATCATCACGTCTCGCGTCGCGTCGCGTCACGTCGATGACAGCTGTACACGGCGATACTCACGCCCTTGATTTTGTTGTTGCACTTGTTGCACGTGGGCGCGATGAATTTCTCGAAACAGTACTCGCAGTAGAGCTGTCCCTTCTCCTCCACGAAGCCGATGTCCTGAAGCGGACGGCGGCATTGGGCGTTGACGCAGACGAAGTGATCGGGGCACCAGATCTGGCCCAGAGCGGTGATGAAGGGCCCTCTGTGCGTCACAACGCGATTGATTATGCGATTATCACGAAAACAATCTCGGACAGAGAGCGACAGCTTGAAAGAACAATTATATCCTGGCTACGAACAATGCGTGATCCGCTCTTGTCTTTTTCTTTCTTTCTTTTCTTTTGCAAAGCAGTAACGATAGCTGAGCAAGCAATGATTAGGTTTCATATTCGAGAACAAAAAATAAAACGTAGGCGTTAACGGACGTTCCGTGGACTAAGCGGAACTTTTATACGAACCTTATGCACTCTTTGTCGCCTTTACAGCACACAGGCTTAATGGTGAAACCATTCGACTTGTGATTAGTGTTTTCTTCGTTAGCTGTCAACAACATGCCATGGAAATCAGTAGTTAATTAGGTTACAGTTAGGCAACGATTAACATCTATATAAACGAATGCGATAAACTTCTATGTATAATATTATTTTTGTAAGCGAAAATATAGGGGAAACTCAAACGTATGCTTCAAATTGCAAAACAATAATATTATTGAGGAAGAAGAAATGGAAATAATTTCTCAATCACCTGACGCATAGTGTAAAACGTTTGCTCGCGAAATATTCGGAGAAATAGTTCGATATTTTCAAAATATGAGGTTCTGCTCTGTCTAAAGTCAGGTGATATGATTTGGAAATTGGCATTTCATCATACTGATCATGTGGATAAAAGTAGGGTGCGTCCATCATTCAGACATAAGCCATGTCGTATTTTAAGAAAAGCTGATTTAAGCACATCGAGACAATGTATAGCATCAAAGCTAATTCTCTGTACGGAACCTCCCAAATGAATCACGATCGGTGCCCCAATTCTCGGAACGACCAAAAAAGTGGCAGCTGAAAACCAGAAACAAACAGCACTACCCACACACACAAAGTGGGTACAAGTGCGAGCGAAGTGCGCTGAAATACAAGCGAAAAGAAAAACACACATTCAACGAGAAGAGGGCGAACACGACACAGAGATTGCGCAGGCATCTCGTCGCCGCTCGGCGCAATCGTGACCTATGAGTACCTGACGTATGAGTTGCAATGAGCGCACAGCGGTATACGCGATCCCGCAGCGACCGCCTGATTGAGGATCCCTCGTCCGCGTTTGGGCGCGCTGCTACCGGCGAACGATCCGCTCTTGGACGAGCCCGCACCACCGAGGCCGCCGACTCCGGCACCTAGATCCGGGTGGGACGACAAATTTGGTGGGTCTACTAAACTCTGGGTCTTACTAGAGGGGCAATGGATCTGGTCCTGGCAGTGGTTCTGGGTCTGACAACGGTTTTGGGTCTGACAGCGGTTCTGATCACGGCAACGATCGTCGGAGCCACAGTGGGTCTCCCGGTAGCTCTGGGTGTGGTGGTAAGAAGTCTCGGTATAGCTGTGGGTTTGGGTCGGAGCTGGGACTTGAGATGGGGCTTGTGGCTTGTAAAGCTGTATTGTGGGCAGGCTGCTGTTGGTAGAACCGCTCTTGGCGGTGAGTCGCGCAAGCTGACCGCTCAGATTAGTGCGAGGTTTGAAGCCCCGGGAGCACTGAGGGGGTGCTGGTAACGCAGGGTCTTCATCGGGAAACGGGATTTGGGGGAAAGGGAGGTTCGCCCTCAGCTGACTTGGGGATGGACCGGGCTTGGTGCAAGGTGCCACGCACACTGAACCGTCGGCGCAAGGTGCCACACAGATTCCGGAGTCAGGGCAGTTGTTTGGTATGTAATCGCAGGCGGAGTCGCGACCGCATGTGCCGGCCGGTTGGCCGCACATGCCGGTTTGTATGCCGAAGCAGGGCGACACACAGACGCCTGATCGATCTTTCGTGGGCACTACGCAGACCCCGGATTTCGGGCAGGTGGACTGCGAGCTGCCATCACAAGGCACCACGACGACTCCAGCCTTCGTGCCCCGATCGGAATGAGCCTTGCAAGGCAGAACAGTCACTCCAGTTTCTGGGCAAGGCTTTGGGGAGGGTGTCTCGTAGCGCATGTGACGCACTTCCGTAGAGCTGCTGTAGATCGGTTTGACGGGTGCTAGACTGGTTCGCGATGGTATAGGGCACGGCAAAGTGGGCTTGGTTTGACTCACTTTGTCGATGGTGCAGATGTTCCCTGGACTCTGTGGCGGCGACGTTGGCACTACTTCCTTCCGTTCGCATTTCTCGTAATCTTCGACCACCTGAAGAGCTTTCTTTACATAGGACGCGGTGTTTTGTTGCTCGCTGGTCTCCTCGCTCGTCATGCATCGTGTCTCTTGGAATTGGGCGTAGAGCGCATCCGTTGGACCTCCGTCGAGGCTATTGGTTTCTTTCTCGTCGTAGTTGACAGTCCTTGAGGCGGAATACTCTTGTTTTCTGTGACCGCTGTCGGTGTCTTCCTCCACATTGTAGGATATAGTTTTGCGCGACGGGAAATGTATCGATCCACGTTTCGACGGCGGTGGATCTTCTCGAACTCTCGGAGCTTGAGCTTTCACGTAGCAAGCAGGTGGCTCAGGTGGCCCCTGCGCCGGTGATATGGACCTACGAGGTGTTGGAGTGGGTGTTCTGCTAGGAATGAACGGCTGGCTCTCCACTGGACCTTTCTTCATCGCCACCAGGTTTCTCTGATAGGCTGGTATAGTGTCCGGTTTCTTTAGACCCGCTGTGAAAGACTTACTGCTAGGTGTTTGTGGTCGAGACCTCGCCGGCGACGCTGAAGAGTCTCTTAAGCGATGGTCAGGCGGTGGGGTGGGCAAGGGTCGCGGTCCGGAATATTCTTTGACTTCCTTCATGCACACTTGTTCTCGCGTGTAAGAGTCCCTTTTCGTATCGCCATACAGAATGTCCAATGGCGGACAGTGGCTATTTTGCATTTGAATACTCGGAGTCTGCGACCTACTTGCGATCTGCCGATCTTCTGGTCCGATTTCCCGACTCAGAGGGGTATAGGATCTCTCGGGTGCTATCGTTAGAGCTTGTTGGAACGGCGAAATCGGTCGAATCTCTTCCTTGGGCGGCGGCGGTTTGGGTCGACATCTGTGGTCCAGGTAGATAGTCTCTTCGGTGTAGAGCTCCTTCATGCTGCTGGTGGCACTGAGCGGCGTGTAGGACCGATCGGATACAGTTGTCAGGGCGTTCACCATCTCAGACTTCCACTCCTTGGGCGTGGAGTTCTTCACGGGCATGTCCGCTAGAGGTTTCGGCCCGGTTTCAGTTTCCTTTAGGAACTGGACTTTCTTCTTGCACGTCTCCATGGTCTCTTGCTGAGGTTGGTGGCTGTATCTCGCGACCACTCGTCTCTCTGGTGCTTGTTGATCCCTGAGACTTTGATGAACCTCCACCTGCTCTCGCAGACTCTTCCTGCGCTCATCGTCGCCCACACCTTTCCTCCTCACGCGTTCCTGAACTAGCACCTCCTCTGTGATTTCTTCGTAAGTCTCTTTCGTCACCTTGCAGCGTCCAGGAGTGGTGTCCGTCTCGGTGATGCGTTCCTCTCGAACGACAGTTCTGCCGAGCGGTTGTTCTCGCACCTTTTCGATTTCTTCCTCCGCCTCATTGAAGGTTACATGTTTCTTGGCCTTCTCCTCTTCTTCTTGTCTTCGTTTCTCCTCTTCTTCGCGGCGTCTTCTTTCCTCTTCTTCTCGTTTTCTCTTTTCTTCTTCTTTCTTCCTGCGTTCCTCTTCCTCCTCTTCCCTCTTCCTTTCTTCCTCCTCCTGCTTCACCTTCTCCAGCATCTGTTGAGCATCGATGACCGACGTAACCGTCTCAGCGGATTCTTCCACTGTCCGTTCCTCTGCCGTGTTCTCCACCTCTCGATTGATATGCTTCTCGGTTCTCCTCGTGAAGTATTCCGACTCCGTTTCGTCCTCTTCTTCGATCATCCTAGTATCTGGTTTCTCCGGCGACACCTTCTCTACAGTCTTCTCGAAGGTCGCCGATTTCTTCACGTGCATACCGTCGACGATCTCCTCGGCCGTTTCGGTGATGAAATCATGTTCGCCTTGAATCCCCGTCGAGCAAACTTCCGGCTCGTCCATTTCGTCTTCCCTGAGATCAGTGACTTCAGTATCAACTTCCTTAACCGTTTCGGCTGGTTCTTGCCTGGGCGTGGGCAACGGCGGTTTCGGGCAGATCGTTTGCTCCCTTCGGCAGATTTCCGCTCGGTAAGCTCGATGCTCCTCCCGTTGTTCCTTACCACTCGATATCCGTTCTCGATGGCAGACCTCGCGCTGCATCAGCTTCTTGCAGATCTTGGGCTGCTGCTGTTCCTGTTGCGCGTAACTTTGCTCGTACAGGTTAGTGCCGCCGCTAGTGACGGTCGCGGTCCACGGTTTCGGGATCGGCTGGACGATTTTAGTGGGCGTGAGCGATCTACGAACGCTGTCGGTCGAGCTGGGCCTCGACGTGACGTCCGAGCGAGTGGTCCTGTTGGTGTCCACTAGCTCGACACGCCGGTACATCGGCCCAGGACAACTTAACCGATCCATTGCCGAGTACTCGCGCTGACGAGCACCTTCTCTTGTCGCTCTTTCGACCTCTCGGTCGGTGCTCTCGCTTCGTCTCTCGGTTCTCCAACTCAGGGCTCGCTCGTAAGCTTCGATACTAGCGCGCTTCTCTCTGGCTTGGTGGCACCTTCGGTCGAGGACGGAGTTGGGGTTGATGTAGAGAGGACTGGCGGTGGGATAGGTGATGTCTTCGATGGATTTCGGGGGTGGCCACACAAGACTTCGGGATTTTACGGAGCTGGGACGGGACTGGTCTCTCGTGTCCTCAACGACTTCAGAGTAGCAGGACCTTTCGTAAGTTTCGCTGGAGGTTTCTGGGACGGGGAACAGAGGACGTGACGAAATAGTTGATAGATCCGACGGAGGGGCGGGTAGCTCGCCGAGATCGTGGAGCAAAGAAAACGAGGGTGCACGACACACGAAAAGTGCATTTAATACATGCGTTCGGGAGCGTGAGTGACGTCGGGGGGGGGATACGTTAGAAAGAACAAACAAAAAAGAACAAAGAAAACTGCAGTGAGTAAGAAGCACGATGAACCGCGCATGCGCTCGTGATCTCTTCGATTTCTCTCCATCCTTCGAGTTCGTGTCATTATTTTATTAAGTGACGGAAAATTAGAGATTCCCTCAAATCATGTTTGAACAAGTGATAAAGTGGACAGGTAGAAGGAAGGTGAGAAGAATACGTATATCGTTGAAGATATTTTAATCAGAATATTTTTTTTCTGCTCAAAATTTTTCAAAAGAGACCACGGGCACAGCCCGGTGCGCTAAATTAAGAAAAAAGAAGCGAGATATTAAATAAACTCTCGTAGTCTTCGCGAGAATTCGAAGGCTCTTCTAATTCATTAATTAGCCGCACTCTCTCGATTAACTAGCCACTGTCGACAATCTAGAGCAGCGTGAGAACTGCGATTCTGTGCGAGTTGTTATGAATGATCGATACCAAATCGGTCGTAAGTAGCAAAAGGATTTTACGATGACAGAGCGCGCATTAGCATCGGCACTCAGGTACTGGCACCGATGCAAAGCGAAGAAAAAAATCGCTATTAAGTCGTCCATGACTCTATGTGAGAGCGTCGAAGAAGAGAGGTAGTGCAATGAAAGAAAAAAAAAAGAAAACCAGAAACAAGTGTGGAGGTATAGACGTGCGCTCGTTCAACGACGAAGGGCTTGTTGTGCTTCACTTAATATTTGTATTTATTTATCCAACATTCTGGGCTGATGACGATACACAAGCTGTCACCGGGCAACACCTCAGAAGTGTCATTGTGTCCGTGCGCTGACTCACGATGTTCTTTCTCGTGTCTCTTGAAAGAGAGAAAGCGCAAAAACAAGCGATATTCTCGGGGTGCGAGAAGTAACTCACTCGCTACCGGTCGCGTTATCGCGTTATCGCGTAAGACAGGTCCAGAAGTACGTAAGTATCAAAGTTGCTAGAAAAAAAGGAGAGAAAGAAACAGAAAAAGAAAGACACATTCATCCCACTCCGAGGAAAACAGCGAATGCGTACCTAATGATCGCGACGCGCTAAAAAAATTTTCTACGTGACGCGAAAGAAATCGTGAACAGCAACGAAAAAATCGCTCTATGCGTTTTCTGGCGCTTTCGTCATCTGGATTGTGTTTGGGCCATTCGGTTGCCAGCGTGAAGACGACGACGGCGGCATCGAGAGCTATCGATTCATGCGAAAGTGAGGGAGAAAGGTCGGGGTTTCGGGTTGAAAGACGGACCGGCTGAAAAAAGATAAAAGAAAGATTATACGCGCGGGAAAGAGATGACGATAACGATAGCGCGCGCGTGGCGAGACCTTGCGGGTGTGAACATGCCGGTATGCAACGTCTAGAGAACGAGATGTTGCGAGTGAAGTTCCAATAGGCCGTTTCCTTTTTTTCTTTTTTCAGATAGTATATAATGCAAAAGACAAAAGAGAGAGAGATATATATATATATTACGGAATATTTTTCTTCGCCGGAATGAATAAGACGGAATAGAAAATTTTCCTCTACGATGAAATTTACATTGCAGCTTTTTCTTATAGCAAGGGCAAAGTGGGACGAAATGATACAGACTGTTAAAATTCGAAAAAAATTACGAAGGAAAGTATTAATGTTTTTTTTTTTTATATTCCGTTTTATTATGCGTAGTTTAATCGTGATAACTTTGGATATCGGATTTTTAATTCTGTCACGAACGATTTCTGATCCGGGCACTTTCTCTTGCGATATACTCGGGATATTTCGAGACAAGATTACAATTTGATTACAATTTGACAATTCTCCGAGTACATCGCGCGAGCTTGTAAAGGTACAAGAGTAAAAGGGGGTGAAAGCGCGCAGGAAGGTCGCTACGAACTGTCATAGCTCTCAGAGTTCGCCGTCGTCGTCGAGATAACGACGAACGATAAGAAGCCGAGGACGAAACTTTACGACAATCACAATCCGGGAGAGAATCTGGAGAGAAAGAGAAAGAAAGAGAGAGGAAGAGAGAGAGAGAGAGAGAGAGAGAGAGAAAAAGAGAGAGAGAGAGAGAGAGAGCAAGAGGGAGAGTCTCCTAAACCTTCCTTTCTCTTTCTATACAAGAGGTCAACATCATGACACGGATTAACGAGAACCAACGATCAATCGATCGATATGAGCAGCGGTGCGGGGGAGAAAGTGCGATAAAATGTGAGGACGTAAGCCAAGAGTGCGCGGCGTATCAGCCAAAGCTTGAAACTCGGTCAACTGGCTCTAATCTATTCGTCGTACCTCTGAAGGGCGAACTTTTTGGCTTTGGCAGGGTAGAGTACCGACCTATTTGCAAGAATCGAAGGCAGAGTTAAGCCAAGGGCACACGAAACGAGATCGCGCGATTGCAGTCTCGGTCGATCGCGAGATTGCCTCTTCTTCCGACGTTTCCGACAACGATGCCTCAAATCGACGCGATCCCCGCAAGTGTGACCGTGACGTGACATAAAAAATATACGTGAAGAAAGAAGATGATGTACTTGCGAACTGGGGGAGACTCTGTAACCCGTCGCTCACGATTCGAATACCTCGTCGTGTGAGATTGCAAAGAGGTAGGGATTTCGATGTGACTCTCTCGGTACCTCGAGATCGACTGCGTGTCATAAGTCATAAGCGAATTCCTGTTGCGAGTCTCCGTGTGTGACTGCATTACGCAAACCGGGCAAATGTATCTATGCGCGTATGATGTGTGTAATATCGCGCAGGTTTCGCGCGATTTGGACGTGTTATTGAACATCCGTCTCGCGAGTCAAGCGAGTTCTCCTCGCGCCTTCGCATCAATTCTTCACCCATCGAGATTTCACCGTGAAGCTTATCCTCGGCGATACGAGACGCTTACTTACCTGTCACAGTCTGGCTCTGAGGACGCGGCAAGGTGTTACTCCCGGAATTTAACGCCGGGCTCGAGGACAGATTCGATGAGAAGCCAGCCGATCCACCGAAGGGCTTAGGACCGATGAGACTATTGCTCGTTGGTGCCTGCGAATTCACAAATTTCCACCTTTAATCGTCCCTTGCAACATGCCGTTGCAACATGCACTTTATCCTTGTTCTTTTGATGCGTCAAGCGACAATCTTTTTTTATCGAAAGTTTTTCCATTCGACATCGATGTGTAATTAATTTCGTTTTTGGACTAATGAAACGATATCCGCGAGAGAGAATCGATGGGAAACGTGAAACGTGCTGCTCGTCTGCGCAACGTGTGTAATCGAAACCGTGTGGGCGATTTCGTTGTCCTGATAACGCTCGCTAATGCAAAAGCGCGATAAGTTAATCAGCGAGCCGTATTGCGCGCAAAGTCTCAAGGAACGTCAGGCTCGAAGGTATTATTTCCATTCTGCCTGGAAGGTCATACGCGAGCGAGCGCGCATTATGCGAGCTCAATTATCAGCACGAGAACTTCTTTAAGACGATTAATTATCACAGCGTTCACAGCGAAGGAACGGTATAATCTCTCTAAACAAGCAAACCGTACGTCTTGTTAATTCAGCATTGTTTATTGCACACATCGCTGAGCGAATTGCTGAAAGATCAGTAGATTGGCTGGCAAAATTTATCGGCGATTTATACTTTAGACTTCATCAACAAGTTCATTGCCGGAATGACTCCGGGCAATTTCACGTTCCCGACGTCGCACCTTCTAATCAGTATGCTGTTTGAGTATGCTAATTCATCATACTTGTCACTCAACAAAACCCGCAGAGGAGAAATCTACGCGAGGTAACTCGCGTCCGACTCGGTCAATGTGTTGATCCATTTGCGTCGTTGAGAAATTGGAAAAATATGCCCGTGAACCAACGAATGTCTTTTATCCCTCAGATCGACAACGTAATGTCGATCATCAAACGTCAAACGTAATGAAAAGCAAATTGCATTTTTGCGATCTGATCCACCTACGGTAAGAAAGATCGCGATTTGAAGTGAACGGGTGTATATCCGCTTTTGATGCAAATAGGTCGAGCGTGCATCGAAGCGAGCGAGCATCGCTGATTAACTCGCGAGAGCTCAGTCGATTGTACAAGATCAACGACTTTCCGAGCCGAGAGCACGGCCGAGAGCAGTCGTCGCTTGGCGGCTACGTTGTCTCGCTGTTATTCGTTCTCAAGGACCCGCTGAAATGAATTAACGCATCGCGCGAGCTCGACGACGGCTCTCATGTGCACACAATCGCGCGAGGCGGTTCACTTTTTACCGTTTACGTGTATCTCGATTCACGTTTCCAATGACTGTCTCTCGCGTGAGTTTCGCGTCGCGGCTTTCGCGGATATCACGCTCGCGATACTGACGATCTCAGAGGGTGATCGAAGAGTCGAAGAAGGACGACGAGCGTTACGAGTCGCGCTGGGACTTTACCTGGACTGATCGCAAGCTGGGCGAATCGACGGGCGGGGTGCCAAGACGGGTGGGCTGCAATGCACAAAACGACACAACGTGGTCACGTGGCTCGGGCAATTAAAACGAGCGGGAGGGTGCGACGGGGTAGGTGGATGGCCAGGGAGGGGACGAAAAAATCCACGGGAACCGCTCCCGATTGCGACAGGCCGATTAGTCATCGGGTCGAAATAATCGATCGTGAGAGATTGAGAGGAGGATTAAGACACAAGTGGGTGGTCGACCTACAGTGTCGACGAGGAAGCTGACGGTCGCAAGGACACCGCGGTGGAATGACGACTAGCCGGTGACCGATCAACCGGTTTCGAAATTCACGCCTGATTCAGCGTAGGTGACTTTCGTGCGATCCTTGCGCCTTGTGTCAGCTGTTAGCGGACATTCATTCGCGAATTGCGTTCTTTTCCTCTCGCGTGTCAGCCAGTGTATGCGAGGTATGCACCGCGTCTACAGCGTCTCTACACGTTGATCTTCGGGAAAGAAACTGAAGATCGAAAAAATTCGGGACGAGATTCTCCGAAAGATTATAATCTCGAAATACGAATATTCGAGACGATCTCCTGAAATATTCTAAAATTATCATTATTTACATGTGTAGAAAGTCGTTATTCGCATGTGGAAATTTGTACATAGTGTGCGACTACTTTTCCTCTTCGAAATTATGATCTTTCTCACCACGAGTAGAGACTATATTTTTCAAATTTCGAAATTTGGATTTTTCGAGACAATATGACTCGCGGCTTGTCGCATATGTCGAGCGTTTCATGTGTCAGGATTATCACGAAAGGAAAGACACACGCTGAAGTTAGCGGTGCTTTAGCGTTAGCGCGGGTACAAAGAGATCGAGATTCCGAGCACATTGCCAACCTCTGTGCCACCTGTTTGGATGGTGATTGTGCTCGTGAACGTTTTTGATTCCCCGTTGCAGTCGCCATTGCGGATGCATCCGTTCGTGTTCGTGGTCAGTCGTCGAGTATGTTGGAATCCAGAATCGGGGCTCGTACGATTGCACGCCTGGAAAAGCGATTAGTTGCCAAGCGAGGGCCACACTTGTTAACTTCTCAAGAGAGACACGCGTCTCATCGTCGGGAAACGATTGTTCGTAAGCCGTAGCGCGATTTTCGTAAATGCATCGCGATCGAGAAATCAAATCCGTGACGAGAAAAATGTCTCATGCGTCTGGATGATAAGATACATCGGTATATTTATTTCTGTTTGAAGCGAAGAGTAACGGAGTTGAGTGTCTCGTAAATTGTGTCTGTTACTTACAAGAGCTATTGACAGCGTTCGTCATGAAGATTTTTTTCTTGGTGAGAATGTCGAGGAGAGTCATCATTTATAATGACATTTTTCATTTTCAACGTAACACATGTTTGCAGTTAAATCTCAGATTAAAATTCTGTTGTGTGTGAAATAAAATTGAAATTAATGGGCTTAAAACAATTTTGTTGTCCACATAGTCTTCCAAAGTTTAGTTTTCGTTCGACAGTCTCGTTCGACGAAAAAAATGACAGATTTACATGACACAAGGAAATCGCGCTATGTAAATAGCGGGCGCGACTTACGAGACATCCCAGTTCCACCCAGCAAGATATTCGAGTTCGCGAACGACGGTTGTTCGCTTTGTCGCGAGGGTCATCGGCTTCGTGGCGAATTCGACGCGACGCCGACGCCGTCTTTCCAGAAGACGATCGTCGCATCACACGTCCATTGTATCCCCGGTATGACTTAAAAAAGGAATCGTTAATGCGAGAAATTTCGTCGCGACCTTCGTCCGGCTGGCGACCGTAAGAAGCGCTGTGAAATCGCGCGCGAATGCAGCAAAGCCACGCTCAATGCAAAATACTCGCTTTATAAGCCATACCAAAACAGGCAAGAAAATGCGTGTGCGGAAAAATCCCGCCGTAGCATGCCTCGTAAAGAGAATCAAATTATGATGAAGCAACTTACGGAGAATGGCTGAGGCGACGATCCGTGATTGCTAAGGGGCGGCGATAAAGGTGCACCCACACTCGCCAGCGCCGCGGAAATGGTGCCGGCCGGTGCTTTGCCACCTCTGTCAAATCGCAAAGAGAGGATACCTTGTCATTGATGACTCCACGAATTCAGGCTCGTCGAGAGAAATACTCGAGAAAGAAATATATATCACGACCGACTCAACGAATTTGGGAAATCTATCTTTCGATTTTATTGTCCGCTCAAGCCTGAAGTAATAAGTATTGTTTCTTTCATCCACTTGACATTATTTGTATATTTTGTATTTCTGGCTTGAGAGGAGGGAATTAAAATCTTTGCTATTAAAAAGTTCATCGCGTTCTTTAGCAAGATAGACTCCACCGACGGTCTGTTATTGGAAGAACACGATAAAAGAGCGATAGGTGTATCTCATATAAAAAGTGCGGTAGTATTCTTTCAACGTTGCGCCACATATCGTAAGAGACGGTGCAACTTACGGTGGAACGGTGATTGGTACGAGACCAGCCGGTGCGTTTTGCCTGGCGACGAGTTTCGCGTGGATGTCGCAGTACAATTTATTGTTGATGTTGTAATAGCCGACGTTCTTCAGGGACGTGCCGCAGGTCGAGCACTTGAAGCACTCTACGTGGAGGTTCTTGTCCTTGATCCTGACGAACACACCGCTGCGCCGCGAAAATAAATAGACACATTAACGACGGTATCGTTCTCCTCCGCTCTCTCAGCGCTACGGTAATTAACTTTCTTTGAGCGTAACAGTAAAGGCGAGATGATGACGTCGCATCGGATGTGCCACGAGTTTTCAACTGTGTACTGTATGCACTCGAGCACAAGAAGAGAAAGAGAGGTAACACGACACCTCGACGAAGGAGGCCGGGGGCATAACTATTATTTCGTATTATGATCTCCATGGGAATTATATCCGACGAATGAGAGAGCGAGATGAGACGCGCGGGCAAAGCTACAAGGAATGTGCTTAGAACATTAATCTCCGCTAGCGAAGTGAGTTTCTCTCGGAAAACACCTTGCCAAAAATACTCTGTTGCGTTTTATGACTGAGATCAAAATCAGCTGGCCAATACAATGTGAGTTGTACAATGTGCATGTGTAATTGTAATGCTCGCACAATAGCGTGTGTGCGTCGGCAAGTCCTCCCCGTGTAATATTCTACGCTCGAGATCGTAAATCGGCTCCGTTCTTCTTCGGCCGGGACGAAAAACAGGCGACACTTCGATGCGATTTCTTTGCGAAATTTATGAAAATGAAAAAAGAGAAAAAACGATCGGTAGCATCTGACGTGAGTGTCGACCGGCAACCCGCGCGAAAAAATTCAAAAACGTTTTTCTCGTGTCTGCCCGACCGCGGCAAAAAGTCGTGGAGGTGGTGAACAAAAACAGAAGAAAACAAGAGAAAAGAAAAAGTCGCTGAAAGAAAGAAAGAAAAAAAAAACACGACTGCGCATAAGAGTAAAAAGGGAAAAATCGAGAAAACAAGATAAAAGTTCCACAAAAATATAATCATCACAACATCGAAAGCGTATGTCACGTTATTGTGGTCATTCAGTTGTGCTGTGAATGCGTTGGAAAAGGTGCTATTAAAGAGTGCAAGAGAGTAAAGAGACACTTAAGTAGGGCTAGTGCGCTGAAGCTGCGAGCGAGCGAGAGGAGAAGGAAACTTTCGTCTCGCTCGGATACGACTTCCAGTAGGTTGTAAGCCACAAGCTCTCCAATGATCACAAATGATCAACTTGTCCAGAGATAACAGCGAGATCAAAATGCACAACGAGACTCCAGCCGGTGTTCGTTCCTCCTGAGGAAGCGATTCTCATGAGAAAGAGGCGACAGAGAAAGGCGCGCTCCGAGTCCGGGTCCATCAAAAGGATAAGCGTGCACCTCGCTTAATCTGATTTCTCCAATTGACGCTAACAAAAACTTGCGCTAAAAATTGCCGCGCCTCGTTCGCGGCCTCGTTTCTTCACACCTCGCGTAACTCGATTTATTATTTCCCGCGCCGCAATATCGCGATGTCATTTTTTCCCCTCTCGCCCCGCTAATTTTCCTCTACGATAATGTATCTTCAAAATTAAATGTATCTTTAATTAATAATAATTAAATGACGTGCACGCTTGTCTTCGAATCGGAGTGTTCAAGATGATACGAGACAGCGTACGACAATCGAGCAATTCAGAACGGCGTCGTGTTCGGGAACCTTTGACGATCGCATGAGGCGCGGAATTCGCCGACTGAGAACAACAGGATATCGCGAATTGTACATAAATACACACACACACTATATTTCAACAATCCCGGCTCGATTCACGGCGCACGAGGCGAGGGGCTGCTCGCTGGAAAGCTGAGCGAGCAATCTCTCAGAGTCAGCACGTCTCTCGTTCTCAATGGGCGAACGGCAGCGCCTCGAAATCGTCGCCAAAACGAAACCCGCGGAGCGGCCGTCTCGTGCAAGGGTGGAGTCTTTTCTCGCTTAAATAGTTACACGATCACCCGGTCGCAGTTGTTACAAACGACCCCGCCCGGCGTCGACGACCCCGCGGCAGCAGACCCCTGCTTCTGCTGTGCTTCCTGAGGCTTCGGCACGTCGGAATTCGACGTGGCCGGCTTGCTACCGGCAGGTGCACCACCTCCACCACCACCACCACCACCACCACCACCGCGCATAGCATAAAACCGAGGCGTGGGTGACCTCGGCGAAGTGGCCCTTCCGCCAACCGCGTGGCTCACCGAGGAGTAAAACTCTGTCCTTGAAGAAACTACGACATGGAAGTAAGAGAAAAAGCGCCATGACAACGGCAGCACCGGGAGAGACGTGACCGCTCGATGAAGCGATATTTCTTCGGCAATCGTGTGTCCGCCGATATAAACGCGCGCACGCGGATCTCCGGTTTCTTGAATCACGGGGAATTTATTTTTATTGAGGGGGGAGGGGGAACTATCCGAGAGCAGCCATCAGCCGCTATACAATACGCGTACAATTACAATTGCAGGAGAAGAAAGTAGATAGAGAGAGAGAGAGAACTTTCTCGGGTTTTCTCGGGTTTACGCAAATCTTCCCGCGGGAAGATCTTGCAATATCTCGAGATGACGTGAGTCCGGAGAATCGGAAATCCGCGCGACGTATCCGGTCGAAAGCACGAGCCCCGTCGTGGAACGGAATCATGACTGTCGTCGGGTATCGTCTCGCCTCGCCTCGCCTCGCCTCGCCTCGCCTCGCCTGCCTATCCGCTGAAAAATCGAGAGCGACCAGGACGCGTGTCCCACGACTTCACTTACACGATGAGCCTCTCGCATTCGGCACAGATGTTCTGTCCTGGTGGAAGGCTCGTTTGCGGCGTCGACGGCTGCTGCGGCTTCGTTTCTGGCGCCTGGACCGGCCTCAGTCCTGCCAGGGCGGGCGAGGACGGCGTTATCACGCCGCTCACCGAAATGGGCTCCGCTATTTCGCAAACAAGTTATCGTATCGACATGCAACAGGCCGGCTGACGCCTCTCGGTCCAGCCGATCGATCACCGAAGACCGCAGCGATAGACAACAGCATAAGTGTTTCGTATCGTTCTTCATCGCGGCTCTGCGACTGTTTTCTTTCAAATTTTGCGCGCGTTATGAATGCTCGAAAATATCGTCGTTGTTATATTTTTAATATAATTGTCATACTAACATAATACTTTCTAATTTAATCACCGCCATGATAATTGAGATTCACGCCAGTCGGAATCGCGTAAACAAAATGGAAATTTGGCGTTGCAAGATTGAGCGGTTATCATTGGCGATTGTTGAGGTTGTAATGAAATAGACTACCAGCCTCAACAGAAGATAAACAGAAGGTAAAAGAATGCACGAAAGTGAACGCGAATTCGGTGCACGCTCTTCGGTGATCTCGTACGTTTATGTACGGACGTTTTTAGAGAGTGGGAAACAAAAGAGAGTGGGCGCGTATTAATAATCCTGAACTCTTCCGGAAACGGAGTTAAAAAGTGTCGTCGAATTTTACTAACCAGGCTCTGGAGTCTTTGGTTCCTTGTCCGCTTCTTGGACCATTTTGAAGACCTCGCTGTTCTCGGAATTGTAGTTCTTCTCGTTCTTCTTGAAATTCACCCTGCAATATTCGCGTCGCGTGAGCAAAGTGTGTCCTGTCGCACGCTCGTCGACGCGAGATTATTGACGAGATCGATCACGATCAATTACGAACGCGCGAATCTTGTCACACATTTGAATGGAACAATGATCGCTCGCATCGACGAGTCACGACACGGAGCAGCATCGCACCCCGGCGATAACCGCGAGATTTGGCTGCCGATTTCGCTCGATAACTTTGCACCTTAACACATTGACTGCGCGAACGTGTCAGACGTACGTGCGACGGATTTTCCTCAAGAAGAAAAGAATTGTTTCTGCAGCAGTCGCGGATTGCATTTCCGTGAAATGCGTGGCCCGCGAAAGTCAAAGTGTTAAGGAGCAGAGCAGTGTCTTCAATCCCGTCTCATCGGTTATCTTTCTCTCCCTCCTCCCCCCCCTCCCCTCGTCCCTTGCCCCTTGCCCGTCCTCCATCCGCGGCTATATGCGGTTTCGTGATTTTACCCAAGGACACCTCCGGCAAGGACCTCGGCCTGGGCGGACAGTGTCTCCGCGATCGTCTCCTCGCTGTAGATTCCTACGGGGCTGTTGTACTGTTTGTTCACGATCGACTTAATTGGACCGTCGCCGGTGCCGTTCAGCTGAAAATTATTACGTTCCGCGGTTAAAGAAATAAATAATGGCGCCTGCTTTCCTCCTCTCTCTTTCTCTCTTTTACTTTCTTTCTTTTCGTTTTCGTGTTCCTCCTTTCTTTTTCCTTCTTTTTTTTTTCGTTCCGGAGCAGAGACGCGTATATATTAACGGTCGGTACTAACGAATGGCTTGGGGCTGAAATTGTGTCCGCTGCCGATGAGGGGTCCGTCTTGTTTCTTCGCTGCCAAAGAGGTCTTTGTGACGGGCGCGATGTTGGCCGCGGAGGCGATGTGCATCGGAGACGGAAGGCTTGCGGTCGCCGGCGTCACGTGCGGTTTCCAGGTACTGCCGCCTCTGCGTATTATAATATATGATCCGTTAAAAGACCGGAATTCGGCTACGGTTATGAACTACTTGCCGCGTTTGCGGTCTGACATTGTCGAGACAGCTCTACGGTAAAACCCTCGACGCGCCGCTAACCGCGGGAGTAAAGTCAACTGACGCCCGCCCATCCGGCGAGCAAACAAATCGGGCAATTTGCGAAAGTAGACTTTACCGCGTTTGTTTCGTTCGTTCTTGTTTACTCGGCTTGGAATTTTATCGCGACCTTCGTCTCGCTGACGATGAATCAAGACTAGGCGAGGTACATTGTTTCCCTTTCTCGCTTTCCTTAGCGCTTTCCTTATTTTATATCATATTAATTAACTGCTATATCGGATGGGTATATTTAAATTGATTAATTTATTTACATTTATAAGGTATATTAATATTAACTTGTGTGACGCACACACACACAGCTGCTGCTGCTGTATAAATTGAATTATTCCTTCACAAAATTAACGAGAGAGTAAGCGCGGCGCTTTTTCACGAGAAAGTCATCAAAATTTTCAAGCAAAATTTAAGGTGCCACTCCCTTCAATATTCAGACAAATATCCTAATAAAAAGTATTTAAAAGTCTTTAAATATTCGCTAGATATGCTTTTGTTGATGTTCGACCGATGATGAGCGATTCATCGACTTCTCTACTCTACTCTAAGCTGCTTCTGAGCTTGTTGCAGCAGCAATATTTTTAAATATCGCCGCCAAAATTATCCGCTTGTGCATTATGTTATATTGCTATGCGTCACCTTTGCACGGTGAGTTCGAAATTATTCCCGGCCTTGACTATGACATCTTGCGCGTCCTTGTGCCTCAAGTTGTACATATCGGTGGTGTTGACTTTGATAACGGCATCGCCAGCTTTAAGACCAGCAGCTTCCGCCGGGGAGCCGCTATTAACCTGCAACAAAAGCAGACTGACTCAGAATTGCGTGGGGTAGAATCTAGGTCGAACAAGCGGGGGCGTTGCACAATTTGGGCGTAAAAATCGTGTATGAACAATTGTTGAAACTCATCATCAGTGTCATCTCATGTTTTTGTTATAATAATATATTTTTAACTCGATCGTCGTATCGTAATTTTGCATAATTTTATACATTTCCATATATTTGTTGTTTTTATATGAATATGCAACATTTTTACTCGATAATTACATCACACGCAATCTTCGCCAGGAATTTTTACTTTATCCCGTAATTATATCCCGAGAAATTATCATTTTTCAACTCGCCGGTCGACTTGGCTTTCGAAAATTGTCCACGCGTGGTCCGACCTAAATTGTTCACCAACATCCGAGATTGAATCGAAAGATTGTCACACCACCGAAGCGAATCGTCGATCCTCAGATATGCAGCGGACTCTTATTGTCATTTGCTCGTGTGTACCGACATTTGCCGCATTTCTCAAATTAATTCATTCACGGCCGCGGTTCTGCGAAGAGAACGCTCCGTCCAATTAATTAATACTAAGTGTTAACGAAGAAGCGCGCTGTTGATCTACGGCGCTGGCGAAGAGGAAATCGAGGGATCGATCGGCGCGCAGCGACGGCGTTCGAGGTGCTCGTCGAGTCTCGGTGTCTATTTTTACAAGACACGCCGCCGGACCGGAGCTCTTCTCTCTCCTCTCCTCTCCTCTCCTCTCCTCTCCTCTCCTCTCCTCTCCTCTCCTCTCTCCAGTCCAGACTCCAGCCACTATATTTAAGTGCACGCGCGTCATTACGCCTCGAATGTCGGACACTGTGCATTCATTCACGTAGAGACACGTCTTCGTCGTTGTCGTCGTCGTCGTCGTCGTCGTCGTCGTCGTCGTCGTCGTCGTCGTCGTTGTCGTCGTCGGCGACGACGAGAGGACGGCCAACGAAAGGGAGTGAGGAACGTTAAGGGGAAACAGAAGCGGCGGCAAATGAAAAATCAAGGGCTCCTTCTTGCCCGATCTTTCGCCGGCGTGCGTTCTTATCGAGTTAATTACGAGCTCGAGTGCAATGATGACGATGAGAGACGGCGAGAGTGAAATCGACAAAAGGAGCTGTGTGCGCCGAGCGATGCGATCGCGACGACGATTAGCGGAGGATCAATCCGAGTTAATCAGACGTCGTTGTATTGTGAGGGACGGGGGTGTCGCTATACAAAATTTTATATCTTTTCATTCGATCTTTATTACTGCTTTCTAAATTTCTTGGAACGAAATTCTACTCGAGAGGCGGAGTGACAGCGACACAAAATTGAAGAGTGAATTCGATGAGTTCCACTGTCATAGAAAACTTAACTCTTTTTTTTACTCTCTAAACTTCCTCGAGTGAAATTTCTCTCAAAAAGTTTAGTGACAGCCGAATCACGCGTGATTTTTATCGACGAAGCGAATTTTTCGCTGTGAGTCGTCGAATGAATATTTTTACTCGACATTGAACGGTGAATTCGATGTACTCCCCCGTTGCATAAACTTTGCTTTGCAATTTCGCCCAACGTCAACGGTTGTGAGAACAATAAACGCGACCGTTCAACTGGTGAATTATCGGATATGGCAGACGCATTATTCTGTCATTGCAAGACGGATATGATGATCGAACAACGAGAGAAGGCGTACGGCGGCTCGTTATCGAGAATCGGACCCGATTTCTTCTTGACGGTGCTGGCAGCTTCGGAAATAATTAATGGGCTTCGATCCAATCGTAGGCGATTGCACGCCGGGGGGCGGGAAGGAGGGGCGGAGAGACTACTCTATAAATACGTCCCGTAATATATCGCCGTTATTTTTATTGCGAGTCGACTCCGCGCGCGACAGGAACACTCGTCCTCCCGTAAAACATCCGGATGGAATAGATCTTATTTCGTTCGTCTTCTTTACGAAAAGTGGGTCGCTCTGCTTACGGAGATAGAGAGAGAAAGAGAGAGAGAGAGAGAGAGAGAGAGAGAGAGAGAGGGAGAGAGGGAGAGAGGGAGAGAGGGGGAGAGAGAGAGAGAGAGAGAGAGAGAGAGAGAGAGTGAGAGAGAGAAGAAGAAAGAAATATGATCGGTGATGTGTTGTGCATTCTATAAATTATTCGAAAACACAACGATTATTTTCACAATTTTTTACGTACGTGAAAAAAATATTGTAAAAATTGCAACAATATTTTAAATGCAACAAAAAGTGCAACCGAATTTTTGTTTCTTCTTGGATCATGTAGAAATTACGATCAAAATTTATTTTATATATTTGCTTTGATATATCATCCGCATTTTTTTTATCGCAGAATTATGGTAATTACTCGAAAATATTTCATTGCGTGATATAATACAAACCAATAATTGTACTCTTGCATTCTCGTAAAACCGTATACTCGTGTTGGTGAGTTTTCATTAATTCTCATATGAATTCCGCGATGCCGACGAGATCGTTATCACGGTGAACAGCTTGGTGAATGTTAATTAACGGGTTTCGTGCGGCTGTAATTGTGGAAGTGCAATCTTCTGCTAATTTGCAGAAGCTGTTGCATGAAAGAGAGAGAGAGAGAGAGAGAGAGAGAGAGAGAGAAAGAGAGAGAGAGAGATGTGCTCTTTTTCACAGAAGATAAAAATATCCGAGATTACAAATCTCTTTGTTTTGACTCTTTCGCAATTAGAAATAGACGAAAGCCAGTTTGTTTGGAATTAAAGCAACACGTTCGGAATGAAATTTCATTCCAAGAAATTAGAGAGAGAGAAAGAGAGGGAGAAAGAGAATGTGTAGGGAAATGAAACCAATTCGAGGTATACATTTTGTCTGCCGTGCAAGTAGCAGAAAGATTGAATTATTTCGATTCAAAAGATTGAGAGACGCGTTGTCATACTTTTTCGCACTTTCACACGGAAGTGTTCATTAATTTCGCGCAACGTGAGCAAGAAAAATATGCACGTTCGTGTGATTTAGAAACGTGAAGAACACGCGGGAAATATCTAACTGGAAGAATTTTTCTAGAAGATATTAACGTAGATATAAATTTAGAATTACAAATTTGGAAAATATAAGCTTAGGCTTCGGCTCAAATGCGCGAAGCAATATGATATGTATATATTATGGTATATTATAAGAAAAGAATTAATACTAATATATTGGAAAAATTAGTGCGGTGAATTATTCTTTTCTGTGTCGAAAGAGACGTGGCTCTTTTGGGTGAACATTGAAAGGGACAGTAGTATCGTCGTCACATATGTGTGACGCTAGTAGAGAGAGAGAGAGAGAGAGAGAGAGAGAGAGAGAGAGAGAGAGAGAGAGAGGGGGGGGGGGTGGAGGGGAGGGAGAGAGAGAGAGCGCGTTAAGTAGAACAAATATACATACGAATTTATTGAACAAGAATGTTCTCCGTATGGGAGTCCGACAATCCGCTATTCGACACCGTGCCGTTTCCGTTCTTCTCGACTAGCCGGTGCGACGTCACACGCGCGAAATCGGAACGCGCGAGCTTGAGAGCAGTCTAATCTGCGCGTGTGTGGTTACCGCAAATAGAAGCTCACAAGCTTGCGTCATCGTCCTGAGCGTAATACCTAGTTTTACTGTTCGGTGCGTCTTCGATTCCGATAAATTCCGACGGTCCACACGACGGTACAGGCTCGCGATATCGAAATGACCCGCTCGTCGAGCGGATTTACCACGCGCGATATTCCGCGTGCGTTATGCACCGCTAAGTGCGGCAATTTTCAATTGAATCCTCGTCGTACGATAGCCAAGACTTGTCATGTCGCGACAGCACGCGCGATTAACGAAATCGCGACTGAACTGTTTAATCAACAAACAAATGGATGGGGGATGAGAGAGAGAGAGAGAGAGAGAGAGAGAGAGAGAGAGAAAGAGAGAACGCGTAACTGTGTCACATACTCGTCGGAGATTTACAAGCGATTTCGAGGGATCTGAATTATTATCGAGAAAACATTACTTCAGGCCGGAATCAACGTCCTCCGAGTCCTCGTCGACTGTTGAAAATTACGAGATTGCTGTGTCTTTCGGTTTTTAGCGGAAAGTTCCGTCTTACGATTGCCCTTTTGATTGCGAGTTTTCGGAAGTTCCAATTTCCAACTTCCCAGATTCGGATTCCTCAGAGCAATGCACGATTTGCGCGATGCGCTTCCGTCGTTTTTGCGCGCGGGAGCTGTTTTGCACGTCACGCGTTTCCGGGCGAGCGCGCGCACCTGATGGCGCATCTTCGGGCGGTCCTCACGCGAGGCGTCCCTTACGCCGGCGTCCACGAAGATCGTAGGGACGCGGACGTAAGTCAGGGTTAAGCCTGATGGACAGGCCGCTTCTAAAAATAGTCTTGGACCGGTCTAAAAATAGGCCCGCCGAACACGCACGGTCGTTACACGGCACGTACACTCGGAACCGAACTGCGGCGGCGGCGGCGGCAGCCGAGAGGTAGCGAGAGAGAGAGAGAGAGAGCGAGAGAGAGAGAGAGAGAGAGAGAGAGAGAGAGAGAGAGAGAGAGAGAGAGAGAGTGAACGAGGCATCTCGAGGTGCACCAGGTGCGGCAGGTCGCAGCGATCGTTCTCGTTCGGCGAATAATTAAGGCAGCGTCGATCTCAAAGCTGATGAATGGCACGGCGAGCGTGCGAAGGATTGCATACGTTTCGAGATGCGAGGATCGTTTCTCGCGCGCGTTAATACGCTCGCCGTAAGTCCCGGAGGAGTGAAACTCCGCTCGAGAAGTGGACTGACGAGCGAGTCGGTCGAACGGCTTTTCACTTGCAGACGAAGTGAATTCCTCGCTCTCGAATCGTTGAGTGAATATTTTTGCTCTCGGAATTGACAGATGAATACGAGGTCGCGCGCCGCGGGTCGCGGGTCGCGGGTCTGCGTCTCTCTCGACAACACACGCATAATACAGTCGCACTGGCGAGGTGAAGCACCGAGGCATCGGAATAAACGCAAACTACGAGACATTGTCGTGAGATGAATCTCTGTGGACCGGAGCGAAGTCGGAATGCATTCAACCTTATTAGACCCAACTTTTGTGACTCCCAGTGCTAGTTTCTCGCTAGTGCCTCGAGTCGAGTAAATTTTTTACTCATTTTGCCCGCGATCTCCCCTCTAAGAAATTTAGAGAGCAAGTCGCGCAAGAAATTACCAGCGGCCTCACGCGCGAAAGTCTCTTCCTCGTCCGCTCTCGCGTTCTCCTGTCCTCTTCCGCTGCCTCCAGGTGTGCCGAGCATAAAAAAGCGAGGAACAACGTAAACGACGTCGAGAAGTGTGATAGTGAAAGCGGCGGATGAATTTGACATCGGAGAAATGTGCGAGACCGTTCGACGTGAAAAAGGCGCGGGACGAACGGAAAGCCGACGAGAGTCGTGCGAGAAGGCGCGATTAACACGCACCGAGAATAACCCTTTCGCGTTTTAACGTCGAAAACGTCCCGGGCTGGAAACTCGAGATGCGCTCCGTGTCTAAAGCGAGATTTAAGACGCGGATATCTGAACGAATAAGTCCCCGGATGGCAGTTATTGCACCGAAGCGCCGCCGCCGCCGCCGCCGCCGCCGCCGTGCACGTCCGCCTGTCAGAATTGTTCTAAAAATAACCGCCGAATATGCGCGTCGCGCGCGTTTCCGCGCGTGTGTGTGAGCGCGCACACGTGCGTGCATACGTGCGTGTAGGTAGATGCACTCAAATGCAGTGAAACCGAGAGGGAGAATACACCAAGGTGTACGAGGTACGCATTCCAATGGGCGGGTTATCAGAGACGGATCCATCCCACCTTCCATGTTGGAATGCATCTGTGTTCTTTTCTCTCTCTCTCTCTCTCTCTCTCTCCCTCTCTCTCTCTCTCTCTTTCTCTCTCTCTCTCTCTCGCTCGCTCTCTCGCTCTCAGCTCGCTTAAACTTAGGAGGAGGACTTAAGCCCCGTTCATACGTGCGATACCTTCAAAAACCTCCGGCGCGCCGGCGAGACGCACATTCGCGCGAACCAGTTGCATTTTATGCCGGCAAAACGTGCAGAAACGCGAGATGCGCCTCTCGCGTTCTTTTTTCTTCCGCGCGCCTCGGCTTTCCTTTGTGGCGTGCGTCGCGTTGCGTCCGGAGGTGCAACGCTGGAACGCCGAGAGAGGCAGGCGCGTTGTAAGTTTTCACAATTTGGCTCGACGTCGCGCGAGGAGGTGTAAAAGCGAGCGAACCGAATGGCAAATCCAGCAGCGGTATCTAATTAGACTGTGGAACTTTCGTTCAACGACGTTCGTCCGAATTGACGTTCGTCAATTTTCCGCGGTCAACGCGAATGTCGTAATGTCGAGCGGGCGTACGTCACTGTGCGACGGTGTTGGACGTTATCGGGCTGTTGTGAACAATTACTCAAATTAACATAGAGTAAGTCGTTATGTTATCTCGATCGATTACCTTGATTTGAAATTGATTAAACTAATATATTATTTACCAAATCAGTTCAGAGAAAACCTGTCAGAGGAGGTGCTTGTGAATATCCCGTATTATTAATTAATTAACCGATTAATAATTAATTTCACCGACCGATTGAATAAATTTGGGTTCTCGACTTGTCGATCGTTTTGGTCAATTAAGATCTCTCGATCGACTCGATTAACGCCTAACACCGCTCAGTGAGTCATTGAGCATCGAGATCGGGCACGTCGATGCGGCAACAGTGAAATCAATGTTGAAACGAAGCCATGAGTTAAATACCGTCGCGGTCTCGCTGTGGTGGGAGAAATAGACAATGACGTCAGATCGAAATGATCGGTGCACGCACGGTCGACCAGCTCTTATCTTGTCAACCAAACTGTCCGTTATTATTGCCACGAGGGATAACAGTACACGCGTGGACGCATACGCGTGCGAAATCGCGAAGCTCTGTCTGTGAATCGCTGAATATCGATGACATCAACGCACGGGGAGAAACGTTACGCTTGCATCATCGAAAGCACCAACCGAATTACTTTCTTGACGCCTTGAAGCAGGTGTTGTTTCCTCGGAGATTTCTTCGCGTCAAATCCGAACGACTGAATTCTGCTTCGTGGCATTAGTCTTTAAGAAAAAATCGATCCAAAAAACATTACTCATCGGTATCAGAATTACTCTTTCGTAGAAGCATTATCGTTCTAAGACTGGATTTGTTCAAAGCTCAAACTTGATTGTGAGGGTGAATGTTAATCCGCGCGCCGATCGCGGATGCGCGTCGATAAGGAAACATCTCGTTTCCCTCGAAACGACTCGCTCGCGGAATCGTCGCGATCGCGTCTGGCGTATCGGAATGCCAGCAAACGAAATCGAGGAATCGGAGGTCAACGAGTGTGTGTGCGTGAAAGTGGATTTGATTCTCGGAGAGGTGCGTATGAGTCCGGCGCGGTGACACGTATGCCGGAAGATGTCTGGAAGGAGCTCCAAGGGATCGTCCGGTATGAATTCCAGATGACGCGAGTCGCACTTGCACTTTTGTCCTCATTAATACGCTGAGAATATATACCGAGAAAATCTAATTTTAACTAGAAAATATCATTTCCGAAATGGTAATTTTTTTTTTTTTCAAGAATGCGATTATATTCGTATGACTCGAGGAGCACGTCGCGGTTCTAACGGGATAACAGTGTTACTGCTACGAGCTGAAGCGCTCGCAGTTATCTCGCGAAGCGGAGCGCGTAAGATCGCTTTTTGCGAGTACCGCTGCGCGAGTGCTTGTTTGCGCGTAAACGCGGCTGAGTTGCTCGACGAAGAAAAAAGATATCAGAAGCGCTTTTAGATATTCTCTCTCTCTCTCTCTCTTGCTGGACTCATCGTATCGTATCGTAGAGATTCTTCGGGCATTTAAGCTAATATTTGTATACGCGGCCGAGCAGCGTGCGAGAGGGACGACGTCGACGTGAGAGCACGTTCCGACGTTCGCGGATGAATCATACGTGATGAATGAATCCCGATAGCACCGGGAATGCTGGCGAGGTGATGATCTCATGTCAAAAACTGGCCATAAAAATGATGAATGATTTGTCATGGGTGTACTTAGCGCAAACTCAAGCATAAGTTAATCACGACGGTGATTTCATCCCTGCTGGACTGTCATGGTCTCTCACGACGGGAGAAGGACACGACATCGTCTTGAGTAAATTCTAATAATTTCTTGTTTGTATTTCTATTTCTCTTTCTCGTCAATCCGTGTGATAAACAACGGTGTATCGTAAGAGACACGACACTTTTACATGTGGCGATGCGCAAGACGAATAAAATTGCTGTCGAATATAATTACCGCTTACTAGAGTGTAAACCGTTTCGCAAGCAACCGCGCGTCTGTCTGCTTGAGGAGATAAAATGATGCACACAGTGTTCGTATGTGTCATCGCGTTTTATCAATTCGAGGTGAACACTCGGACAAGAGGTGCAGGGAATTCATCCGACATCCGACATCCGACATATTTGAAGACTACTCTATACGACAGATAAAGTCTTTATAAACGTCCTCCGCGCGACAGATAAAGTAGTCTTTATCTCGCGTGAGCCAGTATCGCGCTTGCGACGATATCGGAAAATTGTTATCATCGGCAAATCGCTTGTTGAAAAATCGGGGGCAAGGGAATTTCGCGAGCAGGCGCACACATTCGCGCGGAACGATCGCTCGGCCCGAGAGAATTTCTCGGGGATCGAATGTGCAAGTGGCGGAGGAAGTTCACCCTCGGAGAGCCCGTAGACATTGCCTTCGCATTCCCGTAGGAGTATCGACGAAAATCGGCCGGGTGTTTATACGAACGGCGCGGCGGAGATGTACGCGGACTGCGGCGCGCGCTCCACTTTTCACCGCGACGCGAATTCGCGCGTACTACGCGAATGTATATATAGTCCGCGCGCGGTTGGACTGTCCACCGTCGTAATCGTGACACAACCGCTGTGATGGGGGTGTCGCGTTACCAATGGATTCGCGAGGCGGTGTAGGCCGCGACAAACAAACGGGAGAAGACTGATTTCTGCTCCGACTTTTGGCAGCTTTCCCACGACCGCCTCCCACTATCCTCTCCTCATTCTCGAAATTGAATCGACGCCGATTGCGACGGCGCACCGAAATCTCCGGCCTCGTCATCGAGATACGATTTCACCACCCGCCAGTTTTCCGCCTATTCGCGCAATTTGATTACTCTTCCCCCCTCTCCCTCCCTTTATGATCTATCCCTTTATGATGGCTGATCGATTGATTATTTATTTTTCTTTACCGCTTTTCGCTACTCATCTATGTGCGTTCACGACAAACACATTTTATCAATGTTACGTTAAATAATTTAAATTCATTCCCGCTTTCTTATTATGCACTTAAAGCCACCGTCAGTCATCAAGATTAATTCCTTCTCACTTATTATCACATTAATCTTAAAAGGGGACAATAAAACTTAACGACGCAATTTTGGGTTCACATTCAACGGCATTGCTTCGCGGTGGGATTCTTTCGCCTCGCAGCTACGACCAGCTACAACAATTTGTTTTGCTTTTTCTGCCAGCAGGAAGCTCATTTTCTTCGCGACAGCAAAGACAGTTTGCTAGGAACACAGAGAGAAGAGAATGAGAGAGAGAGAGAGAGAGAGAGAGAGAGAGAGAGAGAGAGCCCGGTCTGGGGATATTAATAGAGACCGAGGGGCCCGGTGGCGAACGCGCGCCACCGAGCTTACTTCTGTGGATATAAAAATATCGCTTTTATTTCTCACCGCGGCGTCTCTCTCTCTCTCTCTCTCTCTCTCTCTCTCTCTCTCTCTCTTTCTCTTTCTCTCTCGGGAGACGCTGTGACTTTTTCCTGCTCTCGTTCTTCCGCTGCCGTGCGCGCCGACATACACCACGTGTCCCGATCTCTCATGGAATCCATACTGTCTTTATCTCGCGCGTGTCGCGACGGGCGTCGCTAAAATTATGGGCTTGTGAATTAGTTTCTCGCAAGAAGATAAGCCAAGCATCCGATTATAAAGATAAGTCAGCTCGTGTATGTCGAAGGGGCATATGAAGCGGTTTCAGGCGCGATTTCATTTAATTACCTTGCAATCTCGCTCGTTCGAAATTGCGATATACGTTCAATTCATTTATCGATGCTTACAAGAGGTTGATGAGTTTGAAGTTGTTATGATCAGCTTTGATTGCTGATTAATTGTTATTAACTTAATTTAAAGTTATTATTATTATTACTGGTATTATTATTATTATTATTACGATCATCATCCCCCCTCTGTTGATGACATCTTCGTCTATATCGCGGCTGCTCGGAATTTTCTGTTTGCACTTGAATCATCGTCGTACCGTGTGCAATGTCGTCCCCTTGCAATCCTCAAATCTCGCAACGCGAATATCTTCACAAGAGTCGAGCCAAGACACCCACGTAACGCGAATCCGTCGTCCTTACCTCCACCGCCGCCTGTTTCCTCCGTTTTCTTCTCTTTTTCCTTTTCCTTTTCCTTTTCCTTTTCGGTTCTCATTCCGAATCATCAGCCGGCCCGTATGGCCCGCATGGCCGGCCAAAAGTCTGACACTTTTCGTTCAAGCATGAGATTCTCGTCTTTCATATCGCTTCTCGATTCTTCCATCCTGCAGGTCATCGAACTGCCCTTCTCCCTCTTGTTCTTTTTCCATCTATCTCTCTCGCGCTGTATCATGCGTGGCTTTCCGCAATGTAAACAAATCGGCTCGCGAGCGCCTGTCCGTTCGTCACCCTCGGATCACTGGCCGCTCGATTTTCTCCATTTCAGTTCTCATTTAACGCGACAAATGCCGCGCTTCGCGGAAATCCAGATCCGACGTTTCACGACGGCCCGTCCGACGCTGCTTCGACGTCGTTCGGCCGAATTACGATGCGCCCACCCGGTACGCCAACACGACAGCCACGAGCATCCGCTCGTGTGTGAGGAAGAGGGAGAGATCCACCCTCGCCTCGCGATCCGCAAACAAATCGCGCCGCGATTCCGCTCAGCATGTACGCGTAAACAGAGCTAGCGGTTTGTCCGAAGGCATAATTTTAGACGACCGAGTCGTGTGTGATAGGCCGAATGCTCGAGCCGTTAGAAACCATTTTCCATGCTTGTCCGATAAGCGCGACCGATAAGAGTCGATCGGCGCTGGATGAGCAAACTTTTCTATCGAAGACAAACTTTCCTCTCCGGGGAGAACGATGTACGCGGCGGTTGGGGCAAACGTTAACAGAGAAGCGAGACGAAGTTATAAATAAGTACGTCTATCAGGGTTTGTCGGATTCCAGCAGGATTTCGATTTCTCCCTCGCGCAGAACAAGAGGAAAATTTCGTTTAACGAATCGATCATAAAGCTGATTCAGCGCATTATCGGACATATTTGTCGTCTGACTCAGCTAACCTTCTCTGTCAGAGGTGGAGTCATTATGCGGTTTAGGTGAACCACCCAGTTTTAATAGTTGAAGAAACATTCGTGTCGTACATAACGACTCCGTTTCGGTCTCGTCGACAACTTTTACCGCTGGCTAGAATTTGTAGTCTGAATTTTCTCACGATCCCAGCTCGGTGTGTGTCGCGGTTTACTCGACACGCCTAATTCTCACCTAACTTCGAGTCCTCAGTTCCCCTCTTTCAGTGTAGATAAATTGTCTGCACGTGAAAGAAAGAACATGTTTCCGACACGCAAGGTCCGCGATTTGACGGAATTTGGCGGGTCACCAACGATGCCATCAGTGCCGCCGCGCATACATCTCGTGTCCACCATTAGTGGAGAGCGACATTATTTATTTATGAATCTTCCGATTTAATCTCGAGAGACGGAGAGAGAAAGAGAGAGAGAGAGAGAGAGAGAAGGAGAAAAAAAGAACCTTGTAACTTTAGTCAACGATAATTAACTCGAGCCATTTTTATTCGCTGCTCGCGCACAGAGTTCACGAGAGCTTCGTAGAGCTCCGCTATCTCGTACGACCTCGTTGGTTAATTCATCGTTCTAGCCGTTGTTTTGCAACGAAAGAAAGTTCACGAAGAGAGTACACGCCGCGACACGCTGTTGTAACTCAGCGCGACTAACGCGCGGCGCGACCTAACGAACGAGCGAGCAACGCTATCACGGCGCGCGAGCGAGCGGGGCAAGGTGCTAGCTTAGCGACTTCGTTAAAATTCCGTTACACGCATAACGCCGGCACAGAGTCCGGCTTAATTAGCGCGAACGGCGCGCGATCATCGAGGCTCGAACGCGCGTTCGCGCTGCTGCGCGTTGATCAAGGTGGAAAATTCCGCGCAACGCGAGTCAAGGCCGAGTGCTCTCGTTTCCCTCTTTTCTCTCTTTCCTGTCTCTCCTCTCCCCCTGCACCCCCTCCCTACACGCGGAGTCTTTCACCTGACCGGTGACTCTTTTCCCGCCCGGGAAAATTCTTATCGTCGCACGGCCGACGGCCGCGATCGGTTAACGACAGTCATCATTTATGCCGAGTCCTTCCCCGACCGTGATAACGCGACACGTATGCGCCGTTTCGCCAGCGAAATATCGCGTAACGCGAACGCGCCCACGCTCCGACGCCGACGCCGACGCTGACGAGCGCAGCGATGCACCGAGCGGAAAGCTCTCGTAGATATGAAATCTCGCCGAGAGAATAATTCGCGGGGAAAAGGCGCGCCACGACGATTTAAGGACCCACCGAGAGCGTGTTTGACGTGCCGGAGGTCGACTTTGCTTTCGGCGTGGTCGGATGATAATGAGATTCCGGAGTTAATGACAGAGAGAGAGAGAGAGAGAAATAAGACGCCAGACGGCAGAGATTTCAAACAAATTTAGTTAGTAGACGGAAGAAAAGATAAAATAAAGATAAGACAAATAAAATTAAAAAAAAAAGATCATTTAAGTCAACCGAAATCTCTCAGCGACACGCCTCGTGAAACGTCACGATACTTTGATGAATAAATAAATTAAGGCGTGTCACTGAGAGATCTTGGTTGACTGAAATGACTTTATCTTTTTTATTTATTTTATTTATTGCGAATTTTGCGGCAATCGGGATATTAATTTGCAATTTACATTTGATATGAGCCGGTCGTGAAATGCGGTGGCAGATGGAATCAAATGGAATTGCGAAACGATTTGTTTTACGTTTTCATTCCGTCGAAATTTTTTCTCCGGAGGATTTTGCGTTGGAGAGAACTTTACGTCTAAGATACCGTCGGAAGAATTTGAACCTGCCGATATTTGCTCGCCATTCCTTTGTCGCAGGCAGAAGCGGTATTTTTGTCACTTTATCCGCGACTGCGGCCGGCCCGTGGAAATATTTATCGTCGCGATGACGGACGGACCGTTCGCAAATTTTGCCGTAGATCATAAAGTCCGCTAAACACCTCGTCGTTAAGATTTTTCCTACGCCTTCGGACGCGTGTCTAAATATTTTTCCGGGGCCGACAGGAATCGCTTGATTTCTTCTGTGGGATCGCAGCAGATGTCCGCGACCGCGCATTATTTATCCGTCGAATGCGTCCGAACGGGACGACGTCTCCGTCGTCTTCGTCGTCTTAGTCTTCGTCTTCGTCGTCGTCGGAATCGGCGCCTCCGTCGTCTCGCGAGCGAGGCCCAACCCGGCTCGCGGGTTTCGCAAAGGCACCTTCTAGAAATAGAACGCCCAAATAATTTGCCTCGGATTACCAGCGACGCCGCCGGATCTCTCTCTCTCTCTCTCTCTCTCTCTCTCTCTCTCTCTCTCTCTCTCTCTCTCTCTCTCTCTCTCCCTCCCCCCTCTCTCTCTCTCTCTCTCTCGCCCGCTCGCTTGCTATCGGACATTGCTCATTTCCTCCGTGCGCGCACTTTCCTGATTTTTAAATCTCCAGTCTGTCGCACAAAGTTCACGCACGATTCAAGTCCAGGTATCTTTTAGATTTAGCATGAGGCATGCGCTGCGTAATCTCAAATAAAATTATTTATTTCGCGCTAGAGAGTGCCACCGCGCGAGCAGTAATGCTTCAGATGCGAAATATCTCTTTCACGAAACCGAATCCATGTTGAAAATATCGGAGGAAAAAATGACTCATCGCCAGCTCGTTTCTTCTCGCTTGAATAAATCTCTTATTGATTCTTTATTAACAGTTGCTTGATCTTCCATTAATCTTTTATTAATTTTTTACTAATCTCTCATTTTTATCGTACGTTTTTATCGTCGACGACAGATTGCACAAATCCTCTGGGAACTTTGATGACGGCAGCATAAATATTTCTCTTTGTATTGCGGCTCGTCGTGCTGTCAGTTGACAATCTTTCATCGACAGCTCGAGAGGACAATACACGCCCGGTTAAAAGTCCGCGAGGTTAAAGGGTACAGGCGGGTCCCACGGCTTCGCCGACGGCTGCTGGACAGCTTATCCGCAATCGGCGCTTCGAACTTGGCCTTCTTCGTAGCACCACGTGCTCCGTTTATTTTACGAGGTCGCAAATACGGCGTCCGGCCGCCCCCGGCTTTCTCAGAAAGGAGAGAAATATGAGTCCGACAGTGTCAAAACGCCCTCCTCACGACCTTTCCTCACTGAAAGACTCTCCGATCGTCTCTCCGATCCTCCGACTCGTTCGCAGAGACTCGGATGACTCGATAGCGAAGTCCGCACTCGCGTTTTTCCGACATTTAAAGAAAATTATCCGAATTCTGTTCGCCTCCTTCTCCTCCCGAATAATTCCGATTGTTTAAAATAGTTTCGACGCAACTTTTGCGCGTCTTATCGAGACGTCTCGCGATTAAGATTCGCGAAATCATCGGAGAACGCCATGAGAATCCAAGGAAACCCGAGAAGGAATCTGTCGTCTTTGATATTCGAACTGCAATGGCCTTCCATTTAAACGCGTTTCGCGGAGAGTGAGTCGATGCGCAACGTACGCTCGAAAATGCACGGAAAATCCTGTGTCGCCACATTCAGATATAATCGAAAGTCGCGTCACTCTTTCTTTTGGTGATGCCAGCAGTGAGAAAGTGCCAAATGTGAGAAATGAGAAAGTACGTGCTCTCGAAACAGTTTTCGGAGCATTTTGCAAAATCGCTCAGTCGGTCGCAAATGTCATATCTCGCCTACATTTATTTCTCGCCGCACGTACTTCGCAGAGATTCGGGATGCCTGGATATTATCTCGCTTCTGACGTCACCAGCCTCGAAAGATGGTCGCGACGGGAATTTCTAGTTTTCCAAACGTAGGAAAAATAGCGTCTATTTTTGTGGAGATCTTTAGGAGAGACACTTCTGTGTACGTTAGAGACGCATCTCTCTCTCTCTCTCTCTCTCTCTCTCTCTCTCTCTCTCTCATGACCTTTTCTTGAAAATAAATATAAGTATCAGACATATATATTCGTAAAGTAAACATTGCGTTAACACGAGACGTGGCCCAAGAAAGATAACTCGAATAATAATTCGAACTTTTGAGAGCGTGAAAGCAACAGACGGGACAGCCGTGACGACACGTTTCCCGTTGTCATCGACGACGGAATGTTCGCGCGGAGAATTACGTGCGACTTCGGGACAACATTACGCGAATTTTGTGACAGTTTCGCGCAATGTCGCCGTCGCCGCACGACGACATTGGCACTCGCTGACGACGTGCGTCTTTTAATAGTTTATGCCTTTATAATGACACGTAATCGCACGTACGCGCTTGTTTGCGAACGCGAGGCACACGAAGAAAGCGCGAAGAAAAATCGCGCGGGACATCTCGCTCGCTCTTGCTCTCTCTCTCTCTCTCTCTCTCTTTCTCTCTCGCTCGCTCGCTCTCGCTCTCTCGCTCTCTCTCTTCGTTCGCCAAAAGCTTCTCGTGTTACAGCGTCAAGCATCGCCAAAATACGGCGACGACGACGGCGGCGACGGTGGCGGCGGCGGAGGCGGAGGCGGTGGAGGCGATGGCGATGGCTGCGGTGAGTTGGGCGTTTCGCACGTAGTTGGCAACGTTTTCTGCCGATGCGCGTGAAATAATTTGGCGTTTGCCACCGGCTTATGTAAGCCCAGTTGCGTCTTTATAAATCGTAATAACAAAACATGCCCGCTCGTGGCCCGCCCATGGCCGCTGCTGCTCGGCCGTTGTGAAAAGCGACGAGGAAATGGCATTCATATCGCGAGGAAAGCTTCATATTTCGTTGAGATGTTTTCTCTCCCGCCTGTCTCAGGCCAGAATTTGGAAAACTCTTGAAAAACCTTTCGTCTCGGTTCGGTTGAAATGTCGATAACACGAAATGAAGAGCGAAGGATAAATCGGAGGAAAGGCGATGATAATAATTAGTTTTTCAGTAAGTTCAATTTCGATTATTCGGCCTTTGGAATTTATCCTCTTTTCTTTTTCAAGACGAATATCACTCATTTTTTTTAAATTTAGAAATCGTCATCGAAACTTCAGACAGCTGTTCTGATTTTGCATTTTTTGGTGTCGGATATATTCGGATCGCTTTTGAGATATAATATTACGCGATGCATTTATATTTTTTGTATTTAACAGATATTTTACTGTGCATAAAATAAGAAGAGACCTCAATCTTCCTACTAGCCGTTTTTTCCTTAGCTAGTAATTTTGGCGCTTAGATTTGTACATTGCGAAAGAGACTGGCACGTGCGCGTTCTCTCTCTCTCTCTCTCTCTCTCTTTTTCTCTCCGTGTGTGTGTCGAGTATCAACTTCAGCCTTTGATATAGATTTCATTTCCGAGGACGAGCTGCGGGATCTCGTTTGCGTTTCACTTTCATCTCACTCTTGCTCGGAGCTCGTTATCGTTATCCGCTTCCGCGTAGCCCAGATCCGTGGGCTCAAGTTGTGTCGTTCACACATGTCGATATAACGAGCAACTTGGATACAAATACACATGTAAACTCTGCGGTCACTAGTTCGAGAGGGAAGAGAGAGAGAGAGAGAGATTTTCATGAAATTTGAATAACAGGAGATCGTCACGCATTTGCAACCGCGAAACATTTTTGTTGCGTCGACGACTGTCAGACGAGAGGAGAATACCGATTGACTCTCGTGCTCAATGAAAATTCATTCCGTTCGATTAGTTGCGACAATTGATTGGCCTCCCGTGATTGGCACGCGACCGGAAGATGCGAGCGACAAGGTAATCGAGCGGATTGAAACGAGTCTCGTGACAATTTCACCGTCATGATATCGCGCTATTCGTTCTCTCTGTCGAACTGTTCGACTATCGAGAGAGGCGTCGTGGAAGCGTACGGCTAGGAACCGTAGATGAAAATAGCCATATAAAACATCGCTATATATAAACGGCCGCAAGAAATATTTTTACTACCGTTTCTCCGCCTCAGTCAACCCAAGATCCGCCTCGAGCGCCTCTCTGAAAGCGCTCCTTCAGATCGAGCCTCCGCTCTTCTACGATACTCTTGAATCGACAAATTCTGGGGGCCCCTTTTTTCCAGACGCTTGTGGGCACGTTATAAGTACGTCCTCATGATCCCAGATTTCATTCTTCTCGCACGAGCGTCACGTGTGACGTTTATTCGGCTTTTGGGAATCGGGAAAGTGTATCTAGCGTTTAGAATAGGCTGCCGAATCTTGCATTCAGAGGAAATGACGCGGAGAGTCGTTAAGGAATTCCAACAAAGTCATTAGAGAGACAGAAAGAATTGTCCATATCGGCTGAGCTCATTATCGAGACGAGAATGCACATTTCGAGAGTCTCGGTCTCGCCGTCACGACGTATTTCCGCGCGGCGTTATTTGATAAACGAGGCACCTGCCGCCTGCCGCCGCCACGCGTTGGAAATCGCGCGAGCGCAGTCTATTTATCGCGACAATGAATAGCCTCATTTCACGACCGATGCGCGAGGCAATTCCCCGAGTATTCCTCTAGCGCCATAGTTTCTTCTTTTTTTTACATTAAAACACTCCGAGGTGGCCATGGGCAGTCGTTGAACCGCTTGATTCTTCGGCGGCGATTTTACGAGTCGGCGAAAATGGAGATTTGCGGAGGCGACTGTTCCGGGCGGAAGTGTCATGTGCGAGGAATTTGCCGCGATACGCGTTCTCGATAACGCGAGGCGATAAATTTATCTATTACTGTGCGTATTTGGGCCGACAAGTTGTGCTTACACGAAATCTGTGCGATGACAATAACGTTTCGGACGTGCGAGGACGTTGTGAAAACTTTTAAGGACGCTCGCCGCCGTCACGTGCCGTTTCCGCTGGAGCTGACAGGACGATTTCTCCAAGACAGATCGCGCGCTGATATTTTCGGGAAAGGCACGATTGAAACACTACTACTTTACATCGATAGATGAAACGTTGACGAGAGAGCGATAACGCCGTTCTCGAGGGGAAATTCGAAAGTTCGCGCGGAGGAACCGCGCGTGTTCGCGAACCTGCCGAATTCTTATCGAAACGAATAAAGTCGCCGGAGATAAACGGATAACATTACCGGAAGATCTCGCGGCGTGGAGACAGAATTGACGCTGAGGCGGCGCGGAGGGACTCACCTTCTGCACGATGAGCGGCGTGCCGAAATCCTTGCCACCCTGCAGACGGAAGCCCCATGGGGAGCCGTCGAACCTGGACAGCTTGACGCTGATCAGCTGTGCCATATCACTGCAGCCTGAACTCTCTCCGCTCAAGTGTAGCGGGGCGAAAGCGCGCGAGCCGGCAAACGGAGATCTCGGCGAACACGATTGATTGAATCGCGAGAAGCGGCAGAGCTAGTTTCCAGCTCGCGAGAGGAGAGAGACGTTACTTCGCACGTTGCACCACCGCGACGTTGGCCCACAGACGACGACGGCGACGGCGACGGCGACGACCGTCTCGAGGTAGTTTCCCGCGGCTTTACGTGGGCTACTTCGCACAGAAGGGGGGTATGTGTCGCGTTCTCACCGAGCGGAACGTGGCGGGCACGTACGTTCCTGAAGAACGCGCAAACCGGAGTAAAGGTATAAGAGGCGCCGAGGACGGTCAGTCGGGCAGCGAGGCCTCGTCACGCGATTCGAGACGCAGAGGAGGAGTAGTATGAGCGCGCGGAAAGGGATGGAACGGAGGGAGACGCGGCGGGAGGGAGGAGGGAAATGCCACGACCGTGGTAGGAGGCAGGTGGCGGGGATGGAGAGAGGGAGAGGAAGAGAGAGACAAATTTATTGTGTTCTCGGCGGAATCTCCCTCGAATAACCCTCGGCGCATACCGGCACCGGGATGTGACGAAATCCCATTGGGACCACCGGATGAATTTTAATTGCATCGATGTGTCGCATTCGCACCTCTGCACGTGCCAATCTTTGAGCAAGCTGCCGGCCGGGAGGGGGATGTTTGGTACTTGTGACTGGATGTTGCTGCATAGTGTGCGTGTATGTGTGTGTGTGCAATGTTAACGCAATGTTGCTGATACTGATAACCTGTGTGGATGAGCTGCTACCGCCGCTTTGCCGCTTTGGAACAAAAAAATATAGATTTTCTTTTCCAGTGTGTGTGCAGTGGGAATAACACGCAACTTCGCGTTCTCTCTCTCGCTTTCTCTTTCAAGATTTCGGAAATTTTATTTAACGGAATAATATGCTAATTATCTGTGCATGATACGTTAATCGCATACTGTAGACAAGGTATCTTGTATACAAAATTTTTTTTTAAGTATCTTTTTCCCATTTCTTTTCTTTTTCTGCCTTTCTTTTTTAATTATTTATTTTCTCCGTCTACTTATACATTTATTTCTCTGTCTATATTTTTAAATTATTTTTTTTCGTATTTTCTTTCTCTGCCTATATTTACATATTCGTATGTATGTAAGGTTTTAATTAGCATGTATCTTATATTTTTAAGGATTAATCTTAAAATGTTTAAGAAACACTTCTCTCTTCTCTTTCTTTCTCTCTGGATCTCTTTCCCTTTCTTTCTTTCCGTATCGTATAATGTAGCAGATTAGGCATATTTCGAAATCTCGAACCGGCGCGGCGCGGCGGTGTGTCCGCAGACTTGGTTGCTCCGGAGGTAATCGAGCGACGTCGAACAAAGCCAGACGGACGGGATACAGGTAGCAAGGACGTAATTAGCGGCGAAAGGCAGAAGAGACGTAAACGCGTGCGTGCTCCTTTGTTGTGGTCACCGAGGAGCCTACGCGACATTCCTGACATTTCGTCCCGTCCTCTTTTCTGCCGTCGCCGCCGTTCTCCTTCTCTCACCTGTGCCGTATCTTATTGCTGCACCCTCCACCCTCGACTTCCACCGCCACTGTAAAGAGCACCTGGCACGATACGCCGGATGCTCCGTGTGGACACGTTCAGTCGTGCGGTAGTTAGTCGCCGGAGAAGGCACAAGGATATCGCCCGGGAGTTTAATTAATTGATAGCACGCCTGCGTGCCTTGTCCATCCCTCGTGGTCTCTCGATACTCTCCTTGTATGTACAGCGCTTTGTATCGATTCCGTACGATCTCCTTCGATCGCATTCCACCAAACATTTTTACTTCGACAGTGTCACAAGGTGGACGCGAGTGCGACGACATCCTTTAAGTCGTATGAGAAAAGATTTGAGTGGCGGAAAATAAGCACCGAAAAAATATTCGAACAATATCGTTATTATAACGATAACGGAATCGAAAGTGCAATCAACACTTCGCGAAAGAGCGGGGCTAGAAAACGATTTGCCATTTGTGCGATCGTGTAGATGAAGGCCGATATGCCGATATTTTGGGTGGGATGATTGCTGATATATCTGTAATAACAATGTAGAAATAACGTGCGGTATCCTTGCAGACATAACGAAATTTTCTGCGCGCGCTTGCAACATATACTTGTCGAACGTACAAAGCATACGGAAAAGCTATTTACAAACATTTCTACTCGTCTCCCGAACTGTTGACACAAACTAATTTCTATCTGAGGATATAACGAGTTATGAGTACTCATTATCAATAATATCGAGAAAAAACCGATTTGGAATTTTTAAACTAATTATCCAATAGATGACGACAGAACATGATTGAAACACGTCTTGATATTAAAACAATTTGTATTCGCGTGTTTAACTGCGTGGTTGTGAAAAAATATAACTCCTATTCTTCCAAAACACATTCTTTATTGAAAACATTTCTAATATATCCTTGAGGGCAACTTGTATATTGCTTAACAAGTATACGTAATCTTTTATTTCATTCGCACTGTCGTTACGAAAGATATATTACAATCCTATACAGGAACTTCACTTTTCAAGGTAATAACAGATTATATAAATTCAAAAAGATAGACAAATATTTAATACGCCGCCGTTCTCTGTATAGTCTCTGTACGGTTTATAGGAACCAAATTTATTGTTGTCATGATATATAAAACTTAAAGATGAACTTAGAATTCCTTCTATTTTATTTATGTTCTCGTCGGCTTTGAGTTTTGATTTGGCGGTTAAAAGAAACGGACAGTCTTGCTCCCGTAATTTGAACATTGCAAATGACCGCCAATGACCCCCATGTGCTAAGATCTGCTTGAAACGCTACAATTAGATTTAGTTGCTTATACCACTGACTATCCACATATTGGTGATATAACATAGAATGTGTTTCGAAACTTAATTTTAGATATTTAATATTGCATGCAGAGCAAGTGTTAATATTTTCTTTCTCGACATCTAATTCCGGTCCTATTAAAACAATTCTTAAATCATTTATCACGGGACAAAGGTACAAAAAAAAGCTAGTAAATATTTTTTATCAATATAGTTTGCAGCTATTATATGAATAATGCAATAGCGATTGCGTAGGCGCAGAAGATTCATTGATTTTACATTTTGCATACCGTAATACAGTGTCAATGGTCCTGATATAAAATCAGAATAGAAATGAGGAAAACCACCCAAACTTTCCCCATAAATATTTCGATTTGTTTGATAAATACTTTACAATAAATGATTCCATATAAAAAATAGTTTCATCTTGCTTAGGAAACAAAAGCAAAAGGAAACAAAACACTCCAGTTTTTCTAAAGAGAATGTTGTGCTATAATCAATATGATAACATAAACGTAGTTCTTGGCAATTGTGTTTTTGAATATCGTCTATATGATGAGGACAGTAGTTGGCCGAAAAACACCGCCAACAAGAAATGAGATCCTCTTGTCGACGACAAATATTACACGATTTCGCCAACGTGATCATTTGTTCTTCATATGGCTTTAGAGCACGTGATAATTCTTGCTTGGTTAAATGTACCAGTTCTTTCCTCGATTGGATCCAGTCCTCTAGGTTTAGTTCTAAAGTGGCTCAAAAGTAAGGGTAACTTTTTAAAAACTTTTGTATGACTGCGCAGAATTCCATATGATGTGTATAATGCATCTGTCTGTGCTTCTCGCCGCAGTAAGAGATCATTTTACATTGATCACATGTCAGATTTATAATAACATTCTCTTGCAAACATGACAAACATACGGACAGAAAAAATTATTACAACGAGAGACGAAATATTCGTCTGTTGCCTCCGGTAAATACGATACGAACATATTGATATTTAGATGGAATTGATTATTGCTGATATGTTTTTTGCGTAATGTAAAGTAAAAATAACGTGTAGAAGCGACAATAATATCACATAATATCTTTACAGAAATAACTAAATTCTCTGCGAACACTTGAGATGTATACTTATCGATTGTTCGGAGCATGCTGAGAAGCTATTTACAAGTTTTTCGAGGTGTCACCGGAGTTGTTGATACAAACTAATTTGAATCTGAAGATGTGACGAGCTATGAATATTCGGCGTCAGACGACAATACACATGATCGAAACACGTCTCGACCTTAAAACATTTTCTATCAGCGCGTTCAATTGCGTTGGGGTGAAGAAAAATTTAACTTCAATTATTTTAAAACATGTTATTTATTGCAAACATTTCTAATATATCCTTTAAAGCAACTTGTACATTGCTTAACAAGTATACGTAATCTTTTATTTCATTCGCATTGTCGTTACGAAAGACACATTACAATCCTACAGAAACATTATTTTTTAGGATAACAACAAATGTAAATTTAAGAAGATAGACAAATATTTATTACGGTGAGACACACCACCGTTCTCTGTATAGTCTCTGTACGGTTTGTAGGAACTAAATTTATTGCTGTCATGATATATAAAATTTAAAGGTGAACTTAGAATTTCTTCTATTTTATTTATGTTCTCGTCAGCTTTAAGTTTTGATTTGGCGGTTAAAAGAAACGGACAGTTTTGCTCCCGTAATTTGAATATTGATTCCGACAATGACCCCCATATGCTAAGATCTGCTTGAAACGCTACAATTAGATTTGGTTGCTTATACCACTGACTGTTCACATATTGGTGATACAACATAGAATGTGTTTCGAAACTTAATTTTAGATATTTAATATTGCATGCAGAGCAAGTGTTAATATTTTCTTTCTCGACATCTAATTCCGGTCCTATTAAAACAATCCTTAGATCACTTATCACGGGATAAAGATGCAAAATAAATTCCCAAGCTGGTAAATATTTTTTATCAATATAGTTTGCAGCCATTATATGAATAACGCAATAGCGATTGCGTGGGCGCAGAAGATTCAATAATTTTACATTTTGCATACCGTAATACAGTGTCAACGGTCCTGATACAAAATCAGAATAGAAATGAGGAAAATCACCAAACATTCCCCATAAATATTTCGATTTGTTTGATAAATACTTTACGATAAATGATTCCATATCAAAAATGGTTTCATCTTGCTTAGGAAACAAAAGCAAACGCTCCAGTTTTTCTAAAGAGAATGTCGTGCTATAATCAATATGATAACATAAACGTAGTTCTTGGCAATTGTGTTTTTGAATATCGTCTATATGATGAGGACAGTAGTTGGCCGAAAAACACCGCCAACAAGAAATGAGATCCTCTTGTCGACGACAAATATTACACGATTTCGCCAACGTGATCATTTGTTCTTCATATGGCTTTAGAGCACGTGATAATTCTTGCTTGGTTAAATGTACCAGTTCTTTCCTCGATTGGATCCAGTCCTCTAGGTTTAGTTCCAAAGTGGCCCAAAAGTAAGGGTAACTTTTTAACAACTTTTGTATGACTGCGCAGAATTCCATATGTTGTGTATAATGCATCTGTTTGTGCTTCTCGCCGCAGTAAGAGATCATTTTACATTGATCACACGTAAATTTTATAGTAATTTCCTGTTTCTTGCAAACGTGACAAATATTTGGACAGAAAAAATTATTACAACGAGAGATGAAATATTCGTCAGTTGCCTCCGGTAAATACGATACGAACATATCGATATTTAGATGGAATTGATTATTGCTGATATGTTTTCTGCAATTCTTAACGTAAAAGCAACGTACAAGAGTATCTTTGCAGAAATAACGAAATTCTCTGCGAACACTTGAGATGTATACTTATCGATCGTTCGGAGCATACTGAGAAGCTATTTAGAAGTCTTTTGAGGCCCCACCGGAGTTGTTGACACAAACTAATTTATATCTGAAGATGTAGCAAGCTACGAATACTCGTCACTAGATAGGAGGATGTCGCGAATAAATCAATTCTGTGAGATTGTTAATCAAGTTGTCTGCATGGCTATCGAGTTCTTGGCTTGCCTGCGCGCAAGCGTTACATTGTTATTTGTCAGACACCCTGTATGTGTTAAAACGTGTTGGCACATAACAATGATCTCTCAAATGCGGAGAGATGCAGGTACGTTTTTTCTGCCTGGAACACGTCCCTTTCCGATGTGGCAGCGGAGTGGGCTTAAGTCATCGTTGTTGATAGGTCGTGCGAGGTCATGAATGGAAACTCATTAAAGAAATCCCGGCGTGCTGTCGCATGCCTCGTGTCGTTAGGTCTCGGCAATCAGAGACATGAATTTAGCGAAATTGACGCGCCTCGACGACATGCGTGAATTATGTCGGCGAAAGAATCTCGCGACTCCCTCGATTTCCTGGCGCGCGCGGCGGAGGTAAAAAGATAGTAATCCGCGAAGTGTCCTTCGTGCGAGGCACGCGGAAGAAACGATACCTTTGACCTTTGTTGACACGATCCAATGCGGCGTCTGTCTCAGGATTAACATTCGTTCCTTGTAAGATGCTTTCGAGCCTGCCACGCGGTCGCGCTCCGACTTATTCGCACACCTTGATTCAGCGAAACTATTTTCACACTTTGAATATCTCGACACACTGAAACGTTTTTGCGTGAGTGACTTTAAAAGAATATCCGGCCGTTCTGAGCTGAGAAAATCGATTCGACAGTTTTAAGCGTGGATTTGTTGTGCGTGCGCTCCTCCGTTCCACACAGCCGAAATCCCAATAAAACACGCACAAAAGTCTGCGGGGAATTTGCATATTAAATATAGAACTGCCTCGAAATTGATCGCAGCCGGCAGGTTACCAGCTTGAATTGACACCGTCGAATCATTCTCATTCACTATTCATGGGCAGTAACGCGCACTTTTTTTTTTACACGTTCCGCGCGGGAATTATTGATTCCAATTCGCTATCTCTCGAATACAATATGGCGCGCGAATACATTATTCTCTTCACTCCTCTTGTTTATCCCTCCGTTTCTTCGCTCGTTCCTCTGCCTTCTGGCTTCGAACATTGCGGCCTGTCATTCTCCGCGAATGCATTTCCCCGAGTGTCCACGTACGATCAATTGGCGTGTAATCTGGAACCCGCGACGAATCTGGAAAAAAAGGAGCGACAGGCTGTGCGCGCATCGGCGGATGCGCTCGAGCTCTCCGCGCTGCCGAGCGCAGCGGCTGCATTCTGCGCCGGTGGCGGTCACGAGGGCGCGAACTAGTTCGTGAATCATGCCTAGAATGCTTTACATAAATTGCTCGAGGCCGACGTCACGATCGGGGACCCTAAGCGCAAGGAGCGAGAGCCTGAGAGAGGAGGAGAGAGAGAGAGAGAGAGAGAGAGAGAGAGAGAGAGAGAGGGAGTGAGTCAGCGCGAGAGAGGGTCGAGGGGAGAGGCAGAATATGAAGTAAGTTCACCGGCCGGGAAGGCAGACGTGACTCAGCCAGTCGTACGCATACGAGACGCGGAGGATGGCAGAGGGGCCCCCGGGAACCCCGGAAAGGAGAAAGTATGACTCCCGACTCATCCGCGAAGTCCAGCCGCGGATTTCCGAGTGAGCGCGGTGCTTGCGGTCGTTTACTCGGAAAGTCACCTTTCTAGGTCGACTTCGATCATCGCGCGCACTTGAGGAGCTCCTCGGTGATCGGCTCGCTCGTCTCCTGCGCCGCAGGAGCGGCGGAAATGCACAGCGGTGCATAGCGCTGTGCGGGAGACGGGCATGAGTTGTCTCGGAAAATCCGAATCTTGAGAAATTCGGGAACTTGGACAAGTTCCCGATAAGTCGAAATTCAAATATCGTGTTGATGTCCCGAGATACAATTTTCCCCGAATGTACAATTTCATATGTATATGTGTGTGTATAATCTTAGTTTTTCTTGTGAATGGCAACGAGTCGGAAGAGGAGACCTTCAGAGCTCTTATTCTTTTAGAAGTCTTTCAGACATGTGTGGAAACTTTCCCAACTCTAATTTCACTTCACTATCGGTTACTTTGTTCGTGCGTGTTCATGTTTATAGATGGACAGACAGTTTTTGGATATCCGGCAGCAACGAAGTACTCGTCACAAAGTTCGAAAATGGATTTCTCGTTTCTTCTTATAAGGAGTATTTTATTGATGCGCGCAATTTCGACGTACACACATACACGCACATAGTGCTTGCAGATATTTTACAACCACAATTTCGATGATCGTGCGACAATATTTTTCGGGCGCAATCGGTACACCGGGTACAATTGTGTTCTCCTATATCGTATTCAGGCACATAGATTTCATGTATAACTATGACATTATACACATTGTGATCTTCTATATGATTGCGATTGTTTAGTGACTGATACTCCGAGTGCTTCTGTCATCTACAACGCTCAATGCCGGTGATTTCTGAAACAGTGTCGTGGAACATTGATTACAAGGTCGGGTAAACCTTTATATTGGGAGACCCAGACGCTTTCTGTGATCTTGTCTTATAAAGGTCACTCTCTTCTGAATGACTTGCAGAAGAGTTTAGCCGTTGTTTATTATTTGTTAAAAAGTTAACAAAAGAAATTTTATAAATAGAGCTTGTTTTTCCGACACAGTGTACATTAAAAAATAGGCTCTATAGTTAATAATATTGCAATATATATATATATATAATAATTAATAATATTAAGTTTTTAATAAACAATGAACGACGGCTAAAATCTTCTGAAAATTATTCAAAAGAGTGACCTTCGTAATACTAATCAAGATCAAGGTCACATAGTTCCCCTAAATTCAAGATTTTCTCGGGATTAATTGAAGAGCAGAATTAAATTTCCTTTCCCGATTGAATCGTTCGGCCGATTTCATTCGACGTTCGTTAAAGATGACGCGAGAAACGAGACAAAGGGACGCTTACGACTCTCTCCATTATGTCCTCCGCTGCGTTGACCTTAGCGGGTCTGGCGGGTATGCCCCTCTTTGGTTCTCGCTCCATTTTATGAATCATCTTGTAAACGCTCGAGTTCATCAGGTGGTCAAAATTCGGCAGGTTCGTCTTCTCGTACTTCTTGAAGTTCACCCTACGCAACCGGTCGATTAATTCAACTGAAATCCCTCCGCTGAGGAATCCTAGCGTTCTCTTAGGACTTTTATTCGCGAACGCGCATTTGATTTAGTCGGTTCGAGGCTCCCTTTCGGCTCGAATCGCGAGATCGTTCTTACCCCAACGCTCTGCCGCGAATAACTTCCGCCTGCGAGGATAACACTTCCGCGATCATTTCGTCGTTGAAGAAATCATTCGGGCATCTCCATCTACGGCCACGCGTGAGTTCGAGCTGCTTAGCCTGGGGCCAGAGTTCCTGCGAGTGCTTTCGGCCTTTCTTGTGTATTCTTTGCTGAAATGTGAATCGTGACTACTCAACGACTTTGTCTGGCCTCGATCGCTCCCGTCATGCATCGATCGCAAAATTACAAAATGTAATGGCGGGTTTTTTCTATATGCATACCAAAGGATCCATTTAAGACAGTGGAACGTTGGTTACTGATTTGGAAAAATTTTAACGTAACGTTTCTCTACTGATAACATATATGTTTACAATTCTTTTGGCAAATTGTGCTGGGAAATTCGAGGAAATTTTTTAGTTCTATGTATAATATTAGTCATCAACGACGTGTACTCGTCTAATAAAATAAGAATTGATTTCGTATTATTCGAGAAAAGGAACCCTTATTAATCGCGAGAGAAGGTATTCTCGATACGATTCCGAAGAAAATGGACGAATTTACAAACACAAACTCCGAAAGTCAAAGGGGACGACGAAGAGTAATCGCAAGGGTCAAACAAGAGGGTCTGTAGACATTTATATGAGGCTTTTCAGCACGGCTACAGAAATCTGTACACGCATTCCGATTCCGCAACTTCTACTAATTTTCGGTGTTACGAGTAACACAAGTAAACGGGAGGCGAAACGGGACGATAGTTATTTCATTCCGGGTGGAACACAAGATGCGTCATTCCGGTTATCCGGGCTTATACCTGCAATTCCTGTATTACTTGGTCTTTTGGCGACAGTTTCAGATCTGCTTCGAAACTACCTACAACGTAGTATCAATATATATTTTACAATGTTCGACATGTCGCGTCCATGTCGCGCGCGCGTGCTGCGAGGACCTTCGGAACTTCAACGTCGCCAAATGTCCTTTATTATCGCGACGAGACTTTAGCATGTGGTATTACGTATATCTCGTCGCTCGCCTATCCGGCAAGCAATTACTGCGTCTGAGAATATTTCAAGACCGGCATAGGGCCAGAGGTCAGCGTATAAACGTAAAGCATCGTTGACATTTACCGTGCGACGGTGCTGGACTCGGCGATTTCAGCAGTTTGGTCTCGTAAGACACGATGAATTTCTTTATCCTACTTCCCTCCTCATCCTCGCTCTTCACAGAAATCGTCCCATCCATTTCCTTCGTTTCGACCTCCTCCTCGTCCTCCATTTCCCCTTCGTCGTCGCTGGGCTCAATCACTTGAGGCGTCGACCTCGACGACGTCTTCCGTTCCAAACATGCAATTTCCTCGATGTAGTCGTAAGTCTCTGTAAACTCCTCGTCCGCTTCATCGGTATCCTCTTCCTGCTCCCTCGACTCCTCATTGTTCCTCCGCGGCGTGTTGTCCTCTTCTATGTAGAACAAGTCGAAAGATTATACGAGAGAAGAAAAACAACATCGAAGTCTGATTCAAAATCTATTAGAAATTTAAACGTCATTTAAATCAATATTTATATCAATCTTATTTTTTCCTGTTTTTTTTTTGTAAGAGCGGAAAATTTTTTCCCATATACTTAATCAAGTATATAATAACAAAAGTATATAATAACAATAACATACAGAATTTAAAATCGATCCGAATATAAGTCATACTGCAATTTTCATAAAAAAGGAGACAGTTGTGTGAGAAATCCAAAGCAAAGATTTATTGAAAGTACTTAAAAAGTATCGATGGTTATTTTTATATTAAATAATCTTCCTGATTATTAAAAAAATAATACTGAAATTGATGCAACGAAATGAATGTCATGAATTCAACTCAATAATTATTCTACTGATTATTTTTTTCTCAACAACTTTCCTCAACAAAAATCAATCTTCTCTCAACTTTTTCCTGCCTCGAAAGATCTCGTTCTTCGTCACAACGTCGGTCAGAGTATTCCTCGCGAAATAAACCCTCGGCTCATCAATTACTCGGTTGAGCGATTTAATTTCAACCTACGGAAAAGAGAAAGAGAGAGAGAGAGAGAGAGAGAGAGAGAGAGAGAGAGAGAGAGAGGAAGAGAGATCGACTTGCGCGCCTGAATTGGCAACCGTTCAGAATCGCGTAACGACGAAACTCGAAAATATGCCGGTCTCTCCGAGATAGAAAGAGAGAGAGAGAGAGAGAGAGAGAGAAAGAGAGAGAGAGAGAGAACGAGAGAGAGAGAGAGAGAGAGAGAGAGAACGAGAGAGAGAGAGAGAGAGAGAGAGAACCTGATACTCGTCAAGGTCCACCCTGGCGCTGGCTATTTCGACTACAACGAATTTCGGTCACCTGACGAGTCATCGCGGCGTTGTTGGCCGTTTCTGTTGCCAAGGGATCGTACACCACTCAGTTCCATAATCATGTGCAGTTGATCAGACACGATTCTCAGGTGATTCTCGATCTCGCTCGGTAGCCGCTTGAGAGCGAGCAACTGCCGCTGCACGTTCTCCAGCTGCTTTTCAAGGTTGATCTCAGTGGTCACCAGCTTCTTGATCTTCTCGTTGTCGACCGCGTCAGTCGACGAATCCGTCGTCTGTCTGCCGGAAATGCTCGAATCCTCCCCGACGGCAGTCTCCTCCGCCGTGTGATGCTCGGCACCGCGATCTTCCTCTTCGTTACTCGCGCCCTCGGATCTCTCGTTCGTTTTGCTCTCGTCGAGCTCGCTCTTCTTTTCTCCCTCGGCCTTCGACGCGGGACGCGAGTCGGGCTTTGTTTCCAGTTCCGCTGTGCACGTGGGTTCCGGTGTCGCGATCGGGCTGCTGGTCTGGATCAGAAGAGACGCGACAGTTTCAGCGGCGGGAAAGCGTGGAGAAGAAACTCTTTGCGAGAAGCTCTTGCGAAATCTAACGAGAGCCAATCAATCGAAATTAACCCTTAAACGCTACCATAGGTGAAATCTCACCCCATGCGGATTTTTGATCCTATTAAAAAACCACATTGACAATAGTAATTTTATAGGTTTTTATAGGTATTTATTCATTTTATCAGTAACGATAACATTATGATAAAACAGATCAATTCTCGCAAATATATTTTGCTGTAAAGAATAACAAGAAAAATTAGCTTTTAAATTAGCTAGATATTTGACAGTAGCTTTTAAGGGTTAAAAACTTATGGAAATGTTTGGACTCTTTTTTAGCACTGCTTAGCTGTTTCGTACACGGGAAGAATTTTATAGTAAAAATTATGATAGGATTCCGTATCGAGGAACATACTGCCTGAATCCTGTCACTCCTGTCGCTAAAATGTTTTTCTTTTATTTGGAATGATTGGGATTTAACTGGTAACAGATATTCCAATAGAAAAGCATTGAAGAATGTTAAACATGTACTTACCTTTCCGGAATAATTTTTCTTCGAAGAAAATCATTTTTTTTGTCTTTTTTTTTTGTTTCGGGCGAAACTGAAGGTCCCAGGTTGAAAGTGGTCACTGTACTGAATTCTCAACGTTAAGTTGTCAACATATATCGACATATAAGGAGAGAGGTTCGAGTACAAATAATCAGTTTCAACAACTCAGTAATCTACTATCTTTAATCACATTTCACATCATTGGGAGGTCAATTACGTGAAGGAGTTAATTACATTTGCGCAGACTACTTCTGTACGACAAAGTCACTCTGGCTAATTCATTCTAGTAACGAAGAAACAGAGAAAGAGAGAGAAAGAGCATGCTACACGTGGTTACACAGAGGGTGAAGTTCGAGCGCGTATTACACATGAGACACTCATTGGCACGTCGACGGATGATCCACATGTGGTGATACACACATACACCAACCGGCAAAATGGCCACAACACGCAGCACAATTATAAGCAAGCCTAATAAAGAAACTACAGTATTTAAACCTCTGACAAATATTACTGAACAACACCGATAAACTATAAAATATTTGCGAAGTAAAAATTAGTACTTTAATACACGATGAAAAAGTACTGCTCGAATCAACACGACAATGAACGGAGCAAACGCGTTCTGGTCGAAGGGAACCGAATTTCTGCTCCTTGGAATCGAATCGGTTAAGAATGAAGAGCTCCGTCATTGCCTCAAGTTAAGACTACGCTGCCGATTAGTGTACATGTCAAGGCCGCGATTACAATAAGAGGTCTGGCGCAATCAGAGTTCCAAGATGCTCGTTTCAGCCTGAATACAGCCGTGCTCATGTAGATATCGTGCGCTAAGCTCCAAGATTAGACAGACTAACGCCTCATTGCATCGGTAACGTCCGTTTGGGTACCGCTCAATCGTTCAGATCAGGCACGGACGTCGTCGCACGGTAGACGGCTACTTGTACAAGTAGAGCAGAACGATCGAGGTGCAGGGCACGAAGGCGTAAGCCACCAGCCTCGTGAAGTCGACGCCGATGCGATTCGTGATACCCTGATAGAGGATTGTCGGCACGAACGACAGCCTGCGACTGTCGTGCTCAATCTCGGGGTCGATCTTCTCCGTGCAGACATCAGCGTGCTCCGTGCTCTTCTCGTCGGTGACCCTGAGTGAGAACCATGGTAGGCTCAGACGCATACCCTTCAGCCCGTCCCACCAGATAGGTCCCGTGCACGGCAGGTCCTTCTTGGACGCCCTGGACAACCTCCTGCTTCTACGATGGAACACCTCGTTGGAGACGTAGTCGCCGGTCGAGCGAAGAAGATCCGACAATGCGCCGTTCTCCAGATCCGAGTCCTTGGACAGTCTCCTGGAGAGCCTCCTGCTGCCGCGATGGAACACCTCGCTGGAAATGTAATCCTCGGTCGACTGCAGAAGTTCGGAGAAACCATCCTTGTCTTCTTTAGGGATGACGTCTATGGACTTGCGGGGTCTGGAGAGCCTCCTGCTGCCGCGATGGAACACCTCGCTAGAAATGTAATCCTCGGTCGACTGCAGAAGTTTGGAGAAACCATCCTTGTCTTCTTTAGGAATAACGTCTATGGACTTACGGGTCCTGGAGAGCCTCCTGTGGCCGCGGTGAAACACCTCGCTGGAGAGATAGTCCTCGGTCGACTGCAGGATCTTGGACAAACCATCCTTGTCTTCTTTAGGGATGACGTCTATGGATTTCCGAGGCTTGGAAAGTCTCCTGTGGCCGCGGTGAAACACCTCGCTGGAGAGGTAGTCCTCGGTCGACTGCAGGATCTTGGACAAACCATCCTTGTCTTCTTTAGGGATGACGTCTATGGATTTCCGAGGCTTGGAAAGTCTCCTGTGGCCGCGATGAAACACCTCGCTGGAGATGTAGTCCTCGGTCGACTGCAGGATCTTGGACAAACCATCCTTGTCTTCTTTAGGGATGACGTCTATGGATTTCCGAGGCTTGGAAAGTCTCCTGTGGCCGCGGTGAAACACCTCGGCGGAGATGTAGTCTTCGGTCGACTGCAGGAATTGCGAGAGCGCGTGTTCCTCTTCGGGAACTGTATCTATGATTTGTGAAGAGCTGGAACCCTCGATAAAGTCTTCGCATTCGGGAACGTCGCGTTCACTCTCGTCAGTTATTTCTTCGATTACGATTGGACTATCGGAAGCGTTAGTGGTGGAGGAAGGATTTTTTTCGGCAAACTTGACGACGCAGGCACTGCGATTTTCCTTCCATTCGTCCGAGTCGTCAAAAGTGACCACAGCAGATTCTTTCCGCGAAGACGAGCCATTCTCTAGCCATCCGTAGACCTTACGAATGTACTCGACGAATAGCTCATGGACCTTGAAGTTCCTGGTAGATTTCGGCTCGTCTTTCTGTGCGCTGTCGATCTCCTGATAGTGATCGGCAGGTGCCACGAGGCAGGTTTCCTTGACGCACTGGAGCATGGGAGCGACGTTTTTCTGGAGCACGTGCTCCAGGTAGTAGCCCTTCACGCTCGAGCGTCGCCGGCGCATCCTCGACGCTTCGCTCGGCTCTGAAACGTCTGCTTTCCGCAGGAACTGGAATAATGTCGTCAGCAGGGAGATGAGACGGGCGCTTTCGCGCTTCAAATACGTCGCCAGGTACTTGCCCCTCATCCGGGCTTTGCGCTTCGACACGACGCGGCTCTTCTTCGCCCGCGGTGGCTCCGAGAGCGGCTGTTCGCCGAAGATATTGACCTTTTCGAGGAGAATCCTTTCGGCGTAGTGCGCTCGCGCACACATACTCGATCTCCTCACAGGCTTCTGAGCGAGCTCGCCGATGGATGCTCGATGGGGACTCGGTCCCACATGAGGGAGCTCCGAACTGGCGGACGCGGCATGTATCATCTGAGCTTCGAGTGGACGCATCTCGTTGGTATCGAAATGCGGAGACAACAAGTCGCCGGTGGTGTCGGAGGACAAGGTGGAACGCGAGGGATTCGGGTCGATTTCAGGACAATCCTCCTTGAGATCGCTCTTCGTTTCATGCATGTTTACCTCGTACGGTGGCTCGGGTGTCTTGGGAATCCCCGATCCTGACGGCAGCAGGCCCTTCTCCACGAGACGCGCGATCACCGTCTTCTTGTCCTGCTTCTTGATCACGACCCTGTAGGTCTCGCCGTCGTCCTCTTCGGTTGGCTGGCTCTTTGGCTTCGGTACCGGTCGTTGCGGTTTCCGCAGGAAGGTGGAGGTGTGCTTCAACTCTTGCACCCGCTCAGGCTCGGCTGTCGAGATGTTCTGCAGCTCTTCCAGCACCTTGGAGCCCTTCAAGATCGAGGCGCGCGGGCGGAGCTTCTTGAAGTTCACCCTGTCGATGAGATGGAGCGTGCGGAAAGTTAAATCGTCACGGAGAAATTGAGTTTGAAATTAAAAAAGCACATCTAATGTTCGCTTGCATCCGGAATAGGAACACTAACTCGATAGAAAAGAAAAAGAACGAATAGCTGAGAGAATAAAACGATTGGCAAGTCGAGATATTCTCTGGAAATTCTGGTAATATTTCTGGAATAAAAAGATAGATACGGTAGATTTCATGTTGGACTAAAATTCAGAAGTCACACGGTTAATTATTTAAAATAGACCTTTAAAATAGTATCAATTCGAGATTCTTAATTTCGTGCGGTTTTGGGCTTTTAAAAGTTCAACGTAAAGCCTGCCGCCCTCTTTATTCCGGAAATATTTCCTAGAATTCCTGAAGGATGCGACCGAGTTCACTGGAGACACCGACTGCTGCTCGGGATGCTTTCGATTATAATCGCCGGGAAAATCGTCGCCGGCAGATTTGGTGAATGAAAAAAACGGTGAAGGGAAAGTACACTGACGATCTCGTTCCGTGTAATTTCACTGGTGGCCGTGACGAATAAAGGCGATCGTGAAAATGTACCCCAATAATCCCTGATCGGACAGAAGCTCCTCCTCCTCGAGGATCAGCTGCGCGATCTCGTCATCCGTGAGATTTTTGTTCGGCACGATTTCACTGTCGGCGTCCACCGGTTTCTCCTCCGCGAGCTTCTCTTCCTCTTGCCTGACCTCGTCTTCGGCGGACGCGATTTGCTCGACGGTCTCCTCTTCGTATCGCTCGATCACTGTCTCCTCCTTCAAGATTTGTTCTGGGAAGAGCGGCGGTAAGTCTGCAAGCTAATAAGCAGGCTCGACGTCATCATCGCCGCCACTTTCTCTGGTTCACCATATTTCTCCAAATGTCATGCAAATTTCAGACCAAAGATTTCCCCCAACGTGGACGAGGAGGCTTCACCTAGCCAAGTGGCAAAGGATCTTTCACTCCTGAACGTATTCATAATCACGAGGAATTCACCGGAATTCCTCGTGAGCATTGCGTGAGAATTGCCGAATATTCTCAGGGACATACTAAAGACTAACCGAGTCAACGATAAATAAAAAATCAAGTCTCGGGTTCGGCTCGGTGGGAAAGAATATATCATCCTTTTTCCCCTTGTCTTTCCCTGCAGACTCTCGAAAACGTCCGCAAAAGTAATCGCGCTCTCGGAGTAAACACCGGCCGGGTGGAAGCCAGGTGGAACAGAAAATCGGCACGACGTGCCGAGAGAGAATGCCGAGAAGATAACAATAGAAATTTACTTTTCGCTCATTCTTACTTTCTTCACCGTCGCACGAGTCCATCAAGTTGCACGCTACTAACGGAATATTAAAACTCTTCTCATCTTCGCGCAATCTTCCTGTACGCGTCCGATCGATTTCTAGCAGAATTATCGTTCGACTCGAATTTTCTCGTCACGACGTCTTCGACGTTGCGATTTTCGGCTCTATCTGGATACCTTGGCGAGGTGCGCGCGAAAAGTTCGAGTGTCGCAAAAAAGTGCCGCGAAATCCCGCTCGGCGATGAAAAGAGCATGACTACCTCGCTGTTCACCTTTCGTCTCGTGGATACTCACCGCGATTTTATATGGAACGATGTTCTCTTCCGATATCGCCTCGGCGGCCTTTCGTGCCTCTTCCTCTCTGCGCAAGCAACACACAGCGACCAAGAAGAAAATAGGACTTTCTCCGGCGTGTACGCGACGGCTGTGGCGACTGTGACGGCGGCGGCGGCGGCGGCTGCGGCGGCGGCAGCGGCAGCGGCGAATGCGCCGACCGGCTCGGCTCAAATTATGCACTCTCGGCTGCTCGAATTATGCGCGGACACGGGTGCACCGAGTGCGCGATTTGCTTTTAGGATGCGAGACGCGCTCCACCGAGTCCGAGCCCAATTGCGAGAGGAAGATGGAGAACGAGAGAGAGAGAGAGAGAGAGAGAGAGAGAACGAGAGAGAGAAAGAGAGAGAACGAGAGAGAGAGAGAGAGAACGAGAGAGAGAGAGAGAGAGAGAGAGAGAGAGAGAGAGAGAGAGAGAGAGAGAGAGAGAGAGAGAGAGAGAGAGAGAGGAGAGGAGCAGGGAGAAGGAGAAGAGTGCGAAGAAACGACGTGCAACGACGGGGGAGAAACGGCCCAAGCGATAAAACCGCCGACCAATGATAAACATCTTTCATTCTGGGTCACCTATTTATAGGTTTTCGCAATACATTGCCACATACGCAGAGCTCACACGGCGACGGTGGATATTCTCGCCCCTTAAAGCCGCGTCGCGGCGTTATTAGTCGAATATATGAGGGCCCGGCGATGAATGACGCGAGCGTGCGCGCATCATTAGGCGCGGTCGGGCGCTCTCCTCTCGCTAAATTCGCCGCCAGGCCGCGTATTGCGCCGCGCAAATTCCCCGAGTGTGAAATATACACGAGATCGCATCCTCCGCCTGATAAACCCGACACGCACGACGATCGCGATCGAGTCGTGACGCGACAGCCACGCGCCGCCTTGCACTTCCGCCCTCACGTTCGCCCGCCCCGTCTCTCGCCTTGTCAGCGGGGTACCTTCATCGCGGAGATGAACATCGTCACGAGGTGTCTTTCGCAACGAAGATACGCGCCGACGGCGATGAGGCAGCAGCTGTCGATGCATTTGAATCGATCGACCGAAAATAGAGCTGTCACTCGTATTACCGTCGTGTGAGGCTCGTTGAGCAATCCTCGCGGTCTATTAAGAGCGGAAGGTTATAATAACGATAATCTTTGTTTTAAGAGCCAATCGTGTCGGCAGGATGTTGCCAATCGGCAATCTCGCTTCACGTTTCAATCGATCGATTCGAAATATATAATACACGTGTATAACGTTGTCGTCCTCGAATCCTCGAGTCACGCGAGTTTCGTTAAGCGAGTTGCGGTCCGATATCTGAAGATTAACAGTCGTTGCTTGAGTATTTTATCTTCTTTCGTTTAAAAGCTATAATAAATGTTTAGAAGCTTTTGTTATTTTTTTTTTTCAATCCGAGTGAAACTCGCCGCGAAAGAGCAACACTTGGCGCTCTGCAGCAAATCGTGCCGGAGGATTAATATGCGAAAGAGAAATTTGTGCGCAAATTTGACACACGTGCTTTCATCCTGTTTGACATAGAAAAACAATTAATTAATTGTTTGTTGTTATAAACAATGCTTTTTAGAAACATGTGTGAGAGTGCAATTGTCCGAAAACGTAGCTTACGCATCTGTTTGATCGTGTAGGAAATACTCTGCCCTCCAGTGCTGAACAATTTTTAATAATTTTGCTTGAAACATTAAATATTTCAATTTTTTTTTTAAATTTTGCACTAACGATTCTGATGATAGAAAAAAAGAAACAAATGCATTCCAATGCTTCACATCTTACCTTTGCACACCCAGAACGAAGTTGTTGCCAGCGTGCAAGAGCGCCTCATGCGCCTGTCCGTGAGTTAAGCAGCTGATCGGCTGGTCGTTTAATCTTACAACGACGTCGCCGACCTTTAAACCCATACATTCGGCCAGGCTGCCTTCCGTGACCTGTAGATTATTTCTGCATTTTATGCTTTGACCCTCTCATAGATCCCAATTATATACTATCCTCGATCTCTCTCAATTCTGCTTAATTAATTTTTTACACAAATTCTATCAAAAAGATACGACAACAATTTAGATACGCAATAAAACAGAGTTACGTTGATCGACAAAATTACTTAACTTCTGGCTGTGTAAGAATAATGATCGTATCGTTTTCGTCGTAATCACATTTCATCGATACCGACAAATGCTGATAAGTGAGATGAAGATAAAAAGACTTACTCTGATAACAGTAAGCGGCTGTGGAAAATCGCTCCCGCCCGCTAATCGAAAGCCCCATGGCGTGTTGTCGAATTTTGTGAATTTTATGCTGATTGCCATGTCGCTCTACATCTAAAATCACATTCGGTAGGTTTGACTACGCGAGAAAGCTTTCGTGAGGTTTACGCAACCGACCCGTGAATAGAATGGACAGGAAAAAAGAGCGAGTGTAAAGTTCGGAGTTTTCACATCTAAGAAAACACGTCTCGGTCTTTTCATTTTAAGCTGCAAATAATACCATCGATCGGCAAAAGTAAGCGGTTATCAGCCATCAACAATTTTCCCCACAAAATTTTGTCATTGTCTCACGAGTAAGTAGATCGACCTCAAATTATCAGGAATTTTTGTTCGTTAATTTGAACATTTTATGACGCAAGTCAAGTTTCTTCGCTCGGTGAGGAACGAAATTTGCTCGAAGTCTCTCGAATTTTGCTTACGTACTTAAACTGCGTAGTGTTTTCAGATATATCGGGATACTGGCAACGTGAACGGACAACACGGATGCCGGATACAGGATTTTTACAAGCACAGGATATTTGCAGCGCTATTTCTGCGTTGTTTACCGATGCAACGGTAAACGATAAATATACCGTCGCGATAAATCACGAGAATATGCACGATTTAGAAAGAGAGGTCAACGATTCTCGGGATTGCGCGAGCTGCCAAGGTAACCGTTTATAAATAAGTGCCATCATAAATCGCAAATGTAGGATTCGAGTCGACGAGTGAACTTTAATCGGCTAGCGAGGTGAGGCGAAATCAAACGTCGTCAGATAATATTCAAATAATATTCGTTTATGTTTTTTTTTTTTTTTTTTTTCCGTAGAACTTTGTTTTTTTGTAAATTTCCTGACGAGTCATAAATACGATTATTTGACGCGTTAAAAGACTTGATGTAGTCCGGACACTAAAGTTAGAAGAAAAATGTCTCTGAATAACAGAGCTTAGTCCATGAACAGGCCAGACTATCGAAGGCTTAACTAAGCCAGGAGTAAAGCAAGATCATTATGGTTTTAAGCGTTATCTCTGAATGGCACCCTAGGCACCCTAGGTGTCACTCCTAAGCGGCAGTCATCGTGCTAACTCCGCTTCTTGACGCGGCGGATGGGGTGAGACAGGGAGATTTACGATCGAGAATTCGCTCGTAAATTCCGCGCACCGGATCGAAATTGTTGCGACCTCCCGTCGGAGCTGTCGCATCATCGAGGGGCTCGAACTCGTCGGAATTGCATCGGTCTCGACTCCTGTGAGGAGCTATCACGGAACTGCTTGTGATTCCGCTAGCGGAAACGCGAGTTTCCGATTGCAATTTCGTTCGTGACTCTGGGTTATCGTGAATCTCTTTCGAAATCAATCTAACATTTCCGCGAATCAAACGATAAGGACCTTCCTCGGAGCATCATCGTGCATGGAACTTCCGTGACTCTGGTGTGCGCCGATCGAACGTATTCACACAAGCGCCGAATCAGTTCAGCCGCGAGATCAACCGAACGGTTTTCGCTCTCTTCCCTTTTTTTCTGCAAGAAGTTCGCCCGTGCGAACAATCGCCACCGACGACGACCGGCACGAACTCTTCCTCGCAACCGTGTCTGGTCACCCCACGAACCCGGGCTATGTAGGGGTGACCGGGTCAAGTTGATCCAAAGGTCATGTTGGTCATGCGTTTTGTGTATATTTGTTCTGAAAGGCACGGTAGGAAAGGAATCCTACAAAGCGGCCCTCTCCCACTGCGCTGGTATGCTGCGGAGAGAACCGTGTCCGAGAGTTACGTAAATCCCGTCGCGCAAACTACACTCGAGGCAAATAGGAGAAAATCGAGTCGGACGTAGGGATTCGGATCGCTAGATTTAGCAAACAGTGCAAAATAATTTTGTACATATATCCCTCTCGTAATCCTACCTTCGATTGAAGATTCAACCAATCAGACGATAAATACGACCCGAAATGTGTCCCGAGCTCAGCTTTATGCTCGTCTTATCGGACTGAGTTTTGGGCTATTTCACACACAGGAAACAGGAAAGGTGATTGTAAGAACACGAAAGTTTTGTTAAAAAGGTTTAGTTCAGTTAAAATCGTCATATAAACAGTCCTGAAACTGGGTCCCTTTAATTCCCTTCGAGTTGTTCCGGCTGACCTTCTTTCACGGTGTTTTCCTCGCAATGAATGCTCAAACTAGACGCGTGACAAGCGGTCTCCTTTAGCCCTTAGGAAAAGCCACCGAACACAGCAGTCAACATGAACAAAGAAAGAAGAAATCAGGGCGGGCAGGAGCCGACGTTCAAGTCTTAACAAGCGATAACAAATCAATTACAAACGATTCCAACTGAGAGCCCAAATGATAGAGTAAACAAAGAGCCAAAAGTTACAAAGGATCGGTAGCCCTTAACAAGGGCGCATCCGAGCGTCCGGACCCCAAGTATTCGCGCGGCTTGCTCAATGGCGGAAGTCGTCGAAGAGGATTCTTCCGCAGCCTCGAAGTCTCATGAGAAGACCAACGTGTGTGTCTGTGTCTATCGTCTCAAGTGTTCAGCAAGGCACAAGTCGTGTCTCGATATGACGAGGTGGGCCAACAGTGTGCGTATTACTTGCCGGCGCGCCGGGGGTGGCCGTGGCTCAGCGAAGGTACAAGTTCCAAGCGAGTCGGGGGCACGGCTGCGTGTCGCAGAGAAGGGTGCACGGGGTGGTGTGCACGCACGCGGCCAAGGACTCACTGCGGCCGAAACGGCGCGCGAGAGACGGCTGGAATCGCCGGTCAAACGACGCGGAATAAGCGGGCGAGCCCGGCCGGCCGTTGCCCGGCGCAATGCGGCCGAAACGGTGTCACGATAGGCTTTGCCAGAAGGCAAAGATCCGCGGGCTTGCTGGCTGCAAATACTACGAGCGCGAGCCAGCGACGCTCTCGTGCCGGCTCACGGTCTATTTACTGATCGATCTATATTGGATTTGAGCCTCGATTTCCGGTTAACGAACGAACGCCCGTCTCCGCCTCCATCGCCGCCGCCTCGGCGGCGGCGGCGGCGGCGGCGGTCTTGGCCGGCGAGACCGGCCGAGAGATTCAGGAACCCGCGGATGAATGTAATTTGGCCTCGACCACCACGCGGTGGTTTTTCACTCGTTAACATGTTGTTAACGGTGTCGGGATTCTGTTGCCGTGGTGTGCCATGGCCACCAGTGACCATCAGCTCCAATATTGCCGTGTCTCGGTAATTTATGTAAGAAACGTAATCAACTGAGTGCAACAAATTAAATCGTGCGATACTTGCTCACCATTGCCTATTTGTGGGTTTGAAAAAAAAATTTGTTTCTTTAATTTAAAACCATTAGGCTAATTTTTTTCAAGCATTTGTGGTGGGTGGAAAAATTCAGGAGTGGTCTTATTCTATTTGCCTCGAATATTACCGAATGCAATTCCAATTGGGATTAATTGTTCGTCCGCAATAAAATAATTAAGTATCCGGCGCTCGATCTACACCGGAAAATTTCGTATTTCTGCCTCGGAGGAAAATGTCCTCCGAATAAAATTAATTAAAAATAAAACCGGAGTATTTTTAACGAGTTCGATTCATGTTTACACACATATACGTTAATTATAAACTCCCAGGGACACTACCTCTCTCCCCTTCTCTCTGCTTCAGAGTTGAAAAATAAATTCTACAAGACAAAGATACAAATGTTTGTGTTATCCTCGGTGTAGCTGAAACGGTTGATATTGTCATGACTCTTGAATTACCTCCAGGCCCCTCGAGGCCCTCGAGGCCAATTGAAAATTCACCCAGGACTGACAGTCTTTAGCATTATCTCATAAATGAAATTGCATTTAATGATACTCTTCGCGTTATATAAGACGGCGTCTCATTCGAATTTTTCCTTCCACTGAAAATAAAAATGAGAATAAAAATGTCGCAAAAAATTGAAAAAAATTAACAGTTAATTTGGAGCAGTTTCAGCAGAGGGAAACGTTTGAAAATTGTGCCATTTCACGTAAATTGACGAACATTATCGAATGTAATTCTAAAAATTCAGAAAAAACGCTTGATTTACCCTCGGCTAAATTTTATCGAGATTGGTTGGGATGGTTCGAGTCTTGGTTATGAAGCAGATTTTAGTCGTGATTCAAATCACAATTTTACCTCGCCAGTCACAAGGTAAACATTCTGTAAAATTTTCCAAGATTCGAACCACATTTTATCGACTTCCATAAAATTAAGCTGAAACTCAAACCATTCTTAATTCTTCCCAGCAGTTGCAATCATCACGTTTGTTCAGAAAAAAGTTATTACATTTTTACGTACAAAGTTTACTTTGTCGTGTTAAACTAACAATTATAAACTTACAATTTATAATAATAAAATGCTAAGCTCATAATTTATACAATAATAATATATATTCTAAGAACTGTTATCTCTTGAGAGAATATAAAGTTTCATCCGAGAGGAACCTGAGAGCGCGACTATGGCAGCGATTTTCCTGCAAGGCTAGTTATCAGATATGTAAAATACTGCAATTCAAAAAGAGCTATATATATATATATATATATAAAATTATACATGTATGTGCGTCTTAAAATGCACAATATTGAAATATTCATTTTACTTATAGATCCTTCTTTTATATTATATTCCACCATCACAGATATTTCGTAAAAAATACAGCATCGAACATTTTCCTCACAATTCCGGATTCTAACTTGGCTCTTTGACGCTCATAAATAGATAGATCGTGATCGAAAGGAAATTAGAATCCCCCGAGCTTTATCCTTTTCGATAAAAATGTCACCTCTAGCATGCGGCTGGCGGTTGTCTGCTAAAACACCATCAGTGCCGCAGATTCGTCAGCTGTCAGTTAAACGCTTGAAATTCCATTTGAGCCGGAAACCGTTCTCGCGCCGCGCTCTGAGGGTCGGTCGCAGTTTCGGTTACTTTTCGCCAAACCGCATCGCGGCGGCTGGTCTCCATTAATCGATCCCCGTGTCCCAACGTCTATCCGTTCCATAATTCCGCAGCGCGGTTTCGCGCGGGGCTCTGCGGCGAAACTTCTTCCGCAACATCGGAAACCTTTTCTGCTCCTAATTTTCGGCGGAAGCAATGCAAGAAGGATGGCGGTCCGCTGCGAGCGGATTTCAGCGCCGGGGACACTGCGGGAGTAAATGTTGCCGAATGAGCACACTCGAATGAATATTCCGTGCTTCCGGAGAGTGTTTGAATTACGATTCGAGATCGGGTTTCTCTCCTCTCTCTTTTTTCTCGCCCGTTCAAACAGCGGCGAAGCAAACGGAAATCGGCGGGTGTACGTACACACGGCGGAATGATATTTTCTACTCTCGCTCGGCTCGCTCGACTTCTTTACGATCTCACGCGGCAATTTCATCGCGCGGCGCGAATGTTTCGATTCGAATGCGATTACTTACGAAAGTGATTGCGACGAGAGACACGCGCGGCCCGGCCGATTATTCGATTTATCCGTGGAGTTTTCGTTCGCGCGGGAAAATGCGTCCGGCGCGAGGAAGATCGAGCGGGCATGTATTATGGCAATTAACATGGCGATATCATTATCGCGGACTTTGACGCGGCAGGAGATATTTACCATGATGCCGCGATAATAACGGAGCTCGTGGACCTTCGCGTGGCGCGAAGAATCGCTTTTACGAAGAGTCGTTGTCGGCTGCACAATTCACACGGACATCCATTTCCCCCCTCCTCTTTCAGCCGCGAATCGAGCTGCTTGCGCAATTCATCTTTTTCACGCGAATGAAATGCTTTACATTGAGTGCTTTACAAAACACTGCAAGCCAAAGTCGACTGTTCGGGGATAAAGCGTGCGCTTTAATCAACGTTTTAACAATATCCGATTTGGGATACGTCGCCGTCGCCGCCGCCGCCACCGCCGCCGCCGCGTAATTCATCTTTTTATTTGTCGATTCTCGTCGCCGGCACTATTTCTTCTCCCGTTTGATTTTACCCGTAGGGGTTTGATTTAAATCGAAGCACGGAACACGACGCTCCGAGTGGGGATAATGTACATTAAATATATGACATCTGTATTGGTTTTACGATGTCATTAGTAACGATTCCCTTTACGACCTGTTTCTGAGTTATAAATTACTGGCTGGATACACGCTGGTAGAGAGAAACAGTGTAATTAGCGTTACTGTGCGCGCAACCAGATATATATGCGGACGTATAATTGGTCTGCACACGATCAAAACTTGCCTCATCCGTTTTGTACTCTAACGTCGTGAGCATAACTCTTGTGATCTCGCGGATCTTCAAAGCGGCTTCGTTTAAATTTATCTCTCGCAGTTCATTTCTCGGCCTTTCGGCCTCCGCATGTCTCTCGCATTATTTGCAAACATTATTTGCGATACCAAGCGATCGCGCAATGTCAGATTGATACTGTCGCTAATTGAACGACAGACAGAGACGAAGAAGAGCGAGTATCTGCTCCTCCTCTCCTCATTTTCCCTCTCCTCATTAGGATAATATATGTATGCTTTATTCTATAATATACGACGGCCTTTTTATGGCGTATCCTGTTAAAAAATGATCCATTTTCATAACGCTCGCGCTTTCAGCGTTATTTTTGCACGAAGCTACAGGATACGATCATTCGTTTCGATTTGCCGGTGCTAACGATGTACCTGCTTCACGGGGGAATGCCATCTGGACAAAAAGTGAACGATGAATCCGTAACGAGACGCGAGCCGTCCTCCATTGAAATTCTTCAACCTTGCACCAACAATAACCGCGGAGTCGCTCGCTCGGGGGCGGACGTCTATTCTCGGTACTTGAAATTCCGCGAGACGGAAATTTTCGCTCTGTCCAATTCAACGGGGTAAATCGTCGGAGTTTAAGTCATACGCGTACACCGCATTTCTTGTAAGCACAATTCTATATAAGTTGTCAAGCGCAGAAGGCGCTGCGGCCCTCCAGGTGAAATTATAGAAAGCTCAATGCCGACCGTTACGGTCGAATCGGCTGTCGGGGATATCGTTACTCTCTACATCATTAGCACCATGTTTATTCGTTGGTGACAGAACACGTAAAATGTAAAATGACAAAGACAAAAGGGAAGACACGAGAAGGAAGAGAAGAATGTGATAATAGTTTTATCGGACATTAATGAAATATCACGTTTAACGAATAAACGAATTTAAATAATGTGCGACGCTCATTGTGGGATATTGCTTTGCAAATATTATCTTTTCTCTCGCATATTTTTACTTATTTATAGTAATTTAGTAGTTATTCATAGTAATTTTATCAATTTTCACTCGTTTTTATGTTATTTACTTTTCGTGGCTCGCACATGTTTTTAACGAGCAGGTAATTACGGGATTGTTTACTTTTTATCGAGTCACACACGATTCAGTTTGAAATTAAAAATTAATACCGTTCTTTTGCTTATCGTCGAGTTTACTCTTTTCGTCGTTTTCACAGCTTTGATTCCGTTGCGCAGTTCGTAAAATTATTCGCCCACGCTTTACGTATAATTTCAATGTAATGTCACTTTGACAAAAACAACATTTGTATGATATGAGGAAAATATGTCAAACCCTGAATCCAAACGGATTTCGTATGTTTCGTCATATTAATTTTCTTCTGTATAGAGGGAATCTGATGTTTAATTTATATTGAAATGTTGTATGCGCATAAATACGATTTTACATTAATGTTGTATTTATAAATGTATAATATTGCTGTTGAGCGAAGTCTTTTTTCTTTTTAGGTAGATTAATTAGACACATTTGATAACCATATATCGATTTCAACGCGTGTCAGCCGATATTTTTCGCCATGAAACGTGCTCCGTTAATATCCGCATGTTCTGGTAGAAAATTTCCATCAAGTTGGGAAGTGCATTAGCCGAGAGAAAAATGGACAATCGATATATATATATATAATCTTTCATTCTTTCTTCCTGTGCTCCCTGAATTATTTAACACGATAGAGATAAAAGTTTCAGACGAGCGGAAGTATTTAACGTAGCTTCAACATGCAAATATAAAAAAAAAGATATAAAAAGGAAAATATTATCAAGATGGTGCTAGAAAAAAAAGAAGAAAACGATTATACTTACTTTTGCAACTAAAGTTCGTACTGCCTTCACATATTGCCGTAAATCACCTCCGTAAAACGGTACAAAACTATTGATTCTTTTGCCTATGCAGCAGCAGCAGCAGAGCAATAACCGTATTTCCGTGAAAGATATACCTCCCCGTTTGCGCGGGGGAACGCGAATTTAATAACCGCTCATCGCCGTTGATCAATTACCGTAAATCACGTCAGAGAGAAACGCGAAATGTATCCATCGCACTTTTCGAAAAGAATTAAGAAAGAATACCCATCTCGGGAGCACCTACTCTCGTTTCGTGTGATCTACGTCCCATCGAGGCTGTTTATTCAACGGAAATACCGACGCTGGCTTCCAACGTGGATTCTTGCGATTGTCTTTCCTAACCATTGTGCGTAAAACAGCCTAAATTTTCCATTTGTCACACTCGATAGTGCGCAACCACTTATCATCAGCGTGCCACAATCTTCCTCATAAGTGCAATATTAATTATTACTTTCAGGAAGCTACCTGTGTTCATCAAGCATGTGATTTTTCGTCCGCTTTTCATCGTGCGAGATACTTCATCATCCGCTGGCCGATCTCCCGAGGGACAAGAGGTTACACGACCCGCGCGGAAAGGAATATCGCGCAGAGAAGCAGCGGAGCGGAGAGCCGGTCGTCTTGTCCAGCAAGGGTTCCACGTTCCGCCGAGTTCTACGCTTTAATAATACATCCCGGGACCGTTAATCACACCGTTGAAATATAATTTAATACCTCACCGACCGAGGGACGACCACTAAAAATGACGAACAGCCGGGAAACACGCGGGCAAACGTGCCACCTACAAGCCATCCGCGCGCGCGAGCTACCCCGGACGTGCAATAACGATAAAGGGTTGGGTATTCGTGAACGACCCTTCTGGTATGGGCACTCGTGAAAGGCGTGTGTGGGCTGTACATTACATTCGTCCACTTTGCCGCACTCAATAGCCTCCCAATTCGCTGGATTCCTTCGTATATGGAGCGACCGAGTGGTTCTTCCTCCGCGATGGCTAGCGATGGGACCAATCCGCATACTTGCGCGCGATATTCGATCAATCGGCTATCCATGGGTCCATTGTTCCAGCGATTTGCAATTGATGCGGCGGGTACGACGAAGTCTCTCCACTTGAGCGCGATCGCCTGTGCAAAATTATGCGTGCTAATGTGGCGGGCCGAAATATAGACGTCAATTTCCTCGCTGTGAAATTCGACTGCAGTCATCTCTCGTTAATCCACTCATCGCTGGTCTCTCACGGTGCTCTCTGAGACCGAGAGCATGTATTAGAAAAACAGTAAAAACTTAAGCAAACTGACTAAATTGCAGTCCATTCTTTTTCTAAATCCACGAGTAAAATAGGAAATAGGATGTCAATTATAATCACATGAGATTCCTTACTTTGTTTGAGGATTTAGCGTAGATTTAGTGTAGATTCTGTGACCGATATATTGTGGCATTGTTAGCTTTTTTTAACGTATAAACGCGATACATATACGTACGCACTGTCAAATTACCTGTTGAGTACATCGATGAGCCGACCATAGTGATGTCGAAGAGGGTGTCGGTCCATCGAATTAAAAAGTCTCGAGCAGCGAACCCAATTTCATTGCGGAGACGTCAACGAGAAAGACGAATTGTGTTTCGTCTTTCACGGCGACGATGTGGATTTAGAGCCGCCGGCCTACGAAGTATTCGGGGGGGAGGGGGAGGGGGAAAGTTTCATTCTATTCTTAGCGACGGAGAGCAGGTGGACCATGGTGGATCACGTAGATATCGATTATATTGATCCGAAGGGGACGATCCGGTTACTCGACGAAGAAGTCTTCGTTATTGCCGGCATTCGTATTGATGAGGTTCGCCCGAGCATGTTCTTCTTGACCCTCGCGCGGCGCTCGTGGGAGCTCGAAGAGCTGTTGCTGCGGACCGAATCAAGACGATGTCCGTGACAATGACGGCAATTTCGCCGGACAAAAGTGTTCCCGGCGATTTGTGCCGTTGATGCGTGATTTGGCAGTGATCCGGGAGCTTACCGGCTTCCAGAAAGGAGCGTGGTCCTCGCGTTGATTAGCCGCGCTTCCACTTCAAAGTATGGCGGCCAGTGACGAATGTTTGCGTCCACTCGAGCGTTATTGTGCCTCACGAATTAGGTCACAATGTGGTGAACGTGCGGGTTACGAAAGAGAGAAAGGAAGAAGACAGTGTTGAAAATTCATTCACTCGGAAGTCGTTTTCTCTCGTCAGCCGAATCCTTGTCCAACGTACGCTCGAGTCATCTTCTTCGAATCTGCGTGGTGAATGCGAGACTCCGCGGCAGGAGACTTCATTTCCTCAGCAGGTGGAGGCATTAGCAGCGCTTCCCGGTGCTCCGATAATATAATTAGCGAGATGAAATAAGATAGGGCGTAAGTAGTTCACGGCAAGATCTATAAATGAAAGCATTGCGGACTTAGCAGCGGACGTCCGTTTATTCGCGTGAGCACTGCGGGGACCGTTCCCATCCTTTTTCACTCTTTCTCCTCCTTCGTACTTTATATAAATTGTCGGGATACCCACACGATCCGCCGAATGTGGGCCACAACATCGCGGAGGTCTCTGAAATGCGATAACAAAGAAAGAAAGCGGCGCGACTCGTGGACCGATGTCGTAGTTGGATCAGAAAGTCGTTAGCAAAAGCCATTATAGCGACATGTACGAGCCCATATCGATCAGAACCATAATTGGCTGCGATATGTGGAACGACTCTTTTCGTTTGGAATCATTGCTCTTAAAATGCGAATAATCGTGCGACGATTGTCCGTTAATCCAGCGATTATTTCCTTAGAAACGACAATAATTTCGGGCGGCGCATATAATTCCAGGGCTCGTCGTCGTGAACGGCATCGCAGGTAAGAAAGTCCTTGCGACGGATGAGAGATTGGCCAGATTGTTTAACCGATTATCTACCTTGTAATGTTTTACAAGTTTACCGAAGAGAATGAGAGCGATAGTTGAACGAAGAGTTGAACGCTCAAGGAGAAGTCTGACACGTTACTTTTGCAACTGGACTCATTGTGAATTTTTCCGCACGCAACCGCGTCACCGCGTTTCCGACTCTTGCAGGAAGGTATATCACTCCTGAATGCCTCGCTTTAAAGCTTTTGCTACTTCAGGTACGCGGAAAGAACGTTTTCATGGCTTGTTCTTGGAGTTCGAGCTATACGTCGAATAGATCCTAGAAGCTATCTCCCTGACGGTTTTCGAGGAAAGGCATTAAGTCAAACCGATAAATCATCTCTCGATTTCGTGGATTCGGGAGGGAACACGTTAGCTCGACTAATTTCTTTCGGCGTGGGGGAGGGGACATCCGTTTTCGCTCACATAAAATTGACTTATGTAGCGGCCGTGTCCGCGGTCGTTACGAATGCTCGCCCGGCATTCTGCCGGGCCGGGGAGGAGAAGCGAGGACGGGCGATGAAAAACCTAAGACTTATTTACGCTCGTGTCGTGTCGCGCTTAAGAACATGTGGACGTGCATAATAAAGAAGCATTGTGTGTCGCGCGGTACGTATCACGTCGTGTCGTATAATGATGCTTTAGAGCCACTTCTTGCGGTTGCGAGTCGCAGGGAAGGAAACTTCATTTTCATCCATCTTCCTCCGCCTTCGCCACGTTAAGACGCTAAGACGCTTTGGAGTTAAAAAATTGCGGTGCACCTTAAGGATGCATTGCGCGTAGCCGGTAGCACGCGGGACGAATTACGAGATAGCGATCACTCGCAACACCGCGGGGCGGCTGTGACAATCAGACGATAATGATAATGATAATGATAATGATAATGATAATGATAATGATAAATTCAAGTAAATGTCACGAAAGTTACATAAATTTCTCCATGTCGGTCAGAGGTGGTCATTCTTCGATCGATTTGCCACTTTGCGAGATCAAATCGAAAGCCAGTCGAGACCGACGGAGAAGAACGAAGAAAGAAACTGCTGTGTATTCTATTTGTAACGAGTATTTAATACATTAATATAATTGCAGGAAAAGTGCAGTTGAATTGTTCCACTTAGAAAAGAGATTTGAATGTTAAAAAGGAATTATATAAATACAATGGAATAATTTTACGACATAGAGAACGATAAATAAATGAAATAGATGGAGAAAAGGTGATAAGGTGACCTTTTCAACGTTTATTTATTTTTTAACATTTTGCCGAGTGAGATTTTTTCCCGCTAATTACTATTTTTTCTAAAATATAGCTCTTTAATTTTCCCGAAAGTCTCGGAGGCGAATCTTAATACGAAACTCTTCTAGAGATATCTGTCAGATTCCGCGTTGCGTTTAGTTAAATTATCAGCTATTTATTCTCCAGCTATTTCTAGGTAAAAATGTTTTTGTATCTCATTTTGTTCCATAGATTATATTAATTGCAGTAAATCTTGAATGTGTGCTTGCTTTCAGGGTTAGAACTCCATAAACTAGTGCGGGTGTAGACAAGTGCAGGTGTAAACAAGAGTTAACTCGTGATTGGTTAAGAAGCGTTCGGGCATGAAAACACGAGTGTAGTTGTGTACAGTGCGCAAAGTATTAAGTCACGTGACCTCTGTAACCGTAATATGTATAAGCGCGCGGTGACGAATCGTCCATTTCGACCTTCGACGTGGGACCAGGTACACCGGGAGACGTGAGCGTATTTCTTCCGATCTTCTCCAAGATCAATCACGAGGGATCGAGGTGCACGGCAAACGGCGTTCCGTTGGTGCGATTGTAGCCACGATAGAATCATCTCGAGCAGTTGCAGCGTCCCGCCATCCGAAAGGTAAGCGTCACGTTTCATGTTTTTGTCGAGTTAACCTCTCCTGCATTACCGACGATGCGCGCGCACTCGCGCGCCCAGACACGTTCGATCTTCCTTTCGCGCGCGACTCTCTGTGAGAGACGTATTACTTACTGAGAATCGATATTTTCGAAGTCGCTAACTTTCGCGCGGAGAGACGGCCAGCGATATAATCCACCGATATTACACGCGACCACAGGCCCGTTCAAAAATTGAACGACCCGCTTCGACGGCGGTTGCGGCTCATAAATTATCGCTGGGCCCCAATTCGGGCACATGACTCCGGACGACGACTGGAGTCGCCTGGAATTTTGAATTATGAAAGTGCGGTGACTCGGCGAGACTCGGCTGGTGTGATCGAGCCGTCGCTGCGCCCGTGAGCCTTGACGTTGATATTTTACGTCTAACCTTTAAGAGGAGAGACGCCGCGTCTCTCGCACTTCGGGAATCTTAAAGACGATCATTACGGGCGCTCATTATGGCGAGAGGGGCGGGAGGGGGGGAAAGATCCGTTTGGCGTTGAGTATGATTTGTACAAATGCTCTCGTCGCGGCGCTGTTTAAGATCGTGACTCGGAGCGGCGACGCGTCGCTCTCGAAATTGATGAAGTTACGCGGGATTTCTTAGAGGGAGATTTAACGCCGCTCTCGCAGAAATTTATAGCGTCGGTATGTAATAAATTGATTATGTACGTTGTTCGGGTTGCGACACTCGATAAGCCTCTCGCTATTAATTCTGGGCAAACTTCTGGGCCCTTCAGGGGACGCGCTGTTGCAGTTTCGATACTTTTACAACGTTAAAAACACGCGTGTGAGTGTGCGAATACGAACGAATACGCGCGCCTGGAATAGAATCGGCCATGTCTATTGAAAATATTTTACTAATATTTTTACATATTTAATTTGGCTTCACGAGATTGAGCAGTAGTCTTAACAGTGCAAAGATAAAAGCTATTAGAAACAGCAGAAAATGTAGATACATACAAGGTGTTAAAAAAAAGAATTCAGGACTTTAAGGGTAAATAGTACTCACAAAATAGAACGAAAAGGTCCTGATAAACATGGATCAAAAAATAGGTATTGTCGGAGTTATCAACAATTATCTATTTTAATTAAAAGAAGCGACTTACTCGCTTCTGGTGGGCCACCATACATAAAATACATTTCTGTCATTTCTCGATTAGAGTAACACGATGTCGTTCTTACCATACTATGAAAGCTTCATGACATAGTTCTCTGCAACTGTTTACTGTTTACGAAGATATGTGACTAACAATTGCTTGGTGGGTGAAACGTCAATGGGAATCAGTGGAAAGAAAATAGATGTTTGTTTACATTCCGAGCCAAAGCGAGGAAACCTTTTTTTGGGGATTCCTTTAAAGCATGGTACTCTCTTCACCGATAAATAACATAGGCAAATTATATCATAGGCAAATACAAAGGCACGAGAAACGAATAAGAGTCGCTTACTTTAATTTAAAATAAATAATTTTTCTCATAACTCCGATAATATTAATTTTCCGACCCACTTTATTAAAGCATTTTTCTGCCATTTTGTAAACACTATTTGCCCTTAAAGTTCTGTGAACTCTGTTTTCTGAACACCCTATATTATAGTACCCTAAATAGTTTCACCATTCTCGCGAGATGCCACACATATATATCTGAAAGTTCAGCTACTTCACACATTTTTCATGCAGCTTCCCAGTAAAAATATATTCGAGCTACAGATCTCTCTCTCTCTCTCTCTCTCTCTCTCTCTCTCTCTCTCTCTCTCTCTCTCTCTCTCTCTCTTTCCCCCCTCTCTCTTTCTCCTTTATAAAGGACAAAATACCGCACGTCATCGGACTCATTGATTATTCCTTCCTGCGGGAGGGTCTCTAGAGCCGAGCCCGCGGGAAGCCGCCACTCACGGCGCAGATTCGTCCTATTGATCGATCAGATGTCGCACGATTGTTGCTCTCAATTTAAGGTAGGATTAATAAATCGGCATCGCGATGCCCCGAAAAGTGGTGCTAAGCCGGCGAAGAGGCCATCCTACGTGATCAATTTCTTTCGCCGGCCCGCTCGCCCAGCCCGGCCTGTTCGGATCATCATCCGACGACTAATTGTTTCTTTCGTCGAGTACACGGACGAGCCACTCGATCATGCCGGATGATCTATAGCGGAGTAAATCTTGTTTAGCGAGATACAGGTGGTCATCCTGTAGAACGGGAATAGAGCTTGATGGATGGTCGGTACGATCTTGCGGTGTCTCGTGGTTTAGACGTCAAACATACTGATACGTTAACACGCCGGAGCGTTCAGTGCGGTTTAACAAAGCTTTGACCGACTCGTTGGTCGCATTCGTTTTAGGGAGATGCGTCGGCCACTGTAGCGGCGTCAGAGGCTCTACGAAAGGATCCCTTTTGGCGCTTTTGATACACATTCGCTCTCGCGAGACGCGCTTGTAATTAGCCTGTCGCCGCCTTGCCGAATCATTCGGAGAAAAAACGAATTTCAGGCTCTTATGAAGTCATGCAAGATCTTAAACGATCAATGCGCTCGATACTTTGCTCGGCAAAAAATTTTTATACCACATTTTTTTTCTCAGCGGAGAAAGCAAATGAACCGAATCGATGCGACACGACTCCATCGTATGTATGCGTTGGTATCCGTGTCGCGTCTCGCGGCTTGTGATTATAAATACTTCCATGAATCCCAAGTTTGATTTATGGTACCTCTGATTAATTATGTTGACGTTATAGAAGCATTAAATCTCGAGTCGGTAATTTCTTTTTCCGTCGCCAAGTACGGTGACACGTGAGATGCAAAACGCGCGGCGTCTCTCTCTCTCTCTCTCTCTCTCTCCCCCTCCCCCTTCCCCTCTCCCTCTCCCTCTCTTCCTCTCCCTCTCCCTCTCCCTCTCTCTCTCTCTCTCTCTCTCTCTCTCTCTCTCTCTCTCTCTCTCTCTCTCTCTCTCTCTCTTCACGTGACATCGAACGCATATGGTCTTTTTTCGGATCGCTATAACTGTCCTCTCCTCCTTCGTCTTCGTCGTCGCCCGCATTCTTTTCCCACGCAGCTTTTATCTTTAGCCGCGGATCAGTCCGGCCGACGCGGCGCCCGGAAAATCCGAGTTTTCGATGTAAATGCGGCGCATGCGATCGTTCGCGCACGCAAAGCGGTAAATATCGCGTGGTGGAAAAAGAGAAACGACACGGGTTTAATGAACGCGTGATATAACGGCGATAACAATCTCGCGCTCTGCGCTGTAAATTCAACTCGCTCCGCGACACTTTTCGTGCGCGCCCTCGCGCAGAAGCGTGTGTTTTGCGTTGTCGGTAAAGAGATGTGGATCATTGGATAATGATGGGATGTTCCATCCCATTCCATTCGTTTGTAATCCCATCCTCCCTGGCACAACAGTCATCATGTCGTCGTGCTACGGATCACTTAAGGATCATTAGCTTTATGGCGCTTCCGTATGGCCAGCCGTTCGTGTGCAAGTGAATGTCGCTCGAACGCTCTATGAATCCGCGCGACGACGCGGACGCATCGGCCGATGTGCGATTTAAAAAAAAGAAAGCGGATGAAAGCAAAAGACAAGAGATCAGTATCGAGACACGTGTCTAAATCTACTAAAATTTTCAATGTAAAATACGTTGAAAGTTTAAACATTGAAATTTCAAGAGCAAAATAATACGTAAGAACGTCCAGAGTCGAACGCGCGATACTTTTATTACTTTTGATACTTTTATTACAGGTAGATTCATAGAGTCGGATCTTGCATTTGAGAGCATCTCAAATTCATTTCCAAATACTTCGACACGGTAATTAATAATACAGTCCCAAGTTCACAAATATTCCGGACGAACGACATATTTACGCGAGACGATCGTTCGACGAGTCAGGAACGGTGCGGAGGGACGGGGGAGGGCGCGAGGACGGTCTCGTGAGCGAAACGGAAGTCAAGGAGGTCGAAGCCGACATCGAAGAAAGCGTTCCCGATCAAATGAATAAATTGCGCGCGGGCAAAGCCGGCTACTCATTAAAACATGCGGGGCCTCTGGCCGCGCGGCCATGACGGCGCGGGAGGTGAGGGAAAGGGGCCGCCGAATCCAGCGCGCACTAACGAGATCGATTTACTCAAGTGAAAAAGCTGCTAGCCCGTTAGCGGGCAATTTCCGTCGCGACGGAGCGATGATTAATTTCCCAGCGACCCACACGCGAAGAAACCCGCGCAGTGTCGCAAGCGCGCGACGGCCGCAAGCTTCCGCGAAGTCGAATTAATCCAGATGCCACGCGATACCCTTGGCCGCGCATTACGTCCGGGTACTCTCGTCGTGTAACGGCACACCGCGCCGTGTATATCGCGCGGATATTGTGTTACTGTATTTCATTACCTGGCCGGACGCGCGGAATCCCGCGCGAGCGAACCGGCACAACCGGCCGGTGCAACGCGTGCGTTCTCTCACGAAGCGCGTGCACGGAGCGTTGCGTAGCCCTCCTCGGTGATGCGACCGGGCCCGCGACTTCCGGCCGTTCCATTCAGGAATATCACCTTACGCGCTTCCTCGTGGATTCAAACTCTCAGAACGCGCGCGCGCGTAATCAAAGGCTCAACGCGACCACCCTGATGTTGTAATAGCTCTCTGCGCGACTCCGGGCGGCCGTGAGTATGGAGGCTTTAGTGCGCACGACGTTTCCGACATTGACGCTACTGCACAACGACTCGCTGAAAGGATGAGACGCCGCGCCGCGCCGCGCCGCGCGAGGACGAAGCGCGCTGGAAATTCGCTTGAGGAGAATCTTGTGTGACTTTATAAGTGACACACAAAACACTACTTGTTTCTATGAGGAATTTCAGGCTTGTGAATATTGCATTGACATCTCGTCCCTTGTTTTGTATCATTTGTAGGGTATATTTTAGGTTAATTACTACTCACCTTTGTTAATGCGTGAAAAAAATTTATTAAAATTTTTCAACTTGTTAAAATCTTTTAATTTATTAAAATTTCATTTAAAATCAATAAAATTTAATTTAAAATTTATATTAGATTTAAATGAATTATATTAAATTTAAATAAAATTTTATTTAAAATTAATAAAATTAGTAAAATTAATAAAATTATAAAATTTATTAATATGTGAAAAAAAAGGAAAACTTTTAAGTCGATCGCTGATAAAGTGTTCCATGTCACTGTGTAAGTGGAACTTTAGTCATTTTTTAGAAAACATCACAGATAAATTGAAATTTTTTTTCATAAGTGAAAAATATAGAGGATGATTAAAAGAACGGTTCATGGCTTTAAGGACAGACTTTTAGTACTCACGAAATGGAGGAGAAAGGTCTCCTAATAAACATGGGTTGAAAATTAATATTATGAGAGTTATGAGAGTAATTATTTATTTTAATTGAAGCAAGTGGTTTACTCGCTTATTACACTATTAAAGCCCCCCAAACGTTGAAGCTCTCCAACAAAATCAACTTAGCTCAAGAGATGCGTATTTTTAATTTATTAATTTATTTTCGCGATGAACTCGCTCGCTAATTGGCACATTCACCTTAATTGTGCGCCTAACGCAACTACTCGTCCGCTGTAATAAACCGCACTCTCCGTCTCGCTGTAATCGCCGATGCACGGTTAAACGGGCGTAACAAACACTTTCGCTAAACAACGACTTTTCGGGCGGAAATAGCGCGTTTGGCTAATGCAAACGCTCAGTGATGTTGGGGCGCGCAACGCGTTTCAGCGGAACGATTAGCATTCACGTACGGCAGCGGCATATCTATATATCGGCGGAAGTTTAATGATCGAACGTGAATTAACATGACTGGTTAATAATCGCTGCGCGGTATGCGCGTTAGGCAACATATTTGACTTTACATTAAGAAGAATATGCGCGATCGCGAACCATCCACGGCGTCGTCGCCTCCCGCGCTAAAACTCCCGAGCTCGCAAATATTCGCGCTCCTCCTTTATTCCGTGTTTCACTTTATTTCCGAGATCTAATTACCCCGCTTAATCCGATAACGTAATAACCGTGGTGTTAGACGGCACGTTTATTACATGACTAATGAAGAGCAGCCAAGCGTGCAAAACATGTCATTCCGATTATCAAAGTATTATACCGGGACTGGTTAAATTTCTGGCGCGACAACGTAGCGAAGAGAGTGTGTGTGTGTGTGTGTGTGTGTGTGTGAGAGAGAGAGAGAGAGAGAGAGAGAGATGGGAAGAGAGAGAGGAAGAAACTAATTATATCACGATAACGAGGATAATTTGGGACCAACCGTGATGGTCTCGCACTTGTGCGCTTATAAAGAGAATAGGATTATAAATAGAAATAGTGAGAAGAGACGCGCGCGCGCGAGCGCACACGCTGCGAGAGGTACAGAGGCCATGTTTTATCCGCCGGTTCGCCATTATTGCGCCACCGATTTGCATGTGCTGGCGCTTTTTACAAAATTTAACTGCCATCCACCATTACGTAATTAACTTAAGGACCTCCGTAAAGAGCGATATTATCTTAAGACACGGGCACATCGGGCCGGCGTAAGACAGTGGTTATTCATCGGCACACGTCGTGCGCTATTTTTCATCGTCTCTTATCAGGCTCTATATCGTGGAATGCGTAAATTAACGTCGGACAAAAGGGGCTCGCGTTATATATATACGGCGATTATAGAGGAGGGATTCCATGAGGGCGGAATCAGGCGGTGGCGTGAGTGTAGTAAATTCTCTCTCTCTCTCTCTCTCTCTCTCTCTCTCTCTCTCCCCCCCTCAACTGTAGCTACTAGTTCAGTCTGCAGGTTCACAGAGCGCCTCCGCCGTATCTCGGAACGTGATGCATTGTGTAAATTCTTTGTAGGTCGTCGAGCGTGAGAAAAGGGGGATACGATTGACGAGTAAATTCGCGGTTTATTTAGTTCCCCATCGACCCGCGCGAATCGGCTACGCGTATGTGCCTAGACTTCTGGTCAATTATATAGCCAATTATTTTCGACGGAGGAGCGACGTCGGGTTAATTACGAGACACTGATTTTCGGCTAACCGCACGCACGCACGCACGTATGCGCGATAGATTTATATGAGATTAATTGAATTTAATTTGGCGCCTGAGAGGCGATCGATCGTGCGAGTTAGGATTTATTGTATGACTGCGTTATCAATATTTGGATGATTGAATTTTAATCTGTGGTATATTTTTGGATTTATATGTATAAAATAGGAGAGAGAGAGAGAGAGAGAGAGAGAGAGAGAGAGGGGTGGGGGGGAGCTGATTTATAAAAGTAGAAAGGGAAAATGCACGTAGTAGTCGCGCTATCGCCCCTGTGGTATCTTTGTCCAATTATATTTCCAATTATTTTGCGAGCACATCCGGCTTACATCGTACTCGGCGCATAACGTAGGCGCAATTTAATTACATTTCATTTTCGATCAATTATAAAAGCAGAGTCGCTCTACGAAACACCCGTTTGATTTTTACGGCCGAATATTTTTTAAAATATCCCTTTACATCTGCGCCTTTTATAATTATCTCAGCAGTTGATTTCATAAATATTTCATATTCACGTATATTTTGTCGTATTTAATTCAAGAATTACATATGGCCATATGATAATACATTAGCAATAACGTCCTTTTCAATGAGTTATATAAAATTCATCTCTTTCCGCTCATCGCTTGACGAGCGATAATTTTCGGAGATTATTCGCTTGGAAAGACCACGTCAGTGTCAAAAAGTCTTCATATTTCTCGCAGATTTCGCTTTTCTGTTTGCGATAATAGAGAACATATGATGTATAATGTCATTCTCTATTAAATTTAAACCAACAACGAAGACGTTTAATGTAACTTGCCAGATTCTAAATATTATATCTTCTCTCTTTCGCGCGTGCTCCGTACTGAAATTACATTTATACTTTACGATTGTTTTCATTTCGGCATATTTAACTTCTTGGAGTATCACTTGATTTAATTTCGAACGCAGGAGGGATTATATCGCCGTAAAATATATAAGTTGTACTCTAATGAAAATTTCAATAGTTCCTTAATGAGTTCCGAGCCCTTGATAATTAATTCCACAAACTTATATTTTCTGTGGCCAAGTTAATTTCACTCACGCAAATTAGGAATTTAATCAAATCTCGCCAGTCGTTTCGGCCGTGGATCTGGCCACGCACAAAAATGGCAATTAAAGCCCGACATGCCGTTATTAAGTTCCACAAATCATCTGAGAGGGTTTGTGGCGTTGCGCGAGAAAGGAGAGAGAGCTCGCGACGAAATTGATTATATAATAATTTATGCATTTATAAGTCCAAGCGCGTTGCGCCGGGAAAAGTTAACTCTTCATCGTCTTGTCCTGATTAATTATTTATTTACCGAGACATATATATCTAAACGATAAAAAAAAGAATTGCCAATTTAAACCGAGTATCGGACAAGCATTGGATATCTAATATCGCGTGGTTGTTATCAGTTATAATTATTATTATCAACAACCTCTTACCGTGCAAGATCACGATAAATATTCGGATAATTATTCCGACACGCACACATACCCACACATAAAGAAGGCTAATAATACCAGACCAAACCCGTACGACGTCCTTTTCTTGCCGCCGTCGTTGAAGAGGGGAAAGAAGAATTTGTGTCTCGCAGGCCAGCGAGGGTGGCACCATTTCTATTCATCGCGGAAAATAAAGCCGGTCTCGATCGCGAGTTCCGATAACCATGAATATTTTATCCGCATAATATTTCTAGCACCCATCGCAGTGCGTTTCACGTACTCGCGCACACACAGAAACGTCGATCTTCTCCTCTCCCGTCCCGACGACCACGACACATAGTGGGGGGGAGGGGGGACGACACATAGCAATCCTGGGACACATTGAGATTCTTTTTATTATATATTTTGTTTATACTTTGTTGATATATTTTATATTTATATGTTGTCAATTTCTCATTTCTTTTTATTTTTTCTTTTTATATTTTTTTATCCTTTTATATTTTTATATTTTTATATTTTTTCATTGTTAACATCAACGATTATTTGCCATGGTGAACGGGAAAGTCTTTTTATCATTGATGATCCTTGATGATAATGCGTTGAAATTTAAAGTTTCATTTTTATTTTAGCTACGTCCCACGATTTACCTTATTCGCCTCGCTGTGCGACGACGGCGACGACGTTTAACTGTGGCTCTAGCCATCGGCACCAGTCCTCGCATTGTGTTTGCGAGGACACGTTTGCGCGCCGGTGAGAGTGCAAACGTGTCGGGCTGTGAGTCGCAGGTTCCAACACTCATTCGTGGTTTTCGGCTGAGCTGGAAAAGGGCGGGGGCGATTTCGCGGGTAGCGTGCGTAAAGGACACGGGGAACATCGTGCTGGCCTTTCGAGACGGATCGCAGGAATTAATGGACTTTATGGATTGTCGCGAAACGGGCCGAACATAAAGTCATAGATGTCGTTATGATGCGTGTACTAACGGGTAATGTCGCGTGCCAAAAGTATCACTGTTTGTCGTGCAACGGTGTTGACAAACACATCGTCGGGGCGTTGTGCCATCAGTGCACCATACTTTGCACTGCAACTCTGACCGACGAAGCGGGAAATTGTCAACTCAAGAGATGACTAAGACGAAGGTCTCAATTAGCAACCATTAAATTACGTTATATTTTTCTAATTTATAAAAAATTCCAATTTATGTATATTTTCTCCGAAATTATACTGAAGTAGCATTTAGTGACGCGACAGTCTAGTTTCGAAGAAGGAATAATTGTACAGTTTTGACACTCATAGACATCTGACATTGATTATCAATTTCTACGACGCAGGCGAGTAATTGTCTCAATTGTCGCGGTCAGCAGGACGCTGTAATTGTTGACACTCCGCTGTTTTTCATTTTATTCGAAACTTGTCGCAACCGGTAGCACATGAAATTTAGAGCCAGGACACACGCGCGGGATGTTAGACAAATATTCGGGTAATCAGAAGAAACAGTTTTAACGATCGTTTGCGAGAGCAGAACTCGAGCGAGCGAGTTGGCGGGACGGGTAAAGTGGGAAAAGCTGTAAGTAAACTCGGGTGATGAGGTTAATATACCTACAAAACGGCGAGACGTGCGACGACGAGGACGAGTCCTCTTTCGTGATCAAGAAACCGTAATGGAAATTTAAATTCACCCACGTGCGGGAACTTGGTGAATCTCGGCGGGTCGCTTAATAAAATCCTTCCCCCGGCCGCCAAGCGCGGAAATTTCGCGTCTCCTCGCGCACGCTCGCATACCGACGCAAAATCCCGCGCCGCGCCGCGCCGTCCGCGCGGCGCGGAATATACGAGTGCGCCGCTATGATTGCCTGTATTAGAAGGGGAGCACACGTTCAACGCAATGGATCGCAAATTCTGTATGCATTCGTGGTTACCGGCGTGCAACGCCGGAACGATCGATCGCGCGCGCGAGATATGCACGCTCGGATGCTGCGCTTTTGCGCGGGTCGCCGTCGATGAACAGACGCGCGAATTCCCCGCTACGCGCACGTATACCGTCGCTACGTGTTGCCCGATAAACGGACTTCACTGTGCGCAGATTTCGGCCCTTAACCCTTTAACGCTACTTGCCTCGCATCGACTAGCCGTCCGTTACGAGCGATTTATATGATTAAGCGGGACAATGCCGGATTCAACGAGCGATTGCTCGTTCAGCCGCTCGCGCTCTCGGCACCTTCGCCAAATACACTTCCGGTTCTTCGCTTCTCGGGAGCAGAACCCCCTTGTTGCATCGCGATTTTTCAATCATCGTTTTTCAATGATGCCGCGCCGCTGATAACAAGCGCAACACACGGCGGTGTGTTGAGCGTTGACCGATTAATAGTCTCAGTCGATTGAGGTAATTGTGAGCAATTTAATCGATCGAGTGTGCGAAATTAATTATTAATCGCCGCACGATCGGTCAAATGGAAGTAATCGATCGAGACGATTATTAATCGCGCGTAATTGCGATTTGCTCGATGCTAATTTTCATTCGGTTTAACGACGATAAGATCGAACAACTCGCTATACGACGCGACGGCGACGGCGACGGCGACGGCGACGTCCGGCAATACGAAAGTAAGATACGAGCTTTAATTAACGCGCGAGTTACCGTCACGTCTAGAACGTCACGAACACATTTATTTAGTCGATCGCGCGCGCGTTTATCTCACATTCTGTATCGCGATTACATCTATAAATTGATGTATCGTGGATAATTGCGATGCTCGCGCGCGCGCGCACACCGTCACACCGGAATAATGTGACGCGTGCTTAACGCGCTTGTATCGTTTTCCTCTCGTGTTTGTGGCACGTAAACAGCCGGGCGTGCGTAGCTAATTATAATCGCTTATATCGATTGCGCGCACGCACGTATTCCTCCGTTTCCGAACGGACTACGAGATGTGTAACATTCGCGCGTCCCGGATGCCACGAGTTTGATCTGCAATCCATCCTCTAAATTGACCGATGCACGCGCGCGCGCGCGCACGCCGAATCTCTCCTCCCCGCGTCCTCCTACGCGTCCTCAGAGTGCGACTTTTCATGCCGTTTTCAGCGTATCAGTCAATTTCGAGAATCACGCCCGTCTCCTTGCCGCTTCGCCCCGTTTCGATCGTTCTCGACACTCTTAAGGCCATCGCACACAAATGAACGTAAGCAGTAAGACGTAAGCAGTAAAGAAACTGACCAATCACAATCAATTATTCTCGTAAGTTTTAAAATGGCGTCTTTAAATTTCGATTGTGATTGGTCGATTTGCTTACTGCTTACGTCTTACTGCTTAAGTTCGTTTGTGTGTGATGGCCTTTACACTCGCTTAATGAGCTAACGTTCCTAATTTCATGCAAATCTCGCGCATCGGCGTCTTTCGCGAGCGATCTCGGCTCGGCAAGATAGAGTCAGTCCATTAGCTCTTTCGCGACGAAGCATCCCTCTGAATTTTCGCTCCTCTCACCGGGAGAGCGAGAGGGACATGTACACGCCCTGCCGCGGGCGTTCGAGTAGAATCAAAGCGCAGTTACGTATTTTCGGGAAATGCCAGTCGGCACAACACGTACGCAATAATCGTATTAGCTCTCACACAGCGACGCGCGCGTATCACTTAACCCGTTACTTCCCGTGCTCCCCTTACGACATTAGCGCGATTCGCTATATCACATTTCGGCACCGCGAATGGAGCCTACAATGCGGGCTTCCCGCGTACACATACACGGATTATCGAGTTCCACACCACACACACACACACACGCGCGCGCGCGCGCGCGCGTGACGTGCGTATCTTCGCATGAGCCCCCCGAATTCATGAGGGACGCAAGTACTTGCTCGTTTCTACAACACGCCGTGCACCGCCACCATCACCACCACCACTAGCGCGACTAAGCAACCGGGGCCCTCCAATCTCGGCGATTTCACTCCCTCACACGTGTCGCACACACTCTTGTGTTCTACACGCGACAATTCACACCGGCCACCACCGTGTGGACCACTCACACCGACGAAAGTCTCGAGTGGGATCGTCTCTAGTACTCCGCGCGTCGCACCGACGCGCGCTTAGTGTGCCTCACGCACCCACAGTGTGTGCGACTGTTGCGTCACGCACAGCGCGGCTGACACACGCGTGTGTGCATTTTACTCGTCGTCGTCGTTGTTGTCGTCCGTCATCCGCCGTGGTCGTCGTGTAGTACATTCGTAGGCCTACCTAAGTTTATTGTTAGAGAGCGTGCGGCGCACGCTGTGGGCCGAGCTTGAGAATTTAGTACGCCTCGTACGCTGCTCCAGTCATCACGTGCGCGTCTCTGTCGCCGCGATTGTTTCTTCAGATGCGAATGAAAGAAATCACAGTGATAGCGCGCTCAGCGCGTCGCGCGTCACGCGTCACCTGGCTGATCCGCGAGGTGTCGATTTTCGGTTAGTGCCGCGTCCGGAAATTTTGACGAGCGAACGAGTGGGAGTGTTGCTTGCAGTCATGTGATCTGTTTGCCGAGAGATGAGCGAGGTGAAGTTTGATGAAACGAAAACTGTTAGTAATACGTGCTACAACACAAGTAGCCGCCGGAAGTTGTCTTTGTTTGCCGCGGAATATCGACGGAGGGCATCTCCCTATATCGATCGGGAATTATAAAAGAGTATATCATGACGACAATGCTACGTTATGTAATTTTTTTATTCTGTATTTTTTATTTAACCCTTAAAGGCTGTCATAGGTGTGGAGTTTCAGTCCATGCGAGTTTTCATCTGGTTAAATGTCAAATTGTCCGCTGCTAACAATAACTTCCCCATTTTCCATCCAATATTCAATACTAATGAAATATTTAACTGCATTTGACTTATTTGATGTTTGAAAATAAGAAATATATCCTGGAGGGAAATTTCACCCCATTTTTCATCTTATTAAATATTAAATTATATCCGCTGCACACAATGACTTCTCTTTTAATATTTATTTTTCATTCCATTTAATAATAATTCAATAATAATGAAATATTTCATTCCATTTGTTTGACTTTTTTAATTTCTAAAATATAAATAAAATAAAATAAAAATATGTACTGGGGTGAAATCTCACGTGATTAATGCATTAACGTGATTTCTTTTGATGATAGCTTTTAAGGGTTAAAAAATGCGAGAAATATCTTGAGAAAGGACTCATACTGCACAAAGTTCCAAAAGATATCTGGATATTTAAAAAAAAGGCTCCTTTTGAAGGTCTTTAAGGCATTTCTTGCTCTTGATCTCTTGCTCGAGCAGCCATAATTATTTGCAAAGGTTTTACGTCCGTTTCCAGCGTTATCGCTGGGATGAAATGTTTCTTGAGTTTATTAAAACGTAGAGGGAATCTGGTCAACTCATCAAACAAATAGGGAGAAACGGTGACAGAGATAAAGAATATTTCTGCGACTATAATTAAATTCAGAATAATGAAATGACAGGCGCTCGCACGCGTGCGCACGCGCGAGCGACCCACTTTGAAATTTTAAATACACAGAAGAAGATCAGAACGTCCGGGCGCGAGGATCAGAATAGAAGCAAATAAAACTTGTCGCCGGTACGCATACCTCCGACTTGTTTACACAGATTCCACAATCTGTCCCCATTTTCCGTACTCCTTCGTCAGCGAAGCTGGAAATCAAGCGAAACGCAATAGCGAGGTTCCGTGGGCATCGCACCAAGCGGAGAGAACCGCTCATTCCATCGGATGGCGCGGGAGTGAGGAGTTAGCGAGTGAAAAACGAGAAATTAGGATTTCGAGGACAGAGCGAAGTGCTTGGAACACGAAAAACCAATTGCATGAGAGGACCTGAGAGGGAGGATAGTCGGGGGATGATAGTCGAGAGCGCGCCGCGACAGTCCGAGGGGCGGGGACGAGAGACACATTGTTTATTCTAGAAATAGCGTTTTTATAAAGGCGCGTTACGCAAATTACTGCCGCACTACGTGGCGCATATCATTGAGCGGAGCGCTTTCGCGACTCTCGATGAATATCCAAACAAGTTCGAGGACAGTTGAGCGGCGAGAGGTGATCTCGATAACTAGATATAAATTAAACGGAGGACGGTTCTTCTGCGAGGCTCTGGGATACCGCGAGTAAAGTGTGATCAACGCTCCAACGTTTCGCCTGAAACGTGTCGTGAATTTGTGGCGCGTTAAACCTCACCCTGTGCATTATTTAATTATTCCACACTCGTGCAGATGTCAGTATAGCTCTTCTCTGTTTCTCCCCTTCTCTCTCTCTCTCTCTCTCTCTCTCTCTCTCTCTCTCTCTCTTTCTCTCTCTCTCTCTCTCTCTCTCTCTCTCTCTCTCTCTCTCTCTCTCTTTCTCTCTCTCCCTCCCTCCCCCCTCCCTCCCTCCCTCCCTCTTTCTCTCTGTTGAAGCGTCAAATTTGCAGAAGGACGTGCCCATAGTCTGTCCGCGCGAGAGCTGAAAGCATCCGTGAAAGGAAGTGTGCAAACACGAAGCCCGATCCTGCGTAAATTTCGACGCTATGAAGCAAAACAGGCAAACCAATAGCGTCGACGACAGCGTCGGTCCTCTAAATCGCAAAGCCGCGCCAATCCCTTTCCCATCGCGAAGGATACGCCGAACACAGGGCGGATGTCGAAAAAGTTTCGTCTCCTCGAGAAAGAGGGAGAACGAGAGAAAGCGGGAAAAAAAGAGCGGGAGAGAGAGAGAGAGAGAGTTGGAAAAAGAGGCAGAGAGAAAGAGTCACCTGAACTGTCGCTGCTAAAATTACTCCACTAGAACCGCCCGCAAATCGCCGTGCCTTTTTTCGCTGGCGCATTCACCACGAACAGGTCGCCCGCGACGTTTTAGCGCCGTTTCGAGCTCCGCGCGCGCGCGCGCTCCTGGAGAACTAATATATCCTTTAAACGCGCCAGGCCGACACGTCCCATCTTCCTCGCCCGCAATTTCAAGTCTCATCGCCGGCGCCTTTCGCTTTCTCTCTTTCATCTGCGAAACCCTAATTAACTTTGGCAATTATGTATGCGGGACGGAGGGGTTTTATACACTCCGTTACGTCGACGACGAGCGAGGTAACACGAGAGAGAGAGAGAGAGAGAGAGAGAGAGAGAGGGAAAGAAAGAAGGAGCGATAGAGAGAGGGATGGGGGAAAAGGGAAGAGGGAAGAGCAGAGGGACTCGCGACGTACGTGCGTACGGTCGGCTGATTAAAGGTTACAATGCTTTTCTTCGACGAGTTTTATCGCCGCGCGCCACGTCCAACGGGGGACAATTTGTTCCTCAGGAATCGTCAGGAGATCCATTTTCCTATTGGACACGGAATGTGTTGGGGAAACTCATCGAAGGAAAGTGCCGCGGGTCTTAATCAGCCGACGTTTGCGAGACACGTCACGGTTTTCCGTTTTTCCGAATCCGCCATTTTCCCGGAGCGTCGAGCGGCGGGAGGGGAGCGTTAGGGGAGCGCGTGTTACGTTTTTTCCGAAATTCCTCCTCGCCCCTACGGCGTGCCGTAGGTTTCTGCGAGAATTACCCCACGCTGTTTTTCCCCTTTTCGTTCGCACGGGCCGTTCCTAGCTCGGCGACGTCATATAAGTGTTTGAATTTTAATTCGTCTCGTCCTGAAAATTTCGTTATTCCCAGCGTGCTCGTACGCTGCATGTCGTACATTCGCGCGGTGCGCTACGTGTGCGCCGGCACATACCACCTACGTGTGTCGCGCTCGCGCGCGCACACAGACAGCGGTTTACGTGTTCTCCTCCTAGTTTTATGCCCGACCCTGTGCACCTGTGCGACATACTCGCTCTCGCTATCTGCCGCCCGCATCTCCCGCTTCTTCCTTCGTTCCCCATCAAGCTCCGTAGCTTAACAAGGGCATTAATTAATAATACCTCCCAGGGATAATTTGCGCCTGCTGTCTTGCATCAGCATTGTCATTGTCCGCGGGGCCGGCGTCTCTACCCTTTGTGTCTGCATCGCGGTGCATCTTAAAATTGACCCGACGATATTCATATACACATGGCGCACAAAACCCGAAGCCGAGTCGAATTTGCGCGCCGGGCGCGCGAGTCTCGGGGTGAATTGGCGGAAAATAACGAAGATGGCGCGAGCGTTAGCGCGCGCGCGCGCGAGGGGGAGGTTAATTTTTCATTTCAATTAGTCGGCCGTATACATAGTGAATGTTCTAATTAGTGACAGTGTCCCACAATTTGTGACAATTGCATACGCGTCCTCGTGAATAAATCAGATATTACGGCGCTCACTCTAAACATGCGTTTTTGCTCTAAATTCTACACATCGTCGGTCATGGCAAGTTCCTAGTGAAATTAAAAACCATAGTAGAGAAATGTTGGAATATTACACGATTACAAGCGTATATATTGCTTAATCGTGACATTTTAAGCAATTGATCGCCCCGACATCTCAGTAGTTGATAATTAATATCAAATATCTGTGTGTGTGTGTCAGATCTGTGTAATTATTTTTTTATTTCTTCAAAACTAGACTGCCAACGGAAAGATAAAATTAAACCATCACGTCACCGAATGGTATCTCGGTCATTTCTGAGAAAAAAGTGTCATAAATATAAATTAAAATCTTTCCATGAATTAGAAAAATGTAACATAACTGAAACCCTGAGCGTTCAAAATTTTCAATAAAATAAATTCTGTGTATTTAGCTCTTATCTTTACCTCGTGTACCTTTATTATATTAATTTATTTTCACGATGAGGTTACTCGGTCACTAATTACACGTCGGCAAATCCCGCCGGAGTCGCCAACGAATTTATTCGCGTCCTTTATTCTTTTGCATCGTTGAAATGTATTTATAATCCCTATTTTATACGTTGATTGACATTATGAACGAAATTAATTTTAACTACGGGGTCGGGAGACAATGATTATTCGCCACCGTCGGTTCCCGCGCGTCCACAATAACGTTACTGCTCTTCCGTGCAAATTTTTCATGCTTTATTGGGCCCATCATTTTATGCGCATTTCATGGTTCGACACGTCCCTTGTAAAATCGTGTCGCAATATTTTTAAACCCGAGTACTTTCTATATGTGCCTCCGTGTTGCCGAGTTTTTCATTAAAACGGTCAAAATTAAATGTTACACTTCGGGTGTTGCGGATCTCACTGTGCAACATAGCCCTCAGCATTTTCATCGCTAACAAATTCGTTCATTCCATCGTGAACCAATATTTAAGCGATTTCTCTGGACCATTGTACCGTTTTTCCGATTAAAGTTGATATTATTTTAACTCCGAATCTCTCTCGCTGTCTCCGTTCGCTCAACGCGTTACTTACGAGTGCGATTGAGAAGACGCGCGGGTAATAATTCGAAAAATAGCTCAGCTGAAAGCTTTTAATCCGCTTTAACGGATTTCTCAGGCCTATCTCGGGATCCCGAAAGGTGCGACGCGACGTAACAACGCGTGAACAACATCAAATAAATCTTCCGCTCGCAAAACTGCACCAATTACTTTTATTAATTTTATACAAATCTCCGCGCGGCTTATTTACACTCGGCGCCGGGCAAACGACGCGTGTAACGTTGCCACGTCGGGGAAAAACTGACCATGCACGAGAACAAATATTGGAACAATACCGCGCGTTAATGCAAATATTTGCGCTTTAATCGGCGACAGTAAACGCGTCGGCCGGTTTGTTTCTTCCGCGGTTGCACTTTTGTATCAGTGTTATTTTTTATCAATTCAGACGTCGCACAAGACTGACCGTGCTTTTCTTTCATGACGATCGCGCGCAAAATGGATTCTACCGTGTCGCGGCGTATGCCTCGACGAGCGCATCCTACACGTTTAATTTAACTTTGTCGATGGAAGAAGCTCTCTCTCTCTCTCTCTCTCTCTCTCTCTCTCTCTCTCTCTCTCTCTCTCTTCCGTATCGCGGCGAATAATAATCCCCTGAATCCTCCGACACGTAGAGACGCCTGGAAGAAGAAGAAGAAGAAGACGACGACGACGACGACGACGACGACGACGACGATGACGACGACGGTGACGTTGACGTACCGATGCAAAGCCCATCGACAAATTAATTAACAGCGGAATATCATTATCCGGCTGCGTGTTTCAATCCGGACGGGATCGATTTTCAGATCATGTCGCGCGACTCTATCATTCTTCGCGCCGGCAGTCAATGTCAATGAGTCTTTAACCCGAAATGCGCTCATTAGCGGAACACAGGATCGAAACCTTTAGATGGAAATTAACGAGGATGTTTTGAAGCATGGTCAGAGGCGAAACGCGCCGCTTTCCCGATCCATCTGCCCCCAATTAACCTACATGCTGAATAAAATTCAGCAACACTGTTACTCACTACAGAAGCGGCTACACGTTTTAATTAAAATCGAACAGAACTTTAATGCTCCCTCTCTCTCTTCCGCTCTCGCTTGCGACAATTTATCACTACGTTAGCATTATCGCGGTTGTGGTTGGCGATTGATCCTGCTGCGCGTTTGATGTCACAGTTACGGAAAAATCACGTGTGTGACGCGCAACGACGAGATCGCTTTGCGAATACCCAAGTAAATATCCAAGTACACATCGCGATATTACGTCGTATGTTTGTCTCTATTATCGACTCTGTCTCTTTCACTTTTTCTCAGTAACTGAGTGAATTGCAATCAAACTACCAATGTATATGTATTAACGTACACATTAACGTGTTTAACTCTAGGGGGTTGATTGACGGAGAAGGGGGCTAAGTACTATTTGTTTTTACCAATCTCAAATCAGAAAAAAATCCCCCTTAGGAGGGGGGTGAACACCCCGTACATGCAGTGTGTCTAGTGACGCGACCAATCGACCAAATTGTAATTTTGTTCAGATAGAAATGCAATTCATTCGTGATAATTAAAACGAGATATAATAAATATCACTCAATTAGAGTACAACACACACAGTCGCGTTACAAAAATATTGTGCGATAAATATTCATTTACAATCGGGAAGAGACGTGCTCGAGAGACAGAGAGAGAGAGAGAGAGAGAGATAGAGAGAAAGACAGAGTTGATTCACCCATTTCATTTAAGTTAAGTTTAATCAATTTCTTTCACAAAGTGAAATGTCGTACGTCCGTCGACTCCTTATCATGAAGAATTTAAACCACATAGAGACACATCCAACGAGATAGTGCGCGCCGGAATCTCTCTCTCTCTCTCTCTCTCTCTCTCTCTCTCTCTCTCTCTGTCTCTTTCTCTCTCTCTCCTCTTTTCCTCCTTAATCTTCAACCATCATAAATTAATTTAGCCGTTTGAAATAATTGGTTTCATCGTGGCCTGGAAGGCGGATGGAAACTTACGGTAGTTCTTGGGAGCATTTCTGATTCCATCTGTGTGCGCGCGTCTTCCTCGAAAACGAAAACGAAAGAGGAAAAGTAAAGTTCAGAATTCTTCTATGAATTGCAAATTCGTCCGGCATTTCCGCGTTGACTACGTTATCATGAGCGCGAACAAAACGATATAAGCGTCAGAGAGAAGCGGAATAATTGCAAAATTATTGCGACCCTCCTGTCGCTATATAAATTACTCTCTGTTATCTATTCATAATGATGGCGTGGCGCAGAAATTAAGACGACCGTTTCACCGCCATTTAACGTCGCGCTGATCCATTTTATTGCGCGGAACGCGAATAATCGCGAGAATTAACTGTCAAAATTTATGACAAACGTAATGTACATTCGCGCGGGCGCATAATGCATCGCGGCTGAATCTTAGCGTCAAATGCTGCGGGGACATGCTGAAATCGCATAAACGGATGCCGCCATTTATCATGCCGCCGGGTCTTACTTCTCTGGCTGAGTGACAGCGCGTTAAATTTAGCATTAATGATGCGGTTCGAGGCGCTATAGCGAAAGACGGAAGCTCGTTAATTAGTTATCGCGGCGAAAAGTGCACGGCAACTTGCGCCATGTACATTTACGCATCTTTGTCACTTTCTCTCCCTTCCTCCTCTCCTCTCTTTCTCTCGCTTTTCTCGTCGTAGTCTCGTCGTAGCGTTCACATTGTCAGATTTAAGTCCTCCGTTGCGATAAGGCACGCGTTTAGCATTCCGCTCTTCGACCCACATTTTGTTGATGTTGAACACGCCGTGGCGGAGTGTCTCTCGACCACATTCAACGACTTTCGCGGTGAAAGCGATGCTCGCGGAAACTCAATTTTCACGTCATTAACAGAAAGCAGAGAACTTGAGGTGAAAGATCGTGATGTCCTTTGATGAAGATCAACGAAACAAAGGACGAGAAATACGTGAATACGAGTTGGAAGGAGAACACATTGGAATCGATCGCTGGAATCGCCAAAGCTCGAACGTGAAGTTTACGGGCGAGAGGTTTCTCGAAGAAATTTGAAAATACGGCTGCGTTGAACTGTAATTTCCGGCAAGGAGAAATTGCTGGTGTAATCGCCGCCGCGTACTCCGATGCCGAGGCGCGGGACATTACCGTAGGAGTGCGGCGGCGAGGAAGAAGAAGCTGAAACTACTTTCGCGTGTTAAGTGAAACTACGTAATACGCGCGCGAAGACACGTAATGCAACTTCGATGATCGAGCTTTCAGTGAATCCATTTGCAAACGTAATTCCTACGTGCCGTGGGGAGGGAACGAGAGTGCCGTGATAACGAAGCGAGTCGTTAAAAAACAAAAGTCATTTCGTGCGCGTCGTTTGGTAAACCGAGCGCGTGGCGCAATGCAGGCCGTCGCGTCTCTGATACAATCGCCGGCTATTAATGAATGCAGTTCGCATCCGCGGCACGCGCGTTAAGATCGTTACGAAATCTCGCGTCACGTGTGCGAGAGCCCAAAGCTACGAAGGAAGAAAGGAAGGGAGCAAGGTAGGAAGGAAGGAAGGAAGGAAGGAAGGAAGGAAGGAAGGAAGGAAGCACGTGAGGCATTATTAAACTTCTCGCGCTTTAATCCGGATGTAACGCGCACGTTTACGTGGTTGGAACGAAAACTATGCGGCACGATGAAGGGGCCAAGAATCGGTGGTGGCCTACCGAGCGAGAAAAGGCTGGACTACTGCCAGAAGACGCGTCAAGCTCGAGGAGCGTTGCTGCTGTACTTGAGTATCTACACGTTGCTGCCGGCCGCTATTTTCACTGGTTGGTATCGACGAGATTTCGTCTCGTTTTGCGAGAAACTAGAACTTTAAGCGCATACACGAACTTGCGCTCGATTAGGAGTCGAGGCCGATTTGACGCTACTAGAACGGTGAAAAGTGACCGGTTTTAATTTTGACGTTGTTGAACGAAAGACAGACAAATAAGTGATCACATTTTTTCACCCGCATTCTATTCGTTTCTATTTTTCGAATAACGGTCGTTTCGACCACTCTGAAGAGAAATAAGTTGTCAATCGGTCTCGGCAGTTCTAGTTTGAATTTTATGTATTACGCTGGCGCGAAAGGTTCGTTGCGTTGGTCGAATAAAATCGACGATGAAAAATTATCCAGTCTCTAAGGATTTACGACAAAGACTTGACGATTAATAATTAGTATGTAATTTCAATAATGTTAGTTTACATTATATATTTTAAATAATATCAATTAATATTATATAAAATTCAATTAAAATGATGTAATATTCGCGAGAGAATTGAATTGAAATTGGAGAGATGACAAATCTTTGGCACCAGCCTTAATATACTTCAGACTAATACGGTTTAACGTTAACGTTAAGAATAAAAATAGCGTTTGTTCGCTTCGAGATATCATACGGTGTAATCTCTAAGCTGTGTTTCTTTTCTCTATACACATGCACGTTGCGAAGACTCTCCTCTCTCGCGGTCGATCGCGACGAAAGAACGAGACAGCCCGATCTTTCGTTGTTCGTTAAAAGAGTTAAAAGAGAACTCACAAATCGCGTCATCACGTACCGTCGTCAACAATGCCAGGTGTAACGACGATATGATTTCTATGCGCGCGCGCGCGCGCTCATGGATGCAGGACGCGAGAGGGAAACTTTTCTGCAGTCGTTCCTTTAATATAACGTCTCGCGGTCTCACCTGAGAAATGAAGGACATAAATCACGGCGCTCATCAAGCCTCGCGTGGTCTCAATTTTGCAAAACTTTTCCCACAAATCTTTGCCGCCCGCCTAGGCAGCCGCCGTCGTCTCCATCTTTTAAAGATTAGTTTAATGTCGTTCGCGTGACGTCCGCCCCGTGGCCTCAACTTTATAATGAGAAAGTCACCGGGCGACGGGGAACGTAATAAGCAATAACACTTCGTACCGCATAAACAATCCGGCGCGCCGCGCCGTCGAATGCGCGCGGCGGAGTGTTCGGTTGCATTTTCTCCGTCTTCGAACTGGGTCATTTGATTTACACGCAAAATTCGGCCGCGCGCGATAAAATCCGGCGCGGCGACAAAATCCGCGACATGATGCGTGTAATACACACGTGCCGGAGGGGTTAACTACCGCGAAGATACATTTAGAGCCTCGAGGACAATTTGAGCGTTGCTTCCATCAAAAATAGACGCCGCAGAGCCGAGCGAGCTGCACCGTGCACCGGTAAACGCGTCTCTAATTCGGCCATTTGGTACGCCGCTGCTGCACAATTCGGTATTAACGCCGCGACGCGATTTCGAAACTTTCGATCCGAACTTCGCGCTCCAAGGCGACAGACTCTTTTTCTTCCGGCTCCACGGCTCCCGGGGGGACCTGGACGTTCCGCGACCAGAAATATAAATCGCGAGAAATGACCCTTGCGACGAAACGCGACAGTATTATTAAAGGACGTCCTCAGACGCACTCGACGCGAGCGAGCGCGCTCGCTCGCGTCGAGATGTGCGCATCTCGTAACGCTTCGCAGGCAAAATAGGAACTAATTAAGCACACGAGAGTTTAAACGAGCCGCTGCGCCGGCCCTAGTGCAAATTGCAAGTCGTATTAACAGTTATCTCGTAATTGTCTACAGCATGCTCGGGATTTGTAAAGCTAGAATTAAATTCGCAAGTAACGCTCGCGCGCCGTGAGCGTGGCACTTCGTGTCGGTGTTCTCCTCTCTCTTTCTCTCTCTCTCTCTCTCTCTCTCTCTCTCTCTCTCTCTCTCTCTCTCTCTCTCTCTCTCTCTCTTCTATACACACATACATCTCCCGTTCTATTTTCCCTCAAATCCTCACCCATTGTGCCCCACTTGGCTTTGTCGCGAATTTGACAGTTTGCTGCTCGAGCTGTGGGAGCTATGGAGGAGGAGAGAGCGAACGCTCTCTTGACGGTGTCTTTTAAAAATAAACACACACATGCGCGAGCGAGCGTGCGCCGTGAGCGTGCGAGTTGTGCGGCTCGTCGCAATCTCGGAAGAATGTTAAATACTGACATATTATATCCCGGCTAATTTCGGGGAATCACGTTTCCCTCTCTTTCTCTCTTTTGAATTCGCCAATGGGGAAGGCAACAGTTACGTTTCCTGCTGTTGCCGTTTGATAAATTATTAACATGGCAATATATGTGTTACATGCACCTTATTGTGTATTTTACCTCAAATACGTGAGAGAAAGTTTTTTAGATCGCGAGTTATCGAGACGTACAAATTTGTGAAATGTACGTGCGAGAAATTTCGCTGAAACCCGTGCGCGCGTACGAGAGAGAGAGAGAGAGAGTGAGAGAGAGAGAGAGAGCGATAGTCCGGTCAAGTACTTTCGAGCGAAGTTCACTTACCCTCAGGGGAACACGGGCGACGCATTAATTGGTTTCTTGAACCGAGTAGCACATTTGAAGTTCCCTGCAAACTAAACATCTGGTTTAGCGGTCTAAACATTCGAGCCCCGTGTTGGTTTCCACGTGGCGACGGGAACACCGAACCCAGATAATGTTTAACTGACATTCGCGCCAGCTCAACGTCTACAATTGATGCTCTAAACTCGGTACTTGGCACGAAAATAAACTGCAAATTATATTCGCCTCATGCGACCAATTTGTTCGGTCTCTTCGATCGAACGTATTTACTTTCGACGCGTCAAAATCGTCGTTCGCTCTGAAAAGTGCGCGCGACTCACGAATGAGTGAATATAATGACAAAATTCGTCAAATAATCATGCGGATGTAAAAATGTCAAAGGCGCAGGGGAAGCGCCTAGGGGAAGAGGTTGTTTGACGCATTTATCGTAACGCGCGGCGGAAAATTCGATTCGCCATTGCTCGATTTTCCCAGAGACAATGCCACCAGCTACGTATCGCCGAAAGGGAGAACCGAAAACAAACAGCGCTCCGTAACCCGTCTAGTGGAAACGAACCACGTGTCTATCAATAGAGGCGCGAGCTGTGTAACTCTATTTATCCTCGTGTTAGCGCGGAAGGAAAATGCAAAGACAACTGAATAATACATTAATTCGCGCAAGATCGTTGTCTTTTCCCCTATTTCTAAAGTCATCTCTGTTACCCGACACGGTGCCATTGTCTATGTTATTCCAGACGGAAATCTAATAATTTCGGAGCTTCTACATATTCTCCACTCCTTTCTTTCTCTGTCTCTCTCCCACCTCTCTCTCTCTCTCTCTCTCTCTCTCTCTCTCTCTCTCTCTCTCTCTCTCTCTTTCTCTCTGCTTTCGTTTAATTTATGTGGCGCGTCTGACGTAATTCCTATTTCTATTCGCAAATAAGTAAAGCTCATCAAACTGAGCGAAGAGTCTACCCTTTTGCAGAACAACCACGATCACTTTCGGGAGGTGTAATAATTGTCTGTAAATAATAATTTATAAATAACAGTTGTTTATAACTTTAATATTTAAATTAATTGTTTATAATTATTTATAAAATTCGAGGTAATAATTATTTATGAATTGGCATGATGCGATATGGGACGATTTTTCTTGGCGAGGTCTCCTCTGAGATGTTGATAATCCCTCGGCTCGTAACGCAAAAATTGCGTCAATTTGGCTGATGCGATGGAATTTACGCGCGTATAAGCGGAGGGCTACCGCGGCCATGACACCTCGAGAAGAGCGCAACTCGCCGCTTAAAAGCGTGGACCTGGCGCGCGAGGCACAGGCGTGATCCCGAAAAGGGACGAGCGGCCGGCAAAAGTTTGCTAACCGCTGCGGCGTTCCCGGCGACGGGCTATCGAGCGGTCGGGTTGCCAGGCGTAGTGAAACGCGGTCGTCGCAACGTCCAGACAACCGAAAACAAAACTCCCTTGCGCTCTCGGCCCGGCGGAAACGCATCGCGCGGTTACCCATAAAGAGGATCGCGGTGAAGCCGGCGCACGAGGGACGGCTGAGGAGTGGCCTAGGCGCCGGCAGTTACTTACGCTTAGGACAATTTACCTTAATTAATTAACCGGCGTTGTGACGGGGCGCTAATTTATGCTCATAGAATGATTCACCGCCGCGCTGCCGGGCGGATTGCGGTTTAACCTCCTTCTTCCTCCGCGCCGACTGGCCGGCCTCGCCGACTGTTAGCCCGGCAAAATTCGGCTGCCTGCAGCCAGACGCGCGGATGAGCCGCTCTAATTAGAAACGTCTCGGAGTGTATTCGAAAATTCGCGTCATCTTCGCCGAGGATCGCGACCGTTCTGCGTCTTTTAACTTTCGTCTCGGCGAGAGACCGATGTCGCTACGGCTGTCTCGCGAAAGTCGGTCACGTGGACAATTTTTTGGGATCTGATTAGGATGTGTGTGTGTGTGTGTATGTGTGTGTGTGTTTCGGTTCCCCCCCCCCCCAAAAAAAGAGGTTCTAATTGAGAAATCTTTCTCGTATTTGTCCCGATTTTTGTAATATTGTTATAATTTGTAGATTTGCTGCGAAAGGGGATGCCCGATTGATATCGTAATACGATGCAGGTGTCTGGAACAAGTTTGGGTAATCTGATCGGAAGCTATGTAATACTTGGGAATGTTTGGGGAATTTCCGTGGCGCTGATGCCGGAAAGTTTATCACCCGAGAGTCATCGTGGCGTTTCAGCTTTCCGCGATATAATTGGCATAGTCCGCTAATCCGGCACAGTCCCGTGACAATGCGCGCCGGATAATGCGATGTTTGAGCTAATCGCGAGATCAGAATTGGCGAAAGCAGAATGGTACACTTCTGGGAGGAGGGGAGAGGAGGGGAAGATTGATCGTTTAAAATTTCCTCGGCGGGAGGGGTCACTTCCGTTCATATCGTCGGCGACTGTAATTGCACAAGCGGTTTATAATGCCGCGAAAACATCGGCCTTCCGCGCGAGTAACGCCTGCTGAACGAATCTCGCGCATTACACCGTAATACCTTCCGATAACAACGAGAACGCCAACTTCGGACGTGCACGACCGCCGCCGCAATATTATTTCCGCAGATTTACACGTTAAATTAAACAGAGTAAAGCAACGTTGTTGCACTTCCTCGCCTCGTGTTATTTTATCTCGAGCCAATCTCGCGGAGCAAATCTTTCAGGCAATACCCGGCTGGGGTAGCCAGCTGCTTTAGTTTTCGTGCGTGCTTGTGTATTGGTCGCACACGCACGAATGCACGCATGTGTGCGAAAAATAGTGGGACAAGTTGGAGACTCTCTCTAATGCCACTGACTTTATTAACAAAGCCAGATAGAGAGGAGAGGTAGTGTCTGTATATCCACGCGTATGCATACGTCCGCCGACTATCTATCCATCTAGAGAGAGAGAGAGAGAGAGAGAGAGAGAGAGAGAGAGAGAGAGAGAGAGAGAGAGAGAGAGAGAGAGAGAGAGAGAGAGAGAGAGAGAGAGAGAGAGCGAGAGAGGGAGGGAGAAAGAAAATGGGAGATAGAGAGTTGGGAGCTCGTCCGCCTGCGCGATATTAAAATCACTTGGACGAGATGCCTTCATATTAAATTTTCGTCTCTCCGCGCGGAGAGTCCTTTTTGCCCAGCCGAGACTCTTTGACTTCCGCTTGCGAGCGGAGCTTTTTTTGCGCGTCTACGTTAGGCTGTACATGTTCTTTGATATAGATCGATGGCGCTTGCGCGTGATTTGCATCGCGATACGGTGATGGACGTGTGCCGATGCGCGATATTACTTGTTGTTGAGGAATATTGATGTCGCGCGATAGAGAACGACGCGCTTAAACGGGCGAAATTATCGATATGAGAATCGGACAGTGTCTCGTCAGTCGAGCGTTCCCGGCCGGGGCAACCGATTATCTTGGAGTTCGCGCGGAAATTAATTTACGTTAGGACGGTGCAAGGGGTTTGTCGTCTGTCTGTCAAGTAAAACGGAGAACGAAATTGTGCAATTTCGAAGGGTTAATCACATTTCTACGGCGAACGGTATCGGCATTTTTTCAGTCATTTCATAATGGCTTTCTGTTTACTGAATAGTTATTATTATTATCATCATCATCGCCATCATTATCATCATTTTTCTTTCAATACCTAAATTTTTTACGAGAATTCCACGTTTCCTTAACGGCCAAGTCGCGAGAGCGCGACGTATTTTCATGTGTCGCGTTTACTGACAGAGTAATCATACGTTGAGATATGTAATTAACATAGTAAGTACGTAATATTGATATAAAAATTGCTACTGGCGAAATAAGTGGGAGGGATTAGGAGAGATAAGGCTTAACAGAACGAATCCTCTGCACCGGTCTGACAGAACGCTCGAGAACGCTCGAGCAAATCAAGTATCGTACATCGCGTACGTGCGTGCGCGTGCGAGAGCAGCCCGAAGGAAAATGAAAATCGCCCCGCGACGGTATTAATCGCGCCCGCCGTGAAAATCCGACTGCCGAGGTGTCGATGGAAACTGGAGCTGGAATGACGCCGGACATCCATAGAGACGCGCGCGGCGCGGCGCGGCGCGGCGCGGCCGGGCAAAAAGCGAGGGCGCCGGGAAAAAGAGAGCGGGAGTCCCGCGCAGTCGATTCATCGGGGATTCACCGACCGAACTTCACCGACATAAACAGGAAAACATTCGTTTGTCGCAGCAGATCCGCATCCGCGCGCGCGACACGTTCACGCGAGGTACCACTAAATCACTGTAGCACAGTCGAGTTAACGGGTTACAATCCCGGCATCGGTCTAGTGCCGCCGCGTTGCCAGCGAGAGCTGGCTCGCTGGCTGGCTGGCTGGCTGGCAAGCCCTTTCCCAGGCTCATCGCTCGTCGACGAGGTCCCCTTTCCACCCTGCGACACCGCCGTGTGCCGAGGTATTTATAGATTAATTACGGGACGTTAGATCGGCGCGCGCGCGCGTGTGTGCGTCTCTCGCGTGTGCGCGCGTGACTCGAATTTGATCGGCGCGGATGATGGAATTCGCGAATTCTCCGCGCTGGGAAGGACGTGTGATGGGCATTTTAGAGGCGCTTACCGAGACGGCGGGGGAGGGGGGGGGAAGCTTTAGCGAGATGCGGCGAGAGTGGCTCATGGTGCGAACGACGGGAAATTGTCGCGGATGAATCGGGCCCGCGGTGTTCCCCCCCCCCCCCCCGGTAAGCACCGGGGCTTGTCACGAACGCTCGTGACGGCGATGAAGCTCGTCATTAAACTCGCTGCGCGCGATGCATCCGAAAGTGCGCGATTTAAGAGGGAGACCGCGTGGAGACAATTATCGCTCGATGAGCATGAATATGCTAATCGTGAAAATTGAGGATATATCGCGGAAGATATTCGATATTCGGAGAGAGGCTACCGTCGTGTGGAAAGTTTACCCGCCGTAATAAGGGAACGATCGTGCCATTCATCGTGCTCTATTCTTCCCCGGACAAAGGGCGAAATGATTAGTAGTATCAGGGATAAGTAAAGTCTTTTGAGGTTTCTTTCTCTCTCTCTCTCTCTCTCTCTCTCTCTCTCTTTTTTTCATCGTCCCGTGCACTCGCTCCCGCCTCTCGACGCCGCGCCGAGATCGAACGCCGGTGATAGAACGCCGCAATAAAATTCCGGTGTTTGATGTTAAAATCGCGCTACACGGAATACGATACGACCTTCTGTTCTATTACGTGTACGAATTCCGGCTTGCCGGGCATATGCCATGCGGTCTACGATGACATAGTGCCATAATTTTGCCAGTATTGTTCATGGAATATGCGAGAGAGTTTCGTGAGAGAGCGCGTGCACGAATCGGTGTGTGCCGTGTATCGCCGTTACAATTGCGAAAGTGATTAAAGCTCCGATTTAATTATTCATGAAACTACAAGGAAGAAAAATATCGTTGGCGCGCGATACTCGCGGCGCTCGAATATGGAGCGCGAAATATGGAAAATTTGTCCTCTCGTTGGACAAAGGGGTTACAGCGAGGAGAAGGAGAGAGGGAATACTCGTCCCAAAGTGCAAATTAAGAAATAATGTTTTTTACGGAATGTTTTTCGAGCGAAACGCAGCTTAATCGCAGCTGGCCGTTTAACGAGGACGTAGCCCGCGGCGCTACGATCGTGACGATTAACGCCGCCCGTTTCGGCCCACCCTGTGTTTCCTGGAGTCTTGAGAAGTCCGCGAAGCAATAAATCCCCCCATCGATCCATCTTACGGCTTCGCCTGCGAGACCGCGCGAGTTCCGTCTTTATTTTCGTTTCTTCGACAATTTCAGCCTTGATACGCGCGGCGCGCGCTGACGGGCCAATGGGTTTCCGGAAAGCATTTGCCATGGTTTCTTCTCCACATCGGCCGGGCGGGCGGGTATAGAGTCGGACGTGTACGTTGCCACGGTGCGAGTTCTTGTTGTCGTTTTATGCATTCGCGCTGCCGTGGCGCTCGCACGAACGTGAAAAATGACCCAGTAAGAGACATTCCAGCCGCGGGACCCCGTCGGCGTCGGCCGCGTTTTTCCACACGAGTATTTGCCCGAGATCCCGCCATTATTTATGTCTAATGACGCGTAATTATGTATGGACGCATTGTAAAAGTGCTCCCGATGGAAAAACGAAGCACTGAGACGGCCGATGGCCGGAGGTATCAAAGCGACGATTACTTCGCGTTTGCCGGATCGTTAAAAAGCGAGTTCATTTAACGTGCCGTTTGCGCGAGAAGAAATTGCGCTTTTCGAAGAAGAGAAAAGGAACGTAATAAACGTTGTTCGTTATCAAACGGGATCGCCCGTGATTGTCACGTGATTGAAATTTAAGGGGTGAGAGAGATGCTGTTTAATTAAATTAAATTAAACGGACAGGGTAGCTTATCAGACATGGCGTTTTGTTGACGATCGTTTCTATCTCGACATATTTTTCGAGTTTATCGTCCACTTTAGCGTCCCTTTGATATAAAGATCAATTAAGATTGAGATTGATAAGATTAATTAAGATTATATTCAAGCAGGAGAGAGAGAGAGAGAGAGAGAGAAGGAGAGAAGAGGAGAGAAAAATCGATTAATTTTTGTTCAGGAAACTTTTTACGAGATGCTTGACGCGAAAGATAGAAGAAATACGACGGGTTTGTTGAATGTAAAATATAGCCGTGTATATAAAGTCGGATATATATAATTTATTCCGCATGTGAATTTGTCACGCGGCTCTTGCTGGCTCGCCCGGCCGTTCGTTTGCTCGTTCGTTCATCCGTTCGTTCGCCGCCGCGCCGCACGGGATCTTTTTTCGTTTTTGCGACTTCCGCTTTCTGGACTTCACAAACTAATCCTACAAAGACTCACAAATAAACCTCGTCGACGCGTCTCGCTTTACGACTAATTTGACGTATTATGGTCCGTTTCTGCATCGTAAGCTACACGACGCGACACAGTAGCGCGCCGACGTTGTGTGTGTATATTTTTTTGAGACGCGTCGCATAACGACGATCGACATTTACACGCTCGTCGCGACATGTTCGTCGGAACGTTTATTTGTTATTCTACCTTTGAAACGCCGTTTTTTCGTGCGACGGATTTTTTTATCCGTCGCTCAGTTCGACAGTTCTCGCTTTTATATTACTCCCCTCCTTCGGAAAGTTAATTATATGCGTTCGAACTTTAGCCTCCCAGAGAACAGATTATCGGTGTCTTAATTTTGCAAGAAAGAAATTATTATTTTTAACTTTCCAGTTTGTTAACGTTGAATACGTAGAATGACGGAGGGTAGAAAACGCGAAAATCAAGCGAAAATGGTATATGAATCGCGTGTTAACGTGCTAAAGCGTTTGTCGCGTCTCAACCCGATCACGGATGATGGCCCTGAAATCCGCGTTATACCCTAAGAGAACAATTGTCGCTAATAGCTCCTTGTGTCGCGGGCAAACAATTGCACCAACGAGAGACAGCGGTAGAAGCATCTCTCTTAAACTCGCCAATTGTCGTCGATCCTACGTCCGATGCTACTATGTGTATTTTATCGTTTGAAGGAAGCACCGTCGAGTTTTTCAAAAGTTAACAAAAGGAGGGGGGTGACAGAGATACCATTTGCTTTCGAACACCCTGTACAAATCCCGATAATCTTGCTTGCAACTATACTGATAGAAAAATATAGTTGAATTAACTATAATCTCACTATATTTTACAGTTCATTTTGGCGTCAACCATATATTTATAGTTCGTGGAACCTGCAAAATATAGTAGAATAAACACGAATATATAGTCAATGATTGTCTTAAATAATTGTTTAGTTACTTTTACCACATATATGGTAATTTCTCATTCACAAATATAGTGAGATTTAATATTCATGTAGTTACATCTGTCATCATTTAACAAATATTCTGGTAATATTGACTATATAAAAGAGTTACTTTACCTACCATTTTATATTTGTATCCATACAATAATTTTAGTTTAACTTACTATAATTCTTAGTGAAAATATTATATGATTGGTTATACTATGCCTGCATCGTAATTATTACCGATATTATGGTAATACTTACTATAAATATAATATTTCGGACTATAATTTAGTTACTATATCATTAGTATAGTAGTTCCAAATATCATATACTTTTCTCTCAGTGTACGAGTCGACACGTGTTTCTAGCGCGTTTATTACTTGGAAATATTATTTTGCGCGGACAATATATTGCATCCCGGTATAATGGTCAAGCGATCGGCGGCTCGGATAATCGCGCAGAATTTTGCGCTGAACCGCAAAGGATATTGCTCCACGTGGCGAGAAACGGCCGAACCCGGGCGGAAAATTAAAGAGGAAGACAAATAATCGTCGAGTGTAGTGGGTTTTTCAGCCGAGGGCTGAAAAACTTTCACGGTGCGAAAGTTCCGCTTTACAAATCGCGAATCAAAGTCCCAGTGACGCTTTTGCTTAATATTAAAAGCGACAGGGGAGGAAGCTCGCGAAGATATTCTGCGAAACGCGAGCGGAGCGGAGATGAGATTCAGCTTCCGATTTGTCGCTCCGGTTGGACGCTGCACTCCGAGCGGATTGCGAACTTTGACGCCGCACTCGTGCGCTCGGCTTTTTCAATAAACCGTCCAAACCGTGGATAAGAGAAAATTGAGGTTGGAGGAGCGACGACCGGCGCGAGGTGTAATACTTTCTTCGGCCATTATCCGTCGCGTCGCTCCGCGCAATCCGAAATTCCGGCATGTTTCCATGAAAGTTCGATCGGCGCGTAACTTCGAAAATTGATGCGTCGAGAAGTGTCGAAAAAGAGCTTCCGGATTCCGTTTCATTGTCGGGGAAAGCATTTTGGCGTCCCGGAACCCACGAGCCGTACGAAAGCTGAACTTTACTTTACTGCGTCCCGCACCAATAATACATTTAAGAGAGTAGCTTCAGCGTTTCGGTAAAATATCGAGGATGATTGTTATCGCCCAGATAGAGCTCACGTTGGAATCAACAGAGGAAAATAGACGGGGCGAAAATATTTTACAATAGCTCAAAAATATTTGCATTTTCGCTGCGAGCGTTTCGCTGCCAAACATTCGGGTCTCCTCTTCAGCGCTGCGAAAGTCGACAGAAAATAACTAAATACGATTTAAAAATACATGTATATATTTTAATTTTTCTTCTACTGAATGTACATCTTGGGAGCCCTCGCATTTTTATTTGTCCTCACATCTCTTTCTCACAGGATCTTTACAAAACGTCACACACTAACATTATTACAACACTCACTTGAAAACTGCTTCTCCATGATTAGAACATGCTTTCACCGTGTGATTATAATGTCAAAAGCTCCGAGTACTTTCTTCCCGGACGAGAGGTTCCGATGCGAATCAAATTCCCATTGTCCCAATTTAACTTTTAACATCAACGAGAGAGAGAGAGAGAGAGAGAGAGAGAAAAAGGGGGAGAGAATATTTTTTGCTTGGATTTAATCCACCGCGGATTGCTTATCGTGATATCGCGTTGGCCGATCTGATTAATAGGAATTGGTCTTCGCGACTGTGCGCGCACGAATGATTTCTCCCCTTTGGAAGCGCGATCACGGCACGTACGTCAGAACGTACCAAGCTGAAAGAGGTCTCGCCTTCGCCGCATTTTTCAAGTTTCTCCGCGCGACCCGCTTCACTTTTCCCATCGCACCCTGCCGCACGTCGTCCTTTTTCCCACCTTTATCTTGTTTTCCTCCTCCCCCTCCCCTCCCCCGTCACCTATCTTCACCGTCACCCCTTTACTCCTGCCCGCGTCGTCGCGTTCTTTTCTCCTACGTTTTTAATGCTCAGGCAAACGTTATCGTAACTTCTCTCACCATGCGGTTCGCACGAACGCAGAGGCAAAGGTGTACAAGGTGATACGCGCCTTAATCTTATCGCGCGATGTAATTCGGAGATTCACAGCGAATTTTGCGGCCGGACTGCGCCCGACACGGTATTTCTCGTATCTACAAGATGCCGATTACGAGAAATAATCATGCGATCATGTTGAAACGCTGAAAGCGCCTCGCGAAGCGTATCCTCGGATTTTTGCAATTAGAACGCATCAAAGCACACCGATTTCTCTTTTTTATATACACACACACACACACACAGACATAAATATATACTTCCCCTGGACTCGATCGCAAAATAAACACTCGTACCTCGCACGTGTCATTCCGCCCACACACGTGGGCGTGAACGTCACACGAGTCCTGCGGAAGGGTAAACCGCCGCGGAGGAATTTCTCCGAAGGTTCCTTCACTTTTTTCTTCTTTCGTTTCGTCGCCGCCGCCATCGTCGCCTAGAAACACTCGTTCCTTCTTTTGCCACTTCCGCTTCTCCTCTTAAACGTCGCGCCTGAAAAGCCGACTGAGACCGGCTCCAGTTTAGTTTTATTAGCAAGTCGAACGTCCTCTTGGCGGCTCCTTCCCCCTTGCGCATCTTCCTAGGGTCATCCACGATCTCGCTTCGTGACGTTAAAGCGACACGTCAATCTTATCCGCTCCCTCGTCCTGTATCTTTTTTTCTCTTTTTTTCTTTATATGTCTCTTGAATTGGTAAATTTCGGCAAGCGCCCTGCTAAATGGGCTCTCTCCTCTCTACCGTTTTTCTTTAAGCTCATTTATTTGAACCTTCATGCGTCACTTTTTGAAATGGAGTACCCGTGATAAAAAGAGCCTTTCCTTCTCGCTGTCGCACTCTCGGGAGGCTTGTGTCTAAATTCCGAGCAAACATGCGGGATATCTAATTAAATGAAGATGTTCTCTTGAACAATAAGCAGATTGTAATTTTTTCCTAAAAATTACTCGAAATTACACACAGATTAATTTTATATTTTTAATACGCGTCGAAGAAAATCCAGAGAAATAAATAAACATTTTTGCGCTTGAGTAATGTATTTTCTTAAAAATTCGTTGCTTTTTTTCGCTCGTCTCGTACTTTCATTTGGTTGGATAACAGCAGCGAGCGCGAGTGATATAGCATAATCCGGCAAAGAGAAAGCAGGTTTCCCGGTGATAAAAAGGGGGGAGGGAGGGAAAGAGAGAGAGAGAGAGAGAGAGAGAGAGAGAGAGAGAGAGAAAAGAACACATATTCTTAGCTGAAAAAGAGCAGGAGAGCACTGCAGGCATTTCAACAGTCGTAGACCTTAAGAGTTGGCACGAAGTCGCGTTCATCCCGGTGGATCATCCAAAGAGGAAGGTTTCCGAGAGATATCGTGATGCTTTTACCGGAGTACACCACGTGTTTGGCACGTGCATTTGCGCGCGCGTATCCGCCACGCACTTGTGCGATATCTCTCATTGCGGCCGCGGCCGTGTTACGGATTATAAGCACCGCGTAATTCGCGCAATCTCTGCGTGTGTTCGCCGCTTGATGAAATGAAATTTCTCGTGTCCGACGAAATTCGTCGGTTTTGCCACGTTACGTCACGTGTTTGCACAGCTACGAGATCGCTCTTGGCGAGGTAATTTGGGTCTCGGTCCTGCCCCCCATCCCCGGATCGTTTCTTCGGTTAATCGGCGGATTTCCACGTTTTCGAATCGCTCCCCTTTAACGAGCGAGTCGCGCCGGGCGAGTCGCATAGATGTGCTTTTTTGCACATTTTCACGTAATAACTTAAATTAGCAGGTTAGCGTCGCGCAGCGACGAGGGGAGAAGTCGATCGATTGTTCCGTGAAAGAACTGATTTTAAGCGATCCGTGTAATTTTTCGTTCGCGTTTCCCTCCAATCAATGGACACCGACTCGAGCGTAATAATGAGTTTCGTTTACGTTATCGCGATGTAACGATAATTACTCTCACACTTCGCGAGTACGTATCGGTGAAGTTAATCCGGGCCTCTTACGTATATGGATTTATTTCGAGGTCCGGGAATATCTTTCCTCGATCACTGAAGGGCGGAAAACTCTGTGGGACATTTCTCAGCGAGCCAATTCAGAGGTGATGGCGTTATATGCGGGAAAAAGTGGATTCACGCATTGTGATCTCGACAAATGGGGTCACGCGTATCCTTTTCCCATGCGCCCTTCGCGCAGCCATCCATGGTTCTCGGAATATTTTGCGCCATGACTTTTTACGGCATTATATCTCTTATATGAAACCGACGGTATATATGAAGCCGACTCCATTTGCACACGCCGGTCCGCGAGAGGGAACCTCGCTTATTGAGCCATTATTGCAGAATCGTAATCGTTGCTATTTTGTCGACTTTGACTTCCTCTCTGGCGTACCCGCGAAAAACGGGCGTGACGGGCAAATGTGCGACACAGACAAACGTGCAGGTGCTTGAAATCGTGCCCTGTAACGATACACTGGCTTCCAAAACGGCTTGAACAATTTTTTTTTTCAACGCACGCATGAAAACGCGCCGGATGATGAGAAAATTTAATTCGCGCGAATTTGTTCAGCAAGCACTTCTTAGAGAGCGTTCAAGCCGCCTTCGAACACAATCGTGCGGCCAAACGGCAGAATTATTCGTTATATTTCGTCTAAGTTTCGGAACATGTATCCACCACTTGTCCAATGGGAGACTTCTCCCGTCGGAAAACTCCTCCATCAGACACAACGGATGGATTTTCAAACTCACGTAAAGAATAGCCGACAACCTTTCCGCGTCTACAATCGTGTTCATGTACGTGACATTTCTCTCAGCGACTTCGGGGCTGAATAAGAGGCGAATCGCACTCTCGATTGTTTCGTCTCGACGCGTCATTGATGGCTCAAAATAAATCCCCCCTCGTCTCGCGGCGCGAAACAAATTCAGACGGGGAGTCGGGAAGAAGCGGCCGGAAGTTCGCGCCTGTGCGAAAGAACTCTATCTCTAACTGGGGCGGCTTAAGCCCGTAAACGGTTTCCCGAAGTTGCCGACGTGCCGGCGAGGCAAGAAAAATTATATTCGCCCGACGTCAAATTGGAAACAGTCTTGAGCCGTCGACGCCTCCGCCAACGGAAACGGCACGCGGAGAGCTTAAAGCCGGCTGCCTGGCGACGAGCTCTCGAACGTCTCGACAAATCCGACCGAGAGACGTTATTGCGCGAAAGCATCCCCGCGGAACTTTTATATGAAAATATCGCCGCCTTTTTATTGACCGGAATTAACCGGCCGCGTGTCTCTCCACGACTTCCAGTCGTCTGCTTGGTCTCGCTTCTGTTTCGCGTCTCGTTTGCGCGCCGCTACGAGAGGTAAACGCATCGAGAAATTATTTCAGCGTACCTTCCTTTTCTTTTTACCACACGATGTAACACGAAATGCGAGTCGACCGGCGCGCGAGAAGCACGACTCTGCAACTATTGACAATTAACGACCCTTTTCTACGGTCGCGGAGCGGTCAAAAGACAGATTTTTTAAGAAATACGCAGCGCACGGGATAAAATGTTGATTTGTTTCTTTATCCGTTAAATTTCTGTTTATTTATCGTTAGTTCATTTTATTTATTAAGCGCACCGTTGCAAATGACCGTGAATAATTTTCACGAGGAATTACAGAATACACGCTCATCTCTCGACCCGCTTTGGTAGTTTAGTGTGTTAGTTGGCTGATTATCCCGACTTCACGAGAGTACCGACAACGTCGGTATCGGCGAATTGCAAGTCGCTGTACTCGCTGACTGATTCGAAATAAAATCAGTCATTTTTCCAATTAAAAACCGCGCTCTTGCGTTTATATCGCGCTGAGAACGTTGAGAGTACTTCCGCTTTAAGCGTCGTTATAGCACTTCTGCCGAAATGGTACCTGATAGCGAGTACTACGCAGAGTGCATCCATTACCACCACGCCTGTTTGAAGTGTCCAAATACGTGTGTCCGTACGCTGAACGTGTGTGTGCGTGCGTGCGCGCGCGCGCACGCGCTTGTATGTGTGTGTGTGTGTGTGTGTGTCTGTGTGTTGGGTAGGTAAACTCAGTTCGTGTAACATCTTTCGAAGTCCCTTCTTAATATATCACAAGAGTGGGCCATTGATTATTTCCGAATATGCGCTCACGCATATTTCAATGACTTCTACGAGTATACTGCGACTCCTTGCGCGAACAATTCCACAGCAGAGGGCTGCGAGCTTGACGTGCGAGAATTAAACTTCAGTAACTCGTGTCATAAATTATACATGCGATACCTCGGATCGCGCACACGTACTCGCTGCTTGCCACGCACATTTCTGCCTTGCCGTTCGCGTACGCGCGAGGTGACCCGCGCGAGTCGATTGCTGATTCGAGGTATTTGCAACTCCTTTTCCGCGGAATTATACAGGAAAGATTGCACAGCTCGGGTCTCTTTGATTTGAACATATACCGCGGAGATACGAAGTTATGTTTCCATGAAATTACCCTTCTTCTTCGCATGTAAGATACGTTTACAGTTCTTTTTGCACGGACTTTCTGCACTGGAAGCCCAGGACTTGCTCGGAATGGTAACCGACTCGCGGTAACACCCTGTGTTCGTGTATACATATTTATGACTCGCATATATATTTACTTACATAACTTTATTTGCCTTTCACATATGTATATTAGATCACACACACATACACAGAGTGTATACAAAAAAGGGTTCAGGACCAAAGGGCAGACGATACTCACAGAATGGGGGAAAAGGGTCCTAGTAAACATGGGTCGAAAATTTAATATTGTCGGAATTATGAACAATTATTTATTTTAATTCGAGCAAGCGACTTACTCGCGCTTCCTCCGGTGCTTTTGTATTCTCTAATCTGATGGCCCTGCATCAGAAGCGAATAAGTAGCTTGCTTTAATATTTTTTAAATTAATATTGCTTTAATCAAAAGAAATAATTCTTCGCAACTCCGACAATGTTCATTTTCCGACCCATGTTAATCAGGACTTTTTTCTTCCACATTCTGCGAGTAAAGTTCTGAGCCCTTTTTCCCAAACACCCTGTGTAGAGCGAGAGAGTGTCGTGTTTATTCTTTTCGTTGCTTCTTACGATCCCCACGAGATGGACCCAAACAAATTTAACTCGTCCTCTCCCTCGGGCTCGGCCGGCGTCCGTCAACCGCGTCGGGCCATTCTTCAGCAGATTTCTCTTCCGCCGCGGCGCGCTGTAAATTACACGCTGGCCGAACGCTGTCGTCGAATTCGCCTGAGCGTTCCGTATCATTTCACGGGCCTGCCCGTGAAACTATGAAATAATCTCCTCGTTAATCTCGCGCGTCGCGTATATCGGGCGGCGCCCGCGTCCCTTCAGCGGCGCGACGCGGCGCGGCGCGCCAGCCTTTTCTGCCTTTCCCGCGCCCGAAACAATGAGGACGAAAGTTTACGGTCGCGCTAGACCGCCCGGAGGATCGTATATTTTCGCCGCAATGCTCGTAAACTGCGGTCATGCTGCCAGTCGCCACATCGTAGGCGGACCTTCGAGTGGCGGCGGCCTGTGTGCGTGGGCGGAAGGGCTGCGTAGCACAGAATGCGCCACTGTGTCAACGTGTCACTGGATAATTCCGGAGCTACGCAGTTCTCTTGTTTCCCCCGCTTCCTTCTGCTCCTTTCTCTTTCTTTCGTCTTGTCTGCTAGTTTTGTCTCGTCTCTTTGTCCTTTTTTCCGGGCACGGCTCTTTTTGCTCTCCTCTCCTCCCTGCCATCCCTTTCTCTTGTTCGTTCGTCGCTGTAACCGGAGATTTGTTCCCCGCCGAGTGCGCTGTTTGCGTGCGTGTTTATCTAAGCGCATTTGGGGATGAAACATGGAGAGCGGCCCGCTCGCACTTACGTTCGTCTGAATGTACGCGTTATTATGATACAGTTGGACATGAAATACCGGATGCTGCAGTACTCATTGCTTCGTTCTAACTGTATTGCAGAGAGATAATGAGGGTAATATATGTAAGTTACAATTCTCTCTCTCTCTCTCTCTCTCTCTCTCTGTGTCTCTCCCTCTCTCTCTCTCTCTCTCTCTCTCTCTGTGTCTCTCTCTCTCTCTCTCTCTCTCTCTCTCTCTCTCTGTGTCTCTCTCTCTCTCTCTCTCTCTCTCTCTCTCTCTCTCTCTCTCTCTCTCTCTCTCTCTCTCTCTCTCTCGCTCGCATGATCGCGTCGTTGAGGCGCGGAAGCGGTTTTAAGCCCCTGTGCGTCCCGCGACTTTCAGTTTACACGTATTTAAATAAAAATATCTCCGCGATGCTTATAAAATTCCCGACGTGGGCGAATGTCGGAATAATGCGGGGCGGTGAGAATCTTTTGGGCTTGAATCGCGTTTTTCAGCGCGATAACGAGCACGGATTTCTCACATTCCGACGGAGGAGGATAGGAACGGTAAATGGAGAGTTTCTGGCATTATAGATAACTGTTAATTGGTGTTAGGTGCTGTTCATGTATGTTTGCGCATTTACATGCGCGTGTATGTGTGTCTCTATGTATATGCACGAGCATTCGCAACTTCCCTCGTAACGTACTTCGCTGCAACATTTGAAAGGATAATAGTCGCGCATCAAGAGGTAGATATAGAGATAGTTACATTTAAATACACATAATCGCCATTTCTGTCTAATACCTACAAACCGGGTTTGTGAAGTGCCTTACATCAGTGCGCGAAAATGCTTGAATATCATCACGATGCAATTTCTGGAATTTTGCTCGTATAATGCGATCTACGCTATTATTCATACGCAGCGTATAACTTTTGCTTTACATATAACGTCCCATTAATTTCAAATATACATGCTAGAGAGGAAGAGAAAGAGAAAAAGAGAAAGAGAGAAAGAGAGAAAGAGAGCAAGAGAGAGAGAGAGAGAGAAAGAGAGAGAGAGAGAGAGAGAGAGAAAGATAGAGAGGGAGAGAGAGAGAGGCCTTATTAAAACGAGCGGCGGAAAGAAAATCTTTTCGCTGTTTGAATCTCCCTTTTAATCCCTTTCCAGAATGGCATTAAATTCGGACGGCCGACGGCATTCTTAATATAAGCGTATTTAAAAACATGACGTAACACAAAAACATAACGTAATAATTTTAAAATATAAGTATTCAAAAACGGGGGACCAGTTGAATCGCGGAAGAATGGTTTTTAAATTGTGCGACGCTGACTTTTTCACACGGGCAAAATGTGTCGGAATTGTCTCTCAGACGGCATGTACAAAGGTGCGCGCGGCTGTTCTCCGAGATAAAACGCGCCGCGTTAATCGCCGGTCGAATCGAAATTTATTTTCGTTTGCGCACGTGGGCGTGAAACTTCACGCGTGTCATTTGCGTCGCGCGTCAAGAAACCGGCCGTGCGTCAGGAAGAAATGTCGGAGGGAAACCGAGATAATGCTCCTGAGAAATAAAAATGTCGGTCCCTCGAACACGCGAAATAGGAACTCTCGGCGAGGTGTGGATGGGAGGAAGTAGATTTAACACGTAGCAATTTGCGGAGCGTTATGTGTGTTACTCTTCTATAGTAATTGTGGTTTCACACGAGAGAGTTGACACGCACTTTTTTGTCCTTTCGGCGACCTTTCGATGAGATAAAAGGAAACAGCAAAGCGCGATGAGGGATCGCGTCGATTCGCTTTCTCTCGATCGAACGATCTCATTTGATATTTAAGCGGTCTTTTTACGTTCTCGGTTGTGATTTTGATTGGACTTGCTTATTGTTTACGTCTCGCTGTTTAAATTTGTCTCCGGTTGTGTGTGTGTCTCCGGCTTAAGTTGACGCTTCTTGTCAACGCGCTCTCGTACACTCTGTCTCGTGATCGAGTTTTATCTCACGCAAGATATTTCATCAGTCACAGTTGTTGAAACACACACATACACACGCACACACATTCCGTGTCTTTTGATCTCGCGGAAAGAGAGAATGGACTTCGTACCGGCGCATAAAGCCGAGTCGCGAAAGAATTAACTGTCCGTTTCAGTATTGATCGCGTACGAGCGAAGTTTCGATACGCGCCGTACGTTACGCGCTTTCGCCTATTAAGCAGCGTAAAACTGTTCGCTGCGATGACACAATGCGTTTCCGCGAGAGAACACACCGAACCCTTATCAGCGCTTGTTTTGCTCATTGAAGCGCCAGTCATTAAATTACAATATAGTCGAACCCGGAGCGCGATTCATAAATACGAGGCGCATAAAAAGCACGGACGCGTTTAGAGCGTTTAATTATGAGCGCGCATCCCTCTCTCCCTCTCCCACCTCACCCCCACGAATTCTCCCCGGGCAGGTGTTTGAATTTACAGCCATCGCGTGCGACATAACCGTCTGGCATGACCAGACGCTTTTAGTGCCGATGAAAACGAGGACTCGGCTCACACGTGGGCACTTTCGCGTCCTTTTCCGGTTCTTTTAAATGCCCGACCACCCCACCTACCCCTGCGACAATCTGGGGGAGTGAAACATCTCCGCCGCAAAAACGACGACGGCGATGGACGGAAGCGGCAATCTTGGTTTACGGCACATTTACGCGCGCGGTTTATAATATTACCTGGAGACTGTGGGCAAAAAACCCCCGGAGATAAAAAGTAGCGAGCGCGAGGGTAGAATCTCGCTCGCTGGTGGCCGCGTAGGGGGTTGCAAGAGTGCTTGCAGAGGTGGCGCCTGCGATGGCGCGCTGTCAATGGAAACGGACGATTGTAGCCGGACGTAGGAGAAGAACGAAAGATCCGAAGACGAAAGCGTGCTCGCGCGCAGGACGATCTAGAGATGATTTATTCCGCTTCGGTTTTACTTCTACTACAAAAGGCTCTCCGATACTCAACGCTCCTCAAATCCAACTCTTGGAATGTACGTCGTTACGCAAAACTTATCGATGGTTGCAATCTTGGGACACTTGGGACGTTAAGCAACATTAAAGTCTGCCGCAGCAATTATTAGAATTATTAGGACCGCGTAATTTATTATCGAAATTAAAATACGTCCAACGCGTTTTCATTTTGTTTTTCACATCGATACTTGCGAAACGTCCCGCTTCGAATTACTCACGTCGCGGAAACTGCGCGCTTGCGGAGCGCCATCTTATATTCGCGGCTAGTACGCTTCCCGGGAGAGTCGTATTTAAAAAAGTTAATTTAATCCTCTCCTCTTATTTCGATTTATACGCGCTGGCGGGACGCGCCGGAAATGGCGCGTACGATGATAATAGCGGGGCGGGACGATTTTCAGGTAATGTACATCATCCTTATTTGCGACGGTGGCATTTTGTCAATTAATCCAGAGTTATCAGGGACGGTGGGGCAGGACTTACCCCGTGTTACCGGGGCGTTGGCGTAAAGTGCTGGAGTGTTGGTCATTTGTATAACGCTAGTGGAGTGGGTATGTATACGGGCGTTATCTGCGCACCAGAAGAGGGACGTAGAGGGAGAGAGAGAGAGAGAGAGAGAGAGAGAGGTAGCGATGGTAGCGAACCAAACTAATATTTACTCTTGACTTTCGAGCAAACTAAACGAAGATGTTCATATAAATTACGTCAATATTATCTTCTGAATTGCGGCTCTCATCGATGTGTCGTCGCACGTTCGTGCGCATATCGCACGCTTCAAACTCGGCGCGATCGTTAAGCGCGTGCGATCGAGCGTTGCGATATGCGGCGAGTTTACGACTCATTTTCCGCGAAATGCAGTCCCGTTCTTGTTTCTCTTTTCCCGTCTCCACTACAAGCGCTATCGTGCTTATTTATCGCACATGCGCGCGCTGTATCATAATACTCGAAGCGATCAGCTTTCGCGAGCGAGAGCCTCGAATACGTCACTAAGGGTGGGTAAAGATCGCGCGAGAACGGGCCATCATATGCGGCGAGATTGAAAGAGGATACCGCTAGGCTTTTGGGCCGGGGCATTGTTTATGCGAAACGGTCCGCCCGGCGAGTTACGATGTCAGCGGGTTGTTCTGGGCAGATTCGTTTGATAATTCGATAGCCGCCCGCGTTTCGAGCCCCTCGCAATCCTCTCCATGCGCGCCACGGATTTACCCTCGTGGCGCACGCAGGTTCATCCAATTAAATTTATCAGATTGCACGCGCTCGAGGGTCAAAAAGAGGGCGATATGCGATGATTGGCAGGCGTTTGTCTTTTTGGGTCACGCGACGCGAGGACGTGTATTTTTTCACCGGCGAGCCGGGACGTTGCAGCGGCATCGAATGAACGAGCGCGCGGTATCGGCGAGATATAATAACGACAGATTGAAATGAATGAGAGAGAGAGAGAGAGAGAGAGAGAGAGGAGACTAACAAAAGAGGAAAAAACAAATAATTACCCGGAATTAATTCTCGAGAGAGAGAGCAGGAGTTGAGTGCCGTTTACGTCGCGCGATTTTCTTCTATGTATTAGAGCAGGCCTGCAGTCAGCCAACCAGCCAGCTTCTATTACGAACTTTCCTTTCGGATCAATCCCTGTCAACCGCCAATGAGTCGTCGTTCGGTCTGATGATGATTGATGATGATGGAGAGTATCTAACCGTTCCGAAGGTATACTAACGAGAGAACGATCCGACTATAGACCGGCAGCTATTTGAATGATGTTCCGTACGGGAAGCTCGAAGAGTTCATGTAACACGTGTTTAGATAACCGACAAGGACAATCAAAAATCGAAAAGCCACGACGGCCATTAACGACGAAACAATGACGGGCGCGAGAGAATAACTTTTTCTATACACCCGCCACATATTATATCAAGCTTTAAACTTCGACAGCGAGTCGAAATTGAGGTCGCGTTATTCCATGAAAATTTTAAGAAAGCACAAGTGAGCGTTATGATCTTCCACTCGAGAACCGGAGACACAAATGTAGCACTTCGCGTCTGCACATCCACGAGGTCCGGTTTCTGCGCTTCCGATCTTCGATTTTTAGAAAGACGATATTCAATCGGGAGTGCTTGCTTGCGTCGCGCGACACCGGGTAAAAATTTAACGAGATTACGGAGAAGAGACTTTGCAGAAATTTCCGTGCGACTCGAGTGAAAGACAGCGAAAAGGACAACTTTTGTTCGCGTATATTCGCAACTGTACCCCGCAAATTCCATTAGACTCCAATGCTCGCGTGATAATTGCGTAATAACGTTCGCGGTCACGTCAATTCTCGGATAATGCGCACTTCATAATTCCCCAAGACCGAAATCGTTTGAAAGTTTGGCTTTCGCCGGAGCCCCGCAGCACGTGTCAGCTGGCTTACGTGACACGCATATCTGAAATAAATTTGATGCGCCGCGAGATGGGAATGTATGCGAATCGAATTTATCCCACCGCCGTTCGCATACGTGAAGCAAATTTATGCGAATATGTGAATCAGACTTAAGGAGAAGTCACTTTATAACTCGCGCACGATCGCCCCGCAAATTGCGTTGTGTAACTACCTACGGAAGGTTTTAATTCCTCGACATTAGCGCGCGATAAACACAGAAGATATTAATTTGCACGCTCCTCGCGCGCATCTCTCTCGGCGCGGTGTAAGCGGTCGCCCGCGTGTAAAGATGGAAACGGAAGAAACGGAAGCGCGAGAACAAGAGGACAGCACAAAGGCAAGAAAGGGCCCTTTTTTCCCTCCGCTTTGCAGGCGCGATATAAATATCTAGTCCCATTTCCTCGAGCATGCCTGAAATATGTAGTTACACGTCGAGAGAATTAAAGCGCACAAACGCGCACGCGGAAATGCCCCGTGATAAAAGAGTGCATAAGCCCCTCTGATCCAATTTGTCAAAACAAGTTTTGCAAATACCGAAACACACAATCTCTTTTATTGTAAAGTCGATCAATATATTCTACAGGTAAGCCAATCAAATCGCGTTATCGATTAAATATAAACCAGCTTTCGTCCGTCCGCCCTTCCCCCTCCCCTTTCGCCCCCCCTCTCTGTGCCTCCGTTCCATTTTTCATTATCTTTTATAGCCAAACACTGACGGGGAAATTTCGCGAATAAAAATGTGAGAGCGGATCGCATTCGCATACTCGATAAAAGACACGCCATTTACGCCGCACTCTTGTAATGTCTTTCGCCATTACGGAGACGGGCGCGCGCATTGTTGTTGTTAAAGTACGTGGGATTATTCTTCATAGCGTATGACGAGCAAAGGGCCGCGCGGCGAGCAGGCGGGGGCAGGCTGGGTCGGGAAAGAGCCGCGAAGGTGGGCAGACGTTCTATGGGAGGTACAAACGAGCATATACAATGAAGCAAAGTGCACAGCGATGTTCCATAAGATATTCCGCCGAAACGTCGAAGAGCGTATTATGCTTAAGAAATGAGCTGAGTTTGCTCGCTTGGCGCCAGTTCGCTACTTGCCAGTTATAATGCACTTGGATTCTGGTATCTTGTAAGTAGTACATCCAAAGAGAGAAGGAGGGAGAGAGAGAGAGGGAGAGAGAGAGAGGGAGAGAGAGAGAGAGAGAGAGAGAGAGAGAGAGAGAGAGAGAGAGAGAGAGAACGGAGTCGCTTGCAGCGAATTCGGAGTTGCGCTCTCGCGGGAGACGTCAGTGTGAGCGAGCGCTGGTTTCCTCTGTCCAGAATTCGCGTACAAGTTTCATGGAAGACGGAACAAGCTCCGTGCCGCCGCGCGCACCGCGTCTTTCCGCGCCGCGTGTGCTCGACGATACACAGGCGTGATTAAATCGCAAACACGCGACGAGAGAGAGAGAGAGAGAGAGAGAGAGAGAGAGAGAGAGAGAAGGCGGGCGTGCTCTTTTCAAATCGTATTTATCGTCGTGCCGCTACACGCGATCGAGTTAGAAATTTATTCGCTCTCCTCTCCGCGCGCGCGCGCGTACTTCTTTCTCGCGGCTCGTTTTCGCAGCGCGGCGAGCGCTGCCGAGCGCAAAAACGCGCTCTTTCCCTTTCTCACCTTTTTTCTCCCCTCCTCTCTCTGTCTCGTTTTAGCTCCAGCGCACGTGCGCGAAACATCCAGGGAAGGTGCGCAGCGACGTGTAAACGACGCCAATAATGACCCGGCGGAAGATTTGCCGGTTTTCGAGGCGACAGCGGCGAACGTCAGTGCGTTCGTAGGGCACACCGCGTATCTGCCGTGCCGCGTGCGAAACTTGGGCGACAAAGTAGTAAGTCTCTTCACATCTTACTTATTCCCCTTCTATCGCGAAATTCGCGAATTTTAGTGGTATTAATCTCGGGCGGAAAATTGGCTGGGCACGTATTGTCCCCGGAAGAGAATGTATTAAAATTTATAAAGCGAGAAGACCATTCCCCGAAAAGCGTCGGGACGCGAGATCTGCAATTTTTTATCTGCAAATATGCAGGCAATCGTCGCGGCTGTATATCAGAATCCATTAGTTCGGGTGAAAGTATGTAATCAAAGCGGTTGGATATTAATCGATCCGCTGCTTGCGGGATAATGCTCGCTCATCGGAACGATTGCGCGCTTTGCTCGGGAGAGCTTTCGGGAGATCGTGTTCTCGTTCCTGAATTTCGAGATTCCGACTCTTTGGGACAATGCGCGTCCGACGAAAAATCGTCCACGGCGATCTTTATTCGTTTAAAGGGTGTAAACGAGATTTATCTGTCGGCGCCGTGTCGATTCAATGGAATTTCGACGACGGGAAACGTGAAACGACTCACGTACGAGCGCGTTAAAGCTGCGAGAGCTGCGAGACAGCTCGCGGATGTCGCGCGGTGAAAGAAAGACGTGTATGTACACATAATTACAGCGTGCCGTGTTTCCACGGGAGCGATAAACTTAACGGCTGCATCGATATAACGCAGGCTGTTTATCTCGATGAAACGAAACAACGTGTACGCGACAGCTGACATCACGTCGAGCAAATACGGCCCGCGCGTCTTACACACTCCCGCCAGCTTTTACTGCCAGCATTAAAAGTTACACTCTAAGGATGTTACGGAATTGCCAATAAAAATTCGAAATCAGGACTGTTGTCTGGCTCGCGCGCCAGTCCTTGTCAGCGACAATGGCGCGAGGCGCGCTCGGAGTATGCAAATGAAATCGTAAAGTTCGCCGTAATAATTCAACGCCGCTCCGATGCTTTTGCCTCCGCGTGTATCTGATTATAGAAAGCTCCGCTCTCTCTCTCTCTCTCTCGCTCTCTCTCTCTCTCTCTCTCTCTCTCTCTCTCTCTCTCTCTCTCTCTCTCTCTCTCTCTCTCTCTCTCTCTTACAACGAGCTGCGTAAAATTACGACCATCGACGGCATCGACGGGAAACGACTTTCTCACGGCGACCGTGCCGGTTATTACGCACATTGCGCGTAATTTTATAATTAAACATTTCAATCCGCATAAAGGGAATTAAATTCTCGCGCACATGCTTACGGAATTATTGAAATTGTCCAAATGACGTAATATTAAAACGCGCGCCCTGGTGTTAAATCGAGTCCGTATTTTTCAATGCGTTCGTGCGCGAAGGAACGAAGAGAGATGGTCGTAGTTTGCAATAAATGAAACTATTTCAGGTACGCGAATTTCGTTTATCAATATGCATAATACATATATTTATATATATATATATGTATATCGGCCTTGAACAATTGACGAGTATCACGCCGGCTCGAGCGCGAACACGTGCGCGTATATCGATGTTAATTGCGAACAAACATCGGACCGGCCTCGCGCGGACGGCAATTAATCTGAAAATTTACCGGAGACGCTTTCGATTCAAACAGGTTGCCTCACGACGCTAACAACGTTATAGCCCCTCCAGCGCCCTTATCTATACAAGGGAGGAGCTGTGTAATTAATACAGCGGCATGACAAATTGTCGCTTCCGTAATAGCAGGCCGCCAATAAATATCGCGGCCGCGATTAGAGCATCCACCCTCTCCCCCTCGCACGTAAATGTAGACGCACAGGGCGAGCCGGCGCGTCATAGCGATGGCGTGTCTACGACGATCTATCACGGGGAGCCGCGGGGACATAGACATCGGTGTTCCCTTCGAAGACGAAATCTCCCCCGATGCGTATCTCGCGGCGTTGACTAAGCACAGCATAGATTTAACGAAGACGTATGATCGCCTTAGCGAAGCTTTTCTTCAGCAACGCGTTTGTCTCTCTCCCCCCCACCCTCTTTCTCTATCCCTCTCTCTCTCTCTCTCTCTCTCTGTCTGTCTGTCTGTCTGTCTGTCTCTTTCAGTTATCCCGTTCCAGCTGCGGGCATTTGTCGTATCGCGCAAATTTTCCATTGCGCCGTGCCGCGTGCGAATTTATAATGAAATATCGCCGACCTGAATTCGTTGATGCGAGTCGCTTTATGTACTCAAGCATTCAAATTGATGTGTTCGGATTTACGAGTGTTTCTTTGTTTGCGAGGACTTTTTCTCTCTTTCTCTTGCTCTCTTTCTCCCTTTCTCTCGTACCCTCTCGTAACTCTCAGCTGAGCGAGTTATTCTCAAGAGAAGACGAGAAAATTAACTGGCGACCTATTTAAAACGACACAAAGCTCGGCAAGTTGAGCAACTATTAAAAATATTAGAACGAAACGTCGAGAGAAAGAGAGAGAGAGAGAGAGAGAGAGAGAGAGAGAGAGAGAGAGAGAGAGAGGGGAGGGGAGGGGAGCAAAGCGCGATCACACGGCGGAAGTAAGGGACGAGTGGAAAACTCGCGAATTCGCGAGCGAGGAATGCAAAGGGAAAACTGGAAATTCCTAAAGCGCTTACATCGAAGTACGAACACTTTATAACTTGCTTCCCGAAATTCTTCGCTTCGTGGAACACGCGCAAATAGAATCTTTCGGGAATTCTTGTGTCCGCCGCAAGGAGCTGCGGTCTCAGCTGGAGCCGGCAAGACAGGGCGCCGTTTCACGGCAACAAGAGAGAAGACCGCGAAAGAAGGGCACCATCGAAGTCTGCGTATAAAATTCGCGGATGGTTCGGTCATCGACCGTCAGACGCAGACGGCGGGGGGCAATGCCGCGTGATCATCGCGAGGAATGCGAAGCTTCGTCGTCGCTCGGCATCCGATCGTACTCGTCGATCGTACTTCACACGCAGACACCCGTTAGATTAAAGGGCACTTGGCACCAACCGGGAATCATCCCTGGCAAGCGAACGTCGCGCTGCTCGCATGATGCATTTTTCCCCACGAACGCAATTTTTCGACACGCCCGTCCAATTTTCGCGACCCACTTTCTCGCTTTTCCGAATTTCCCCTCCGCTCGCGGCCGGCTTTCTTTCCCGCCCTACGCGGGCTTTATTGTTATCGAGCGAGCGCCTGTAAGCGTATGCAACTGGTGGATGGATGCGGTTTTTGCAGTGGGGCTTCGTCTAGTTTTTTCCAGCCTCGCTGGAGAAAAGAAACATCCGGAATTGATGAGCGTAATTGTCCGCCCGCCGACGCTTTTACGACGCTTGATTTATGTTCCGATAAAGCGAATGTTAACGCGACTGCTCCGTGGCGATTGCTTATTCTCCCTCCGTTTCGTCGACAGCGCGAAATTTCACTCCTGTCGAATTTATGTTATTAATAATTGGAGAATCGATGGAGAGAGAGAGAGAGAGAGCGAGATGTAACGCTCCTAAATTGCCGACTAGTTACGTTCGTATAATACATCGCGCCTTTCGCGCATACACGTGTATGATGATATTTCGATAACAATTGCTCGCATCTCGAGAGATGAGCGTCATCGGTTGAATTATTTGACTAGCAATTTTTTACTATTTGCTTTCTTTTTTAATTGGAATAGGAAATACCCGGGATTCTTGTTGTCAAAAGCGGGAGGGCTATTTCACTCTGATGTTTACTACCCGACCGTGAAAATTTCAACGTGAAATTGATCGTTCAATCAAACGCGATTCAAGCTGCAATATTTCGAGAGCGTACTTGTGTCTAACATAGATTTTATTGGAAACGGATAGATATATATATATATGTATGTATACACACACACACATACATACATACACATGTATAGATTTCTTTAATAGCTGAGATACAGAATTGTTCGGCGTGCATTTCCTCGGAGCACGGCCGGATGCATTTTTAGCCCACGTCCAGCAGGTTTTTCCAATCTTTTCCGCATTTTTCTTCCTTCCGCTTACCTGTTTCCTTTTTTTCCCCGGCGATCCTCTTTTAATTAAATATCGATCTACGCACGGATAGTCAGTGGCGACGCGTCGATTACGGCAAATTTCCGCGAGTTGAGTCGGAAAATCGAGCTGAGTTTAAGAACAAAATAATTGCGGGAGATTAGTCGCATTTATTTTAGCGAGAGTCGGGTCGCGTGTCAGATAGGAATCGGCTGGGTCGTAACGAAATTTCATGGGTCTCTTCATTACGGTCAGATTATCAATTAACATTGTCGGGAAATTACGAGCGAAGAAACGGATCGCACGAACGGAATCATTATTCTCGGATCCTCATTAGCTCGGCAAACCTCAGCCATTTAGAAACGAGCATTCGGAATAGGAAAGAGGCTATTTGCAATATTGATTGCCACCGGTAACACAATGCCCCTCCTTTACGTAAGCTGTCTTTGTATCAAAAAATAATTCACTTGAAAATCACTTTGTCGATGTTCAATCGAATGAAAAGTGCAAAAAGATTTTAATGTATTTAACGCGCGTATTACCGGACAATTATAAAACAGACAAGTATAAAAATTTATTGAACCACTTACCCCGAAATCATTGTTGTAATCATTATTTTGCTTTTCGTTTTACGCCTGCTTTGCAGGCGCCTAATTTGGAGTGGAGGAAGCTACATTGGTTGTAAAAATACCATGAGAATAATAATTGTAGATAAAATCGACGAATATATAATTATTTTGCCGTCGCAATTTCATTGACGCCATTGTCGCACTGTTATTATTGTTATCGTCGTTATTTGCAAACAGTGTACGTGCAATCTTTCTTCCGCTATTGCAATATCTCTCGCACCCATCGATTTCTCGAGAAGCCGACGGTTTAACACAGTAGATTGGATGCTCATTTATCGGCGCGTTTCCCCTGACCGTTGACGCCCTGATCGATATTTAATCAAAGGCGAATCCTGGAGGAAAGGTGCGGGACCATGCGAGAAAAGCGCATGCGATGGGGCGCGATCGGTCGCGCATGCATCTCTCCCGACAACTTCCACTCCGCGAGCGCGACGATAACGCATAGCTCGATATTCAATTCGATACGGAGTCAATGTATATACTTGCTCGCCGCCGCGTAAAGAAATCGCCGTTTGATCCCTATCAAAATATCAGTTTGCAATACCTCCTTCGAGCGGAAGTATCGAGATGGCTCGGAATGGCAATGCAAGTCAAGTTAGCGATCGCGCCGATGGTGTGTATCTCTTTCTTACAAGTTCCTCGACAATTTTAACCCTTTACTCAGCCCCCGAACGGCGATAAATACGAGCGGAAGCTACGAATCTCGCGATTCTTCCGCGCGAGGGAAGGATCCGAGAAACGCCGAGACAGGAATTAAAGTTGAAGGAGAACACCGTTTTCTCGAAAAGTTTTACTATGACGTCGGTAATTGTGATTCTCTCTACGCGTATTGCTAATTTTCTCGAATCAGAAAAAATCGACACCGAAAATGATCGCAATTTTGTGTGGGTTTCGCGATTTTTTCCCGTCACGAAACGCGACCGTTTGAGAAAGAGTCGCGATGAAAATCATTTCTCATTTTCCCTCGAATTTCGTTTAGCGCATCTTCCACGGGTTTACCGCCTAATATCCGTAATCGGATATTAGGCGCAAGAGCAAACATCGCGAATTGGCTTCGTTCGTTGATCCTTCCCCGTGAGATCGGCTTTAATGGATAACACGGATGGTGTGGGGCACTTTGAAGAATCTGCGTCGCGGACTGACGAAGTCGGTCGTAACTTGCGACGTTCTCGACGCGCGACAGATCGAAAAAAGCCGTGGGGCAACAAATGAAATTCCTGAAATTCACACTTCCTCGTAATAACTATCCCGAATATCAGGAGTGTCGAGCCCGCGCGTGCGCGAGCACCTTGACTTTAAGCGTTTCGAGCATTACCTGTTGTCAGAAATTGTCTGAGTTAATGGCTCCGATGCTAATGTCCACCATCAGCATAAAATCAAGCGTGTTGGAGCGCTGGCTGGGTGGAATCTCCCAAAGGTGTCTCGTAACTCGTTCGTATAGATTCTCGACGATCCAAAATATCCGCCGCATGATGGATGGCCGGAAGCGGATTCTTCGCTATTTACGTTATACTCATAATGTTCGACAGGTTTATCGTTCGCCTTTGGGTGCGTCGCGCGATGTCGGTGAAATTTGCTGAATGGATAGAAATAATCGCTGATAATTATCGAAGCTCGCTGCTTCTTCCACGATTTTTCGAAATCACGCTATACAAAACACGTATGCGTACATACAGGACGTTTCACAGAACCGTAACAGTTAATGCACAGTGGACAGTGTATTAACAGTTAATGCACTTTGGACAGTGGAAAAAATGTTGCAACGGAAGATTGCACGGTTTAATGAGATATGTTTTTACGAAGTCTCTTTTTTTTTTGGTGCGATGATACATTCTAGAAGAATGCAATCGCATTTTTATTTCAAGTAAAATCTGCATGAAAAAATAACAGGGTACGAAGATCAAGAAATGAGTAGTTAACGAGATATTTCAGATTTATTGTTTAATTCGTAAAAGTGGCACATGTTCGTTTTAAAATTTATAAGTATACATAAATTATACGATCCAATTGGATGGAATTGCAAAAATTACTATTGCAGGCTTCCGCGTGATGCATTTTTCAGAGGTTCGCACGCGATATCGTAATGCGTACACGATGCGCGAGATGATTCGGCGGTTGTAGATTGAACAAATTATTCGCCTCGCTATGGATTAATAATAATTATTGCGAGCTTGCAAAAAGCGCGATAACGTGTCTGAGCGTTGTCAACGTTGCGAATTAGCATAAAGCACGTAACGTGAATGCCATTATGCAAAAGCGCGATAAATCTACATTCGCGCGAAGTATCGCTTATCGTTTCCCGCCCCCGCCCCTACTCATCCCCCCGTGAGAGATTATTACCTATAAAATTGAAAATGTTTCGGCGCTTTCATAAAACATCGCGCGTTTTGAATAATTGCCCGTACAACCTCGGAATTGCATCGAACAGTTGTTGCGCGAACTTGATGCATGATTGTGTTTACAGTTTGTGTATTGCGGGTATGAAAGAGAGCGAGGGCGAGAGAGAGAGAGAGAGAGAGAGAGGAGCTTTTTACAGTCGCGCGGCGACAATATTAATAACATTTACGTTAATAACATAACTCGACAACGGGACGAACAAAAATGCGCGATAAATCAGAGATAGCGCTGACGTCACAGCCGCACAGAAACCTGCCGCGCGGTGAATCGCGTCATCTTTGATAACGGCGTTGCGAAGTAACGCAAAAGTGTGATTGATAGTCGAGCCGTCATCGAATCGATGATATTTACACGCGGATGGACGTAATTGTGGAAACAGAGAATTTCGCGTGTTGCCGGGTGCACAGAGTAATTTCTGCCCTCCCGTCGACGCGGCTGTAAACTTTTCGCGAGACGATTAAAGAAACAAGTATAAGAGAAAAAAGCGCGAATTGCGTTACAGAGGAAGGTTGCCTATATTGGATCAATTTTCGATTTTCTTTCTCGTAATTTGCAAATACTTAGTATGAATGGGATAAGGACTAATTGGAAGTTATCTTTGATCTGTTTGTGATATTCTATAACTTTTTGAGATTTTTTGCACATCTTCTGCAAATACGTCTTTTTTATAACCTCTGCAAATTGTCTAATTTTGGCAGTTAGTTGTTTAAATTATCATGTGTCCTTTATTGTACTGTGATTAATTTAAAAACTATGAGGGGATAAAAATAAAATACAAATAATTTAAACAAATATACGTATTTAATTGAAATTACCTACGTTTGTATAAAAGAATAAAAAACAATTTTTTTAATTAAAAAGTAAATAAAAATTGTAAAAATAAATCTTTTTTAGAAATTTTTAGAAACTAAGAAATTAATTAAAGTCACTGTGTATATGAAAGACTGAAAACATTTTTTTTAATTATAAAAATAAATATTAAAATTACTTATTAAAATAATTATTTAAATGATATTTATTTTTATATAAAAGTTGACTTTTCATATTTATAAAATCATTCTTTGATCATGTAGCTAAAAATTGAGGAATTTATCTATTGCATTCTTGAAATTAAAATTACGGAAATAAAATATTTTCGATTTCAAAACTTAATTGGGAAATAAACAACTATTAAACAAAAACTGGATTCCCAATAAAAACAAAATATAAATGTAGATAACACAAAAGGGAAAAATAAGCTGTTTTCTATAGATTTTAAGAATAATAGTCACAGATGTAATTTTCCTTGGAAATTCCCAAATTGTATCATTACAACATAGGCAATCAAACTTTCAAAATATCTTTTGTATAAAAGTGAGCAAAACTTAACATGCAGATGACGCTAGGCCTTCGAATTCTATGAAATATAAAGATGTTACAATTTAAGAGCCGATACATTATCGGCGACTTTCTCCTATCTGTGATAAATGATATTACATGCGCACTGACAACAAAGAATTACGACTTCCCTCGGGCAGATGTCCTAATTAGTGACAGTGTCCCAATTTGTGTAACGATCGCGCCGCGTTCAAGTTTTCTGACAAAATCAACTTGGCTCAACACGTGCGTTGTTATCAATTTATTGTGAATTTTATTAATTACACTGTGAATATTAATTTATTAATTTATTTTCGCGAACCAGCTACTCCTGATCACTAATTGGGACACTTAGCTCACGTGAAATATTGAAAATCGGGCAAAGTAGTGCGAGGGGGGGAGGGGAGAGAATGAGCGCGCGTGCAATTGTACGTTTAATGCAACGTTGACGTGTGCCCGGGTGATATTGACAAACGGCACTAGCCGTAAATCCCTGCGCGGTCTCACCGATACTATTCGCGTAATAAGGGAGGAAAATGCGAGCAAAGCGTCGCAATTGTGCAACAATATGTCCATTACACCGGGTCGCGTCCGAATGGCTAATACTCGAGTTCGCTTAAGAAATTCGGCGGGGATTTTAATTACGAGCGGTCTTTCAGTCGTTCGTCGCAAGGAGGAGAGCTTTTTCATTAAGATTACAGTGTCGGCTGCCAGGGCGTTTTCTAAACAAATGTTCCCTTCCCCATTGTGTCGCCGCGACGAAGAAAAGGAGAAGGATGGCATGTGCGCGCGCGCGCGCGCGCGAGGGTGAAAAACGCAGGGCGCAGAGGGGGAGGAAAAACAGTGCTTGTCGAATGGTTCCCGGGATGGGAGGGGGGGCAAGAGGGGGTGGAATGTTGCCAGGTATTTCAAAGGTGAGAGACCATTTTGCGTTCGGGGGAAACTTTTTGCCGTTTCACGTGCTACTAAATACAAGGAGTGCGCGCGGCGCTCGAGGAAGGGAAAAAGAAACGCGAAACCGGGAGAGATCGATGGTGGAGTGACGTCGATGCGACGGCCGTACGATGAGGAGCGCGGAGGGTGAGGGATGGGGGGTAAAGGGTGCAGAGGGTAGTTTGTGTGTGCCGGAACACGGCGTGTGACTGCGGCGCGAGACTCGCGCTCTATCCGAGGCGAACGAAGATTCGATTCTGTATCCGATGGCGGATTTGCGGATCATAACGTGCAAGCCGTTTGACCGCGAAATTACATCATTGAATTAGCAGTCGATCATATAATTCGGTAATTACCGTAATTACATGGACGAGCGAGTCGCCTTTAGAGAATCGAAATTAACGTCGAAAATAGACACGCGGCCGCGCGTGGCAAGCGATCGGCTCGTGGTTCCAACGATTCTCGGGGCCTTATTTTCGAAATTATGCGATACATAACGTGCTATTTTTGCTTAACAATTTTTTAGATGTCGCTTTTTACCTAAACTTTGTATGAGATATTCATTTCCGCATGGTCTGATCCACTCGATAGCGAACATACGATATACTTAACGCGTACGAGTGTTTCGTGATATTTCGAGAATACAAATTTACCGAGAGATGTGATATTTTGGTGACGTTTATCGAATATCGTACGCGACATTTTTCCAGAATCAGGTATTTCAATGCATTTTCAGCGTTTCTCGAACACTGTTCATTAATGTTAAGAGTTGCTTCCCTTAACCACTTGACATACAAGAGAAACAAGCTTGGAGACGTTATTCGTTTCGCACGTCATTTTAACGTTGATGTCTCTCCGAGACACCGAGAATGGTATACGCCGATTATTGTATTCATTTTTGGCGCCTCTACAAAACAAATCTTTCAGGAACGTAATTATATATTTTACGGATGCAGGAAATATGTTGCATAATTTGTTTCTGCCTAACTATATCGAGTCCTATTTTATTTGTATATTTGGGGGTTAATATTAAGTCACCCCCATACTCGTTACGGATTACCATTGTCCGTCCTGTCCGCGACAGCGGACAGAGGACGCGGTTCGATCGATTTCACCTCCAATTACTCGCGCGTATCTGTATCGCGGAAAAGTGGCTTCCGCTATTGTTCACGAGCATACGGCGCAATTTTCGCTCTTTTCCTTTTTCACGTATATTTTTCACGCGCGTAAAGCGAAACACGCGTTTCCATATTAGTCAAGATAGAAAATAATTGTTCGCAAGTCACACGTGTTGATCGGAATAAAACGAGACAAATGGAGTTCCGCGTTCCGAATCGCGTCCGCATCATAGATACGCAGGCATTGATTCCGAATTGTTTCACGCTCGGTCCATCCATCACCGATTGGGACAGTCGATCAATGCGGTATTTCGATTTGGTGGCTCGTATTTTGCGAAATTTCGGATAATCACCGCCGGCACCCGTTCTCCACGCGAAAGTTGCGACGACGACGCGGAAAAAAAAAATTAATTCCTTCCGCTGCGGGAATAATCTTAAGTGCACCCGGAGATCCCGCGAGTTTCTCCACTTTGTGTCCCAGGTTCGTTGAATGTTTTAAGGCTGTATTAATAAGCGGGGAACTTGGCGAAAGTTTCAGCTCGCTCGTGTAGAGGACACAGCGTCGTCAGGATGCGCGCGCGAGAGCCTCCTTTAACGCGCGCGAAAAGGAGGTGACGACAAATCCGCAATGACAAGCGTAAATTATTATTCCCACATCTCCACTTAACATGAAGTGTAACATTGCTCCCAAGGTTGTACAATGGCGCAGCTCTCGCCGCAGCTGCAAACGATAGAGGGGGAAGGGGGAGAGAGAAGGCACCGCTCGCAAACTACGTTTGTAACAACTCCCCGACACACCAAAGTCGGCACCGAAACTGGTGGAAATGTAGCGTGGAGTTCCTTTCCGTTTGCCGACGTCGGACGGTTACGTCGTCGCCGTTTACGAAACTTTTATCGCGAATGTGAAACTGTCCGGTTACCCGCGACGTTTCTGAAAAGAAGTTCCCGCCTTTTAGAAACGATCCACGTCAGCTTCACCGCGGCCGCCCGCGTAAGCGCCAAATAAATCTCAAAGGTGCCAGGCTGATTCGCGCGAATGTCCTGGCGGCTGCGCGAATCAAAGGCGGCGGAATGTAATTGATGTACACATACACACGTATATACGTATACATAATTTTGTACAATTCTGTCGCTTTCACAGTAAAGCAAAAGTTGCTGCAAGAAATTGTAAATCTCACGATTTCCACAATCGCGTTACTTGTTGAGAGCGTGACGTTGGACTCGGCGGGAATCCAGTGATACTCTTTCGTATCTTTCGGAGCGGTATCTTTGTGCGCGGAAGAAAGGGAGGCAAAAGATGCGAAATTACAGGAGTAAAACAATGCGACGGCAGCGGCAACGCGCGCCTGCACCGGCCGCGCCGCGTCGGCGTCGGAGGAAGCATGCCCGCGGACTTCATTTTTTTTCCCTTCTCTCTTTTTTTACGAGCAGTCGTTACACACAACAGCGTCACCGACAGACAGTATGCTCCCTGCTGTAATTAACGTCCGAAAAAACAGACGTGGTGTCGGATTGCGAATAAAAATATGACCGCGGCGCGGTGGGCGCGCGGCGTATGTTTTAAAAGTCGTTTATGAAAATAACGCGCGGCCGGCCGGCGAACGCGCGTCGCGTTTAAAATTACAAGCACCCATCGCGAGTTAGTTGTGCGGATGAAAACGCGGTCCTTCACATCCTGCGAAGCGACGTCGCGCTAACAAGCCTCGAATTGCGCGCTAAGTTTACCGCGCGACCACACTCGGAGATTTAGCGGCTCCACTTGACTGTGTATCAATAGAATGTGAGAACGACTGGAATGTGCGTTTCGTACAGTTTACAGTCGCAAGTAGATCGCGGGATTTATTTTGCCTTCGCCTGGCGTGCAAATTGAAAGCCGCATCGTGCATTCCGCGATTCGATCGACACGTGTAAACGCATTTCGCATCTATCGCGATTTTAATATCGAAATGTGGGTCAATGTGGATCGCACATTCCTGCGCGATAATGTTCATCACATTACATTCTATTATACTCGAAGTTAAAGTTAGCACGGAAATGCCGACGCTGCTCGCGAGGAAACGGTGTGTCTCCATCGCGATGTCAAACGAAGTGCGGAGCGAAGCAAATTGCAAATTAATTTTCTTAATTTAATACCAATCTTGCCCGCGGAAAATGCGGGTCACGTTGATCGTGAAGGCGCATCATATCCCAAGACACACCATCGCGTATAAAATAGCAATGTCTTAGAGGTGCGAGTTTCGAGGGCAGAAGGTTGCGAGATAATTGCGCGATTGCCACGATACTACCGGCCGCGGTTCCGACTACCCCTGTCAAGGGTTGTCGATATTTCGCGCAGATGTAGGATATTCATATTCGCTGCGTGAAAGCCGTCGTGAATAGAGCATCCCGCGGTTCTTCGTTTTTTCGCCCGGGCTCGAGAAAGCCTTTTTCAGAGTGGAAAATTGTCGGGCGCGTCTCGATGCTTTTTTCGATGGTGTTCAATGGAACGAAGACTGATTCCGACGTGGTTCAATGAGAGAGAGAGAGAGAGAGAGAGAGAGAGAGAGAGAGAGAGAGAGAGAGAGAGAGACAAAGGAGGAGGGGAAGGGGTTCGCGTGGGACGAACGAAGAAGAGGACGCGAAGAGTGAAAGAAAAAGACAGCGCGGGAGAAAGGGGGTGGGAACGGAAAGAAAAGACAGAGAGAGAAAGTAAAATGGTGTAGAAAAATGGGAAATAATATGAGAGGGAATTGGACATGACGTTCTCGAGATGGCTGCCGTTTTACCTGCGAACACTGCCAGAGAGTCAATTTACGTAAGCGCAGGACAAGAGTATTCCCCCCCGCGCGCACTTTGCTTCCCTCCCGTGTTTAATCGATATATTCGTGCCTCCTTCCTACCGGCGCTATTATTTCCGATATAGCTTTGTGCGACGTAAGCAGGATGTGTCAGGACGCAGCGCGACAAACGTCTTCCTCCTTCCTTTCCTTCTTCTCTCTCTCTCTCTCTCTCTCTCTCTCTCTCTCTCTTTCCCTCTCGCTAGCGCAGATTAATTGACGCGTTTTGGAAAATGTAGCCTTCGATCGTACGCGTCCGCACCACCTGTCCCGTATCTCACCTCGGTCTGGCATTCGGCCGTGCGGGAGAAGGGATGTCGATAAAATCATTCGCCGTAGCTCGGTAGACGGCGCGGCGTCGAGAGGTCATCTAATTGTTTTCTTCCGGAAGTTTCACCGGGGACGTCTCGTCGTCGTGACAAACGACGCCCTTACCCGCCTCGCCCGCGCCCTCGTCCTTTTCTCCTGCCGTTCGCAAAAAGCGCCTGCGATCACGGCGGAGAAAATGACACGAGGTTCCTCCGACGGGCGCGTCGACGGCGACACTCTTGCGAGCATAGGCGTCGCAACTTTCCGTAGAATTGATTTAATCCCGAGTCAACGTCGTGACATTTAATCGACGTCCCTGAAGTCCTCGCGTCTGCACGCCGCGGTGCGTCGAGGGGCCGCCGGCGTCGTTTCGCCGGAGGACCGTTCGGTGAAGGGAGGCTTTTTCGAGTACGTTAAGAGTCGCGTTTGTCGCGTCTCCCCGCGTGCGGCGAAATGCAAATTTCCACGAAGCGGACGGCTGCACGCATCGGACATACATTTGCGATTGCGCCTTCTCCGAGATTAACAGTTCAGCATCCTCTCTGTGTCTGCGAAAATCTCATTCTCGAGATAAATCGGAGACGAGAAAATTCGACAACGTGTGTCGACCGACAACGAGCGCTCGAATATCGAATGAGAAAGGAAAAGAAATGATGGATAATAATTAACAAGTTGCCACACGCTTCGGCATTCGATAAAATCCGCGCGAAATTGTCGGCAACTCTGGGCGGCGTTTCGTAAAATGCAACGTAAAACCTACGCGGGCGAGCACACGAAATACGACGACGACGACGTATTCCCGAGGCTTGAAAGGAGACAAAAGAAAGGGGGGAGATCATTTTACAACGGGCCTGAGAGACCTCCTTTACAGTATTTTACGATTTTATCTGCGCGCCGTCCGCTTGTGACTCCTGGCGCGGTTGTATTCAGATTGACGGTGATTTAATTAGGCAGCCGGGCACCTGGCGTCAAAAAGACATCAAAGAGAGGGAGAGGGTGACGGGGAGAATGGAGGAGGCACGGGAGAGAAGACAGGAAAAAAGGAACAGACGCGTGATAATGGTGACGCGGCCGAAGTCGCCGTTGCAGCGACCGGTAATTGATGAGCGAGCGGGTGCAGCGGCGGGTGCGCGGGGGTGCGCTGCGCTACGTTACAAACGATGACGCGGTATTATTTCATTATTTATGGTACGAATTTCACCGCGAGCCGGCGGCAGCGGCGGGCGGGCCGACGTTTTTCCGATTCCGCGGCGCCAGAAGCGCGGATTAAGTTACCGTCGGTGGGCTGAATTAAAACGCTAATAACGAGCGGTGATATTTATTGGACGGCTTTCGCAGGGGTTAGAGCCGAAAGCCGCCCTTCGCGTTTCGCCTCCGAGCCGAGCTGCCCCTCGTCCCCTTCCCTGCGCCCGCCCTTTTGCTTCTCTTTTAACCCTCCGCTCGCTCGGGAGAGAGACCCCTTGCCGCCTAGCCTCGCGGGGACGAACTTTCGCCGACGCACCGGGAGAGAGGGAGAGAAAGAGAGTGGGAGGGACAGAGAAAGTCTCCGATGTTAGCCACCATTGTTTCCCAAACAGCGGTTCTTACCACTTTTATGAGGGAGATTTCGAGCTTAGCCAGGCAGATAACCTCGTTGCGCTTGTCGCTTAATCGCGCGCCAGCCACCCCCGTGCGCTTTTAACCCTTATTCCTTCGGCGCGCCTTGGCGAGCCAAGGCGAGCGCGGACAAAGGCGCAAGCTTTCGGTCGTTTTCAACTGCGCCGGATCTTCTCTCTTTCTTTTCCCATCGCGTTAAAGTATCAAGCGCTGAGATATTTGCCGGCGCAGCATCGGGAGTGAAATCTAATTAAAGGTACACACATACAGGCACAGGCTTCTTCCGTTTTTCGCGTGAACCGGCGTTGCCGGTTGGATTTCATCGCGTCGTTCGCGGCTTCGCGAACGCTCGCACATATCGCAAACGCCAAAGACAGAGCAGCGTCGATCAGCTCGCCGGAGAGCCAACGTTGAAGTGCAAGCATTCTCATTAGCGCTTAATCAACGGAAGAACGCAGGATCGTATACGCCCTGCGGCGTTACCGCCGCGAGCTATATCGGCCGCAGTATATACTTTCCGCGGCGTCGCACGCATCCCCTCGCGAAAGCCGATAAACCGTGGAATGCTGAACCGATGTAAGCTGCACTCAAAAACGAGCTTAATCCGCTTTTGAGCGAAATAGCGCGCGCTCGCGCTCGCGGTAGTCGTAGGATTTTTTAGCCGGACCCCCCTCGTGGCGACGCATCCGAGCGCCGAAATCTAAAACGGATTTAAGTCAGCCATTATGAGAGCCGTTACTACTACTACTACATCGCTACTACTACCATTGCCGCTATTACCAGCACTAGAGCGCGGTGGCGACGACGGCGACGTCGACGGCGACGAGCGGGGATCGCGTCGAAATTTTTGCTCTCTCTCTCTCTCTCTCTCTCTCTCTCTCATTCTATTTTCTCTCTTTTTTTTCGCCCTCTCCCAGCGACGCGCCCGGCAGCAGCCGAGGATGGAATTCAAAACGGGCTTAAGTCGCGCTGTCGTAAGTAGCTTAGGCCGATTTCACGCCTCGTTTCGCGTCTCAGCCGCGCCGAGTTTACGGTAGTCAGTGGAATTTCGCAGCCGAAAAATGTTACTTTGCGCGACACCGAGCGCGCGCGGGAATCCAACGCGCGGATTTGGCCGTCGTATCTGCGAGTAGATTAAACCGCGCTCGGCCCGGCCGCGCTGTGTTTCAATTTCGGCGCTCCTAGAATTTTTCGACTCACCGTCAAATCGAAAGCTTCCTATACTTCGCCCGCGCTTTTGTGCTCGCCGCACGCCCCGTTTATAAATAACGGGCTTAAGCTAGCCGCGATTATGACCGTCTCTCCCTTTTTAGCCCCGGGTGAGCGTCCACTTCTCCCTCCCCCTCTCTTCAGTTGCCTTTATTACCGTCCGCCTAATTTCACTTCGATCGAACGTCTCTCTTTCTCTCTCTCTCTCTTCCTTTCTCTCTCCCTCTCTCTCTCTCTCTCTCTCTCTCTCTTTCTCTCTTTTTCTCTCTCGGCGATTGACTGGACTCGCCTCGCTGTCGCGTCTCTCTTTTCCTTTTCTTTTTCGTCGTGTATCCATGCGGCATCGCGCGACAAGAGAGAGAGAGAGAGAGAGAGAGAATGCTCCGACACAAAAAAGCGACAAATTAATAAAGCCCATTTGGCGCGGTGGTTTCTTGCCAATGCGCGCACCGTACGCGCCATCGATCAGCGCGGAAAAAAACAGTTGTCGACAGTTTGTAGAAACACGCGCGCTTGCCTCATAATGAGATGCAAATGTATTTAACGACGATTCCGAGCGGCGTATGCGCGAGACCGGACGCTTCCTCTCTCTCTCTCTCTCTCGCTCGCGCCCAAACAAACCGAATTCGCCGGGCCGAGATCGAGCGTGCGGACGTCGCTACGCTCGAAATTTCATAATCGTCAAAACGCACCATCGCCAATTGTCCCCCTGAAATCCACAATAACCGCGCGCGCGCGGCCGCACGATCGTCGCTTTAATTTATTCATCGACGCACCGGGGACATTTTAAGCAATGGAACGGCATCGGTTCCTCTCGGATTCTTTCCCTTCTTTTTTTTTGTTTTTTAAGCGAATATTGGATCGCGCGCGCACGTTCAGAGCTCCAGGCGAGTAACGCGGACGGGCGGACGAACGAGCGGCAGGCTTGACGCCGGAAGGGCGCGAGGCGTCGGCGGGGTTGGTGAGTTAGTTTCATTTAATCGTATCAACCCTTCCTCGCGGCAACGAGCGCGCGCGCTGCTCGGTGTTTCGGCTGAAAAACTCGCGTCCATACGCGCGCGCGCGCGCCAACCCGCTATTGAACTGTTCTCATCCCCGATTAACTTTAACACCGCGACCGTGAGCGCCAACTCATCCCCCCCCGTCGCGCCAACCGCCCTCGAATGCGTAAAAATTTCATCAAACGGCATCGGTGTGCGCTACGACCGCGCGCGAGCTATGAAAGCGCCAGTGAAAATAACGGTTTTCCGATCGGCGAAAGTGCTCGTCGGCCGGCCCAGGGCGCGGAGGGTCGGCAGGGTTCGCCCGGCTAGGGCGGCCGGTTAAGGGCGCATATAGCGAGTCAATCAATTCGCCGAGTTGTCGTGTCTCGGCTAAATTACGTGATTAAGCGCGATGTGTTCGAGCGTGCTCTCTTTCTCCAGCGTTTTCACCAGCGCAATGGCATGTGTAAAAGCGAAACGACAAGGCGCGGCTCGACTTAGCGAAATCGATGCGAGTTAATGCCGGCGAACTGAGCGAACCGGCCGCGAAGGCACGAGCGGAATTTCCGGTTCTCACAGCTGAATTCTTGCCTCGTAAGAACCAGAAAAATCGGTGCTCTCTTCGCCCCCCGTCGAAGCGTACGATTCGTTCATCGCCGGTCTCCTCTTTTTACCCGGCGGTTTTATCGGGCGGGAGGAGAGCGGGGCTGCGAGCGGGATAAGAGCGCGTTATGATGATGTAAATACGCGATGCGGGGCATGTTAATGAGCGTTAAAACGCGATGTAGCTGGGAGCGACGAAAGTCGGCGTGATACGACGGCAGCCGACGGCAGTTCGACGTCGTCGAAAATTAACCGAACGATAACCCGGGCTGTGCGGTATGCTTTACGACTCGCGGGCCGCCCGACGACTGTTAATTTGCATGTTACAATATTAATTAAAGAGGAACATCCGAGCGCTCGCACCCGGAGGTCGCCGCCTCCGTCGTGCCGGCGGCGTATTTCAGCCTCGGAGATCTTAGCCGAAATTTCGGCAATAAAACACCCCCTCTTAGTGCCCCCTGAAACTGAGATTAGCCTACTTACGGTAGTAGGCTTATTGAAGTTGATTAAAGGAGTGACGCGCGGCCGGGGGGAGGGAGGGAGGAGGGCCGCCGGAAGGGCGCATCCACTCGGGCGCGCGCTATTGAGGAGCCGAAAGGAGAGAGCGGAATTCACCTCATAATCTTCGTAACAAGCACCCTCTCCTTCCCTCCCTCCCATCCAAGCTCCACGTCCGTTCGCTGTCGTATTCGTGAAGAGCTCACTCCAATAAATCACGCGCCTCGAGCCCCGTGTAAACAGGGCCGACTTAATAAATCTAATTGTTTCTGAGCGCGCGTGCGCGCGCGCGCGAGAGAGAGAGAGAGAGAGAGAGAGAGGAGAGAAAGAGAGGGCGAGGAGAAAAATTAATTTACCGTTGAAAATTTTCAGCGTCGATAACACCGACGGTGTGTGCTGTGCCGCGGCCTCCCACGGTCGCCAAATAAATTGCGGCTCTCTTTACCCTCTCCCTCTCCGCTTTCCCTCTGAGCATTTCAGAGGCGAATGGCGCAAGACTTTTAGTCTTGATAATAATATAATTTCAGGAGTTTCTCAAGTGCTCGTAATGATAAAATTTCGGGGCATACTTAAGAATACGAGGCGCATAAAGTTGATTCATAAGCAATAATATTTATAAAGATTGCGAAAGAGGTTTCCGTAAAATTCCTGCGAAGTTGATAGCGTCTGACAGAAATAAATTTTCATGAAGCGGGGCCGCGCAAAATGCGCTTCGCCTTGGTTAGTTTCATTATAAATTTGCCGCCGTTGTCACATCTCTCCTGGCGTCTCGACGAGCGAAGCAAGCTCAGCGCGTCCGTAAAGTTTCTCGAAACGCGTGTCGAAGGATGCGCATTCGTTCTCGCCGAGAGCGCGCGATTTACCTCTCCCGACGACACAATGCGACGACGATTAATGTCTCCAGAAATGACATTACCTCTTTCGCTCGCGCTTAACGAGTCCAGCGCATTTTCTGCTTACCGATATCCCAGCCTCACCCCGCACCTGCATTTCCAGCTCGATTTCCGCGCTCTTACCGCGTTTCTTCCGACTTCGAACAAACCGCACCTCTCTCGCCGGCTTCTCGCAAACTTCTCGTTCCGCGAAACTCTTGATTAGGGATTAGATTTGTGGGTGGAGTATTGTCTTCGTTAGGTTTCCTCTGACACCCGACTCTCGCGAGGTGGGTCATCTTCAAATTCATTTTTCGCCTCTCCATCGACGAGTTCTTCTTTGTCCGCGCGCGCGGCTGCTCCCTCCTGTCGAGATTAAAATTCTGAAAATAAAAGCGAAGACTCTCCTCGAGTGCGCGCTACTTCTGCCGGTCAGAGACGGGGAGAGAAATAAGGAGGACGCACGTGACGTATTATTAGGGAAGAAGGCAATCTCGATCGTTGTAAATCTCGCAGGCTGTAATTAACTCCGGCAATAATGATCAGAGAAGGAATTGGACCCGAATGCGCTATATCGCGAGGTAGACAAGATTAAAGATTTATTGTTTCTTTAATCTGCGGTGACTGCTTCGTTCCTCCTTTCCCCTCTCCTCGTAATTAGTGCGCGCGTTTGCTGAAAACTTCGGTTGCGCCGATGGGGAAGAGAGAGAGAGAGAGAGGGAGGGAGGGAAGGAGGGGGAGAGAGAGAGAGAGAGAGAGAGAGAGGAAAAGCACGAATTCACTCGCAAGTTAAGATCGCGGCGTTAGGATTTAACATTCTACGCGGAATGCTGGGAGCGTGACATAATGCCGTGTATAATGTATCTTCAAGGAGATTCTTCGCACGTTCTTCGCAGCCACTGCGAGATGCAATTTCATGGTCTCCAAAAGGGCGAATTCAAGAACAGCGCCGAAAAACGACCTCGCTTGACGGTGGAAAAAATGTTGTCGCGAACAACACATGAAGTCGTAAATATATAAAATAATAAATAAATATATAGATATACAAATTCGGGTATTTTCATAAAAATGTAAATTTAAAAATTTCCATATTTTTTCGCAATTCGTTTTTTTTTGCTCGCGATTCAGCACGGTAGATTCGGTGAAAAATGCCCGTCCGCTATTTTCCACGCAAAGACCGGTCGATTTTTTTTTTTTATACCCAGTAACTGCCGATGGGATTATTTAACAACGGTGCGCGCGCCGATATTTTACAGATGGTTGCCCCTTTAAGAACACGAATAAATCGCTTTATCCCCGGCTACGTTCCGACCCGATACTGCTTGTTGAAGGGTTAAAGGAACGAGTGCGATAAAACATGACGCGAATTCGCTCGAGCGTTCGATTGAAACTCGAGCACAACGTAGAACAACACGTTCCGGGCGAATTCGATGATGAAGAACAGGAAGAGGGAAGGAGAGAGAAAGAGAAAGAGAGAAAGAGAGAAAGAGAGAGGGTAGAGAGTGGGAGAAAGAGGGTGAGGGAAGGAGGTTGGAAGAAAAGAGGAGGAGAGCGAGGCGAAGGAGAATAAGGACACTCGGGACTTTCAAAGCTAACCCACACCGCCTTCAATTGCAGATTCTACCTTCTCTCTTCTTATTTCCCTCCCGCAAAGTTCAGCCAGCACGGTGATCCTTCGTCCTTTTTCACTTTCGAATTGCGCGATCCTCCGAGCTCCTTGCGCCTTGCGGGGCTAACACGCTGGCTGGCTGACTGCCGTTGGCTGGCGTTACCTTCATGACATTATTTTATCCTCACGCTAGCAACTTCTCGATTACTTTTATTAGAATGCAACTTTGGGAATTAACGTGGCCGTGGGCTGCGGCGAAGCCGGCCGGCTTGTTTGCGACGCGACTTTATGTCTCAATCCGGCCGGCGCGCTCCTCGACGCGCCTTGCTCTTTCTCGCTTTATCAGAGCTCTCCGCGCTCGCAATCTACGGAGTCAATACCTGAGATAGATGAAAAACACTTTTTATTTAGTAAGCAACCACAGACGCGCGTCGCAGATTTTCGCTCCCGTAGGAATCCCGTAGCGTATATCGGGTCGGACGTTCGTCTCAGCATTCGTTTGGTCAGCTCCATTTCCAGCAGCCAACTTTTCTCTCCGCCTTTAATTGTATATACTTTTTCTCGCGATAATAGGTCGCGCTAATGAATGGGGAGATAGATTTTCGTGTTCCTAGTAAAAGTTTATTCTCGACTTTTTTTCTTCCCGGACTCCTTGATACTTTTCTCTCTCTCTCTCTCTCTCTCTCTCTCGTTCTTTCTCCTTCTCTCTTCTCCCCGATGTGATTTCATAAGCTCGTTAAGGTTAGGCGGCAATTATTGATAAATAGGACTTATACCGTAACTTTCTTATCGACATGCCGCTATCCCCGGGTTGATACGGTTCTGCCTGCGAGAACGTAGTTGGCGGAAGTTTCCAGCAAGATTATTGGATCACGACCCTCGTACGATCGCCGCTCGTCCATCAGCGCGCGGGTGGCTGGAATCAGTTTTACAACGATCCTAATTACATGTGTTATCATCCTCGCGACGGAGCGGGGGAGCGAGGCGGATTGATTTGCGAGGGGCGGTTATCGGAGGACGAATTTCTCTGATTTCCCAAATGCGCCGTCGTCTTTTTCCCCTTTTCCTCGGGAACGTCGCTCCTCCGGGAGAGCGAGAGAGGAATTTTCACGAACGCGAGACGCTTCGGCTGCTTTTATTGGAATGCAATTATGGGTATTGACGTGGCGCGCGCGGGCGACACGGTTGGTTTGTTTGCGAGGAGACTTCGTGTTTTAGCCGCGAAAGCTCTTTTCAACCTTCGGTTAGCGCCATTAACAAGAAGCACCACTTTCACCGCCATCCATCAGCATAGCGTGACATCGAATGTCCCAGACGTCCTTAAAGGATAAATCCTGCCCGGTAGTTGAGTGTACCGCGCTGAACTGTTCCCCGCTTCCTCTCCTTTCTTCGCTCTCGCGAACGCGTTCTTCCGCGTCCTCACGCCACATCGATCCTCCAACTTCGATATGCCTTGTGACTTTCATGACATAAATAAATCGTGGTGCATCGCCGTTCCTGCGCCGATATCCTTATGACCAGATGCACAAAGCTCCTCGGGAGAAGATCGATGCAAGCGGGAACTAAAGGACGTCTCGTCGGAAAAAGGGAGAGGAGGGCAAGTACAGATTAGACAGTTGCCAGAGGGAAGTTTCTCCGCGGAGAGAATTTTGTCCCGGATTTCGTACTTTCTCGCGTCTTCATCGGCGATCGATCGTGCAACTTCTCGCTCCGCTACGTTACAAGGATACATGCTGATTCGCGCGTCTCGCCGATCCGTACATGATGACCCCATCGCTTCTCGGTGCTATAAATAAAACTTTTCCAGCCGGCGACGTACTCGCGCGCGCGCGCGCGCGCGCACGACTCGTGCATAAAATTGCATCACCTTTTATGGGACGGCATCTTTACGAGCCGCGCTCGCGCGTTATTTCGCTGTTGATTCTTAATGCGTTCCCCGGGAACGGCGTGGAACACTGGATGATTCGGTTGCATCAGCCGTAATTTCCCTCGCCGGTTATATCCGCGCTAGTTATTTCGAGAAACGTCCAAGTAATGTCAAGTCACGAGATAGCAACATTTGATGTATTCAAATTTTAGAGATTTCGAGCGATCGAGAAATCGAAGCTCCAAATATGATTTACAGCTCTGATGTGAAGGCGAGATAAACAGAGCTGACGTGTGACCGATCGATTAATAATAAGAAAATAAAGGGAAACAACATTTCGGGCTTAAGGGGCGCCGATGAGATAGCGACGTATAACCTAGTCCAGCGTGCAAATCCAAGAATAAATCACGGAAGATGTTGAGATGCAAAAAGGGGTCGAATTCACGAAAGGCGCCAGAGGCGATCGTTACACGTCGGGGGAAAATGGCGGCCGGAGAGTTAAAGCGTTCCTAACTGAAATTTTTCTCATTCGAAGGCGAGGGCACGTTTTCAGTCTTCTTCAGGAAAGTTCGCTGCGCTATCTTTATTGCCTCTGCATCTTTCTGACTTCTGCTCCGAAGAATCGCATTACTGCGTTACTTGTCTTAGATTAGTTTTCCACTTCGTTCAGAATCTCCTTTTGAAAGAAAAAAAGAAAATTGTTCTAAGATCCTTTAATCTCTTCGGAGAAGTGTCGGGTCGATTTTTTTCCCGGCCCGATGGTTCCTTACGCTTATGTAGGAGCGTTCGAAGGACGACACTTGAAGAAAATAACTGTCGAGAAGGACTCGACGTTGTAAAGAGCCTTGTGACAGAAATTTTTCTCATTCGAGAACCAATGGCTCGCCCAAGAAAAAGTCCCTTTTACTATGTTGATCATTTCCTCTCGTATTTTTCTTATCTGAAGTTCAGAAACTCATTTCTCTCGCAGTAGGCTACGTGTCGGACGAGAAAGATTCGAAATGATAGGAAAGTGCGATATTAGAATTGGACAGATTATATCACGAAGAAGGGGTTCTTATTAAAAATATCGATATTATCTCGACTTTCGAGATGGCGTAAAATGTAACGTGTTCACGCATTGGGTCATTCCACAAGTAACGCGGTATTTAAGAGCGAATTCTAAAATAATGTAAAAAAAGAATACAGTCAACTTTAATTTAAGATGTATTTATCGCTATTATTTACAACTTGTGTTCCCATCTTAATTTAAAATGTTCAATGTGTAATATGAAAATAATCGCAGATAAAACGCACACAGGCAGGAGATTAGATTGAACATTAAATATAGAGGACATAGAATAAAACAAATAAGTAAATGCACGAAGGCGAATTTACGTGAAAAGTGAATATGAAAATAAATTGAACAAATAAACTAAGACACAAGACGTCAACCGCACGCATAAAAGAAATCGGCAGAAACTGGGAATGCGTTCACACAGTCAATGATAATCTATCAGTGTCTCAAATTACAGATTAAAAAAGAGGGTCCATCTTTTCGACGACGCGATCGCGTGCATCGAATTTCCAAACAGTTGGAATACTTTCTTTTTCATTTTTTTTTCATGCAGTCGGAACGCGGCCGATGGTCGAATGAGTAGAGACCAAGTTGGTTTCGAAAAATCTCCAGAAGTTAAGTTCTCTCATTGAACATCTGCCGCGTCCCGGACATCCTGAATCAGAGGGAAAACGAAAAGAAAAAATTGCTCAAATCGCTTTGAAAATCAGTGTACGTGCACAGAGAACGGTACTTCACCCGCATGCCACTCAAAACATCGCGCGGCTGCCCTTTTCCTCCTCGGCCTCATCTCGGGGTGTTAAAGCGAACTTGCCGCACGAGAATGAGGATTACCGCGGACAGGCATCGACGATTGTGGGAATGCCGTTGGCGGAAATTTTTCCTCATTCGACGACACAGTCGCGCGCTTTTCGCATTCGGTCCGGCGCGGCGGAACGTCGCCGCGCTATCTTCACCGTTCCTCACTCCCCCGCCCCCGACCTGACCTTCGTCATTCTTTCGCTCAAGGCTCGCTCTCTCTTTACCGCGTTACTTATCTTTGATTAATACGTCCCCCGCGCCTCGCCGCGCTGATTTCTCCGCGCTCAGCCACTCCGCGGCCGTTTCTGGATAATTTCGCGTAATGGAAGCGCGGAGTGGAAAAATTGAGTGGAAAAGAGCTGTAAAAATAATGGCGTATCAGTCCGGGTACACCCGCTGGCGTAAAGCGCGACACGTCACACGCGCTCGGTCGGCTCCCACCTTCTTCCTCTTCTTCGGCCGGAGAGACACCGCAATAACACCGGTCGAGAGGGAGATCATACGTAAATCCGCGGCTGCCGGCTCTAAAGGTAATTATCTTCCGCCGAAAGGTAAACTCCTTCGGGAGGAGTTCTCGAAAGTCATATATTATGCCTTTCGCTATAATACGCCGACGAGCTTGTACCTCCTCAAACAACGAAGTACGAACGCTTCGCGGATCCGCGCAAGGTCCTGTATACTTAGCATTAAATTTATTACTCGCTTTAGCGCTCCTCTCTCTTTTCCACTTTCCCTCTGTTCTCCCCCCCTCCCACCCCCGGCTCCTCTCCGCCCACCCGTCCTCTCTGTGTCTCTTAACGTCGCGGGCCTCGCGACGTGTAAACATCACGGAGATATTCCGTCCTCGCGCGACACGCGTGTATCCTGTTTTTATATCCCTGGCCTTTTCTTTTTTTTCGTTCCTTTTTTTTTTTTTTATATCCGTGTCATCTTTAATCATACTTTTAATCTGCGAGAGCTCCGGTTGTAATTTTCTGAAGTGCAACGAAGTCGTGACATGTAACATATTGCGCACTCTTGTTACGCGACGATCTTTTTCTTTGATTCGCGCGCGATTGTCCCGCCCCTCCTCCTCCGCCTCCGCCTCCTCTTCCTCCGTTTGTTTCTGCTCGGAGGAAAAAAGTGGAAGAGCGATAAAACGCAGTATTGTTTGTCGATATTTTTTTATATGCCGACACGAAATGAAACTGCGAAGGAAATCTGTCTTCGACGTGGAGCTGAGCACACACCGCTCGTTCCTCTTGTTCCCACGTTAAAGAGAGCGGTCTTTGGGTTTTTACGAACTTGGCTTCGCTGAACTTGCGCGAAACTCGCAGCGGACTCGACTACTTCGGGTGATACCGCGTAGTTTTTCGCTCCCATGCATTTTCTTTGATGCGCGTACATCAGCTTGTAATCGAAATTCGCAACGGGTGAGAGCATCGACCAAGGACGCTTCCCTCTACCCCCTTCTACTCTGCTCCATCAGCCTCGAAATGTTGTTTCCCCGTCGCGCGCTTCGCTTTATTAAGAAGATTTAATTAAATAGCGAGCCCTCTCTCTCTCTCTCTCTCTCTCTCTCATACAAATTTCATAGAAATCGAATCTATTGCGCGAAACTCGATGGGGCCACGTGAGGTAACTTTATCAAAACGAGTTCGAAACATCGAACTCTGCGGAGGACGCGCGTAGCAATTTGTCGTCTCCACGGGCTCTATTTAAGTATAATTGCGATGATCGAAGAACTTCGATGGAACCTCCATCGCCAACTGCTCCATCAGCCGCGGGCATTGCGGCCGTTTCGAGTTTTCAGCTATCCGCGGTCTCGCCGCGAGTGAACGCAACCGTGGCGAACGGCATTCCAACATTTACAAGAGTTCGCCATTTAACGAGGAAATGAGTCCGCGAAACAAGAAGCTCGTGGTGGAGGCGTCATTACGCGCCTCCGACCCGATAATCGATTATTAAAACGACTTCGAGCGCGAATGTGCGAATCGCCGTGAGATTGTGGCAGCGATATCGCGGGGCCGAATAGCGGTTACGGTATAAGCGAGGCACGTTATCGCGCACTCTGCTGTACATTTCGTCCTTACATATTGCACATTTTTATAACGCGCCGCGTGTAACTCTCGAATCGACCGCGCGGCTACAGAGGGATCTCGAGCAATTACTGCTGAAAAGTTTAAATATTGAAGAAAGGTGTGATTCCTTTTTGATCGCACATCTTGGTACGTTCATTGCTTAATTCGCTTTTTCCGATGCCGCGAACGTCGCGTTCTTCGTGGATTTCCAGACAGTACAATGACGTCCTCCGGAAATCCCAAGGATACCCTCCAGGGCGGACATTTCGAATATCCTTGAACATACTTTGGATGTCTTGAGGAAGAGAAGATGAGAAGCTAAATATTAGACTTCGAGATATTTAAAGGCTGAAAATATCCCTGGACATCCTGGACATATTCAGAATCATCCTGAGGACGTCTTGTACTGTCTGGGTTTGTCTCCGCGGAGACGTTTCGCAAGGATTCCACTTCACTTCTCTGGAAGGAGAGACGATCTGAAAGTGTGTGCTTTCCGGGTCGCTCTTCACTTTGAAGAAGCGAAGTGGGACGTTGACGAAACGTCGGGAACAAATCCACGAGGAACATGACACCGAACCGAGTGAGCCGAGCCGACATTTTTTTCACATCACGGAGAGCTAAAAATCGGCACGTTAATTCGCGGGGGAATTTTGCGTTTCCAACGTTCAAGTCAGCAAGTCTCTTCCGTGCGTACACATCACGTCCTTCTGTCATTCTGTCATTGTATCTCAGCAGGCAGTCGTCAGACTGTCGTGCGGGCGCATTATCTCACCCTTCGAGACAGCGTTCTACTCACACACACACACACACACTCTCTCTCCCTAGATTCGCGCGCAACGGCGCTTGGCACGGCAGACGTGAAATGCCGAAGCGCGCGAATTCCATACAGATCGCATTCGATAAATTTGACGTCGGTGGAAGCAAATTCTGTTCCTATCCGGCGATCTTCCTCGTACGAGGAACCGCTCGGTAAAGAGGCTATTGAAAGTGCAACGATGAGCCTGGCGTGTCTCTTTTCTTTCTGACCGAGCCTCCGCCTCGCGTGTGTGATTCGAGTACGCGAATCGAATCGCAGAACGGGGGATCTGTTCATCGAACGGAGGAAACGGGCTCGAGTCGCGTCTCGTTCGCGTATTGTATCGCATTGTTCCATCGAGATATACGTCCTGGACGTGCGTCTCGCCCCTTCTTCTCCACCTCCCCATCCCCGTCTTACGGTCCAACCCTGACCGAGCCGCGCGACCACGGCGCGGCGCTCGGCTACGACCCCCGACGTCCACTGCGCCATTTCCGGCGAGATTGTCGAAAGGACCGGGATAAAGTTATATCGTATTTCCGACTTCCTACGGTCCGGCAATACTCGAACTTTCGGTAATTGACGGACCGTGGAGAACATATCGACTACTTACTCGTTCGCAAAATTACTCGGACTTGATGTTATTGCGCGTTACGGACCGAGCGAGCGAGGGCTATCGGTGAAAACGTTCACCGCGATATTCGCTCCCGGCTGCTACGGCCTCACGGACGGCGTCTGGATTTCCTCCTCTATTTAATTTTATTCCCGCGAGATCTCGGCGTGCCGGGAAAAAAAAGAAGAAAAAGATTTCCGAGAGGAGCGCTACACACGAGAGAGAAAGAGGGAGAGAGAGAGAGAGAGAGAGAGAGAGAGAGAGAGAGAGAGAGAGAGAGAGAGAGACCCTGGCCGGCGCAATTCGTGAAGGCGAGAATATCCTCTCGCTCGAGCGACGCTCACGCGCTCGAGCGCATCGCCGAACGATGAGACCATCGACATAAAAAAGAACATCTGGACGGAACATTGTAGCGAGCGGGCAGGAGGTCTAATTAGCGCTGAGGGGGCAAAGTTAGCTCAGGTATCCCGGGCTTCTCCGCTTCTGCCTTGCCTGAATTAACAGTACATCCGGCTATTGTTCCGTCGACGGATGGATCTCTCTCATTGCGAATCAATGTTGCGTTAACGGCGGATCGCGACGAGACAGCGAGTAAATTGTGCCTCGGGTGCCCTTTGGCAGATTTGGATAGCTACGTTGCCGCGGTTTATCATCGGTCGGGTAGACGGACGTCATATAGTCGGATTATCCGGATTTCGGGCGGTACGAGGATCGATTCTCGCCGCTGCGCTGTCTCGGAAAAGTTGCCGCGCTGATCCACTTTCGCGAAATCGCGCGAGAGCGATCGCGCAGCGGGGCGTCTCGGCGCGCGGATCGCCGACCCCGTTTTGCAAATGCGCTTTTGCAAATATCGAATCATGTCAGCCGCGGAAATACACGGATCTTACGAGCTGACCCGCGAATAAGTCGGCCGGCGGTATCCGCGATACTGCAAGCGTCATTTTTTCGCTGAGGGTATTTATTATTTATATATTTCTTTTTCCTTTCTTTTCTTTTTTTTTTTGTTATTTACGCGCACTCTGCAGGAATTTTGAGCGCGCACTTTCTGCGCCATAAATCAATGTGGCGGCGGCGGCGGCGGCGGCAGCGGCGGCGGCGAGTAGCCGCTAAGTCTTGGAAGAAATACGTCGTAAGCGGCACGAGGGAGCAAAATCCATCGCGCGGCGGCGGCGCTCTCTCTCTCTCTCTCTCTCTCTCTCTCTCTCTCTCTCTCTCTCTCTCTCTCTCTCGGCGGCGCGGCGCTTTGCATCGCGCGGCAGGCGGAATTTCGCGGTCGCCAATGTGTCAGAATTAAATCACAGCAACGTCCGACTTCGTGTTTTCGTAGGTCGGCGCGCATTCCATTCGCGCATTCATACCGCACATTCGCGCACGCACCAATTGTGTCGGATGTCTCTTTCGAAGGCACCGCTGTCTGATGGCTCGATTAAAACTTCCTTCGACCTACTTCCCGCCTGTATGTAGAAATCTCAAAGTTCATCCGGTACGTGCCTGCGCTCTCGCGGTTGGCAGGTCACCGAAAGAATGCATCGATATACCTCGATGGCGGCGCCCAGTCAACCGCCATCGTTCTTGCTCCCTCTATCAGCGTGACGATGCAAATCGAGTTCATGCCGCGGCACAATCGAGCCCGGACTCATTTACTCGTTCCCCGAGCCGCTTGTACGTGTTTTCAGTGATTTCATTACGATGACGAGTCGCACGGGGATTTGGGTGAGAAGTGAGAAACGGAGAATCGCGGACGTGCGGCCGGAGGGAAAAAGGATCGGCCGAGTCGCGACGCGATAATGAACGAATCGAGCGCGCTAATAGAATTCTGGTGTTTTCGGGCTCCGATTTTCGCTGATCTTCTCCGCGATGAGAGACGTTAACGATAATGCAACAAAGAGCTAGAGATGATCGGAGATTAATAGGGATCCGGTCGAGATTTTCGTCATTGGGAACTTTTGCGCTGAGCGCGTTCTCCTCACCAAGTGAGGGAGATGAACACGCTCAAACACGGGCAAAATTGCATTCTACCCCGACACTTTGAGCGTTTCGAGCTCATAATGGGCGCTGAACGAGGCAGACATCGGCCAGGCGAAGAAGAATACACACACGCTACACGTAAGATCACGCGACTATAAACGATCGCAAATTACACTCACACTAGATTGGATCGCAACAAACCGCACCGCTTTTCGCTCGGCGAAAACCACGCCGAGGGGCAAAAAACGCATCGATATACGTCCAATCGACTCTCTTCTTCTCCTTTATCACGATGACAATGCAGATAGCGTGGAATTCATGGCACGGAATTACGGCACGGATCGACATAGTAGGGCCGCACCACACTCGAGCGCGAGCGTGTGTGTACACGTGAGCGATAGTGATGGGCTCGATCCAATTATCGATTCGCAATTTTCGATCGTTTCAAGCACAAATGTCCCGCACCGTATAAATGAACATCAAAATAGCTATTGTGCGGTTCAAATGGATCAGATTCTCCGTTTACAATGCAGCCATTCAAACCTCTCCTCCCTTCCGTCGCTACTCTCTCTCCCCCTCCCCCCTCCCCCTCCCCTCCGCACATCAATTCCATTTGAGTTTACATGACTGATAAACAATTGCGGATGATCGAGCGCGCGCGTCTGATAACGTTTATTTCGTCACTTTATTATACTCTTCGTCATCGGGAGAGCGCGGCAAACGCGCGCATAGACGATTGTGTCTAATAGAATAATAATTTTACATTTTACAAATTCGACTGCGCGAGCGGGGCGAGCTTTTCGGAAAGATATCGACGTTGCAACTAGGATTGATAGAATTTTTTATCCTGCGGGGCCGAGGAGGGGGCGTTTGAAGGTGTAAAAGTTTCGAAGAGCGGTAATCTCGCGAGGAATATCGTCACGCGAGAGAAACTCAAGAGGGATTGATCGCGCCGGTCGTATTGCGTGATGCGATGCGGTCTGCGCAAAAGAGAGAGAGAGAGAGAGAGAGAGAGAGAGACGATGTAAAAGTGTTTCATGCGCGACAAAGTGGCTCATTACCGAGCGGCGCTCGGTGCCATTGCTGGGGCGCGCGGCATCTTAGCAGCCGCGCGTCGTTATAGTGTCTCTAGAATCGACTATGCGGCTAGCTGCACTCCTAATCTCACGAAGAGCTATAGTTCCCAAGCGCGGCTTAGTATTCGTTGAACGCATCCCCGAGCAGCCCGGGTTATGTCGCGCGCTCGAACACTCGCGGGGCGGGCGCGAGAATGAGCCGCTCGCCTTGCGAATTTCGCGGCTAATAAACGCGAGGGGTAAACTTGACGATATTCGCCGCTCTGGAAGCCGCTAACTCCATTGAAGTTCGCGAATATAATCCTAATCCGAAAGAGATATCGGAGCGTGCGCGCGCGTCTGCGAGTCGCTGCGGCCGCGGGGAACGCGTTTGAAAAATGACAAATACGCGGTGAGAAGCTGATAAGGGCCGCGATAATCCCACACCTGCGCGAAACCACCGGCGATCAACGACCTGTTTCTACCGGAGCGGTAAAAAAAAGAAAAAAAGAAAAAAAGAAATACGTAGTACGAAGGAAGAAACGTTGATTTACCTCTGTAGTTCGATCCAACGTCAACTGAAACTTCGTTAAAACGTCGTTAAAAGTTTGAGTGATTTTCGCAAGAAATTGCAAAAGAATCACCTCGTTATCAGACTTGTTTTTTCAGGCCTCATTGTGATCTCTCTCGTAAGTTCGTGCATCGTACCGTTCTTATCGGCTGCTCGTTATCAATATCTTTGCCCCGTTTGAAAAATCTGCTACTCGCAGGCAAACGTGCCTCTCGCCAAGACCACGCTCGCTTTTAAGACACCAGGCATTCCAAACGCCGCGTGAGCTACGCTGACATTCCAGGTAATAATCCCTTAATTACAGCGCGGGGGAATTACGGGCGAGCGAATTGATACACGGCTTAATCCGCGCAATCCGCCCTGCCACATAAGCTTAATTTTGATATTCAGTTAGGTCATAAACAGCGACGTGAACGTAATATCCGCGCGGGCGGCCGTATACTCCAGCGGCGAGTACAATCTTCGGTACTGAGGGATTATTGAAAGGAGGATCGATCCGGCATGTCGCTCGCGGACTAAATAACCGCGCTTCATTAGCGGAGCTTCTCATCGACGGATTGGATTAGGGTATATTAAACGGACGTGTCGTCGCCGTTGGAAGAAAGGCAGGCGGGCGGGCAGGCAGGCATCACGATCCGTTAAGTACAGCACTTCCAACTGCGAGTGGAAGCTAGATACAATGCGGCCGATGCTGCAGGAGCTTTATCAACAATTGGACTCGTATTTCCGCCAGAGAGTACATCACTGCGAACATTTCCGTGGAGCGAATGCAACGGGGGCGAGGGGGGAGGGAGGGGGAGGGGGAGTAGTGCACGCAGGAAATGCGAAAGCCGCGGCTGCTGGAGCAACGATATTTTATTAGAGACGATATATTATTGGCGAAAGAAGCGTGACGGAGATTAGTCCTTGAATTAATAGCGAGCTCGGGAAATGTTATTTTCTTATCGGACCTCCCCGAGCTCTCTCCTCGCGCTCAGATATAGTCGCGCAGCTTTTCGAGGGGACTTTGAGAGATCATTGACTGAGCACGTGGTATTTTGGCGTTGGCGTGTTAGCGTTAGCGTTAGGCGTCTCTTCGAATATCCGGATATTCCGCTTTTTTCCGCGCGTTTCGACGAAACGACAAAAGAGAATCGCGGGAAACGCAGCTCTCCGTAGCTAATTTTCCAAAGCGTCGCCCTCACTGCCCTCGGGAAATGTCGATAGACCCGACTTCGAGTAACACACAGTCTCTGATGTTTCATTTTTACAACTTTCGCTTGCGCAGTAAATCTGGTTACTTGTGCTGCGTTTTTTTTTCAACAACTAACTGGTGGAGAAATATACGAATGATCTGTCAATATTGACAAACTCTGTTACATTCACTGTAAAATTCACTGTATCGCTTCTCTGCCGCAGGTTTCCGTTCCAGAATAAATTTTAGTTTTCTCTCTCTCTCTCTCTCTCTCCCTCTAAAATATTGACGATCGCCGACCGAGTCGTAAACTGGCACCAGTATATCAATACTTGGAAACAAGAGTATAAAGTCATATTTTGTGTGATTCAGAATAGCGGAGGAGGGAAAAAGTTGCTCGCGTATACGCGGCTGGAGAACTTTGATTGATTGATATTTTCTTCGGTGTTATAATAAGAAATAGTATCATTCCTCGCGATATTTCGACAGCTACACGTTTCTCCAGTAGTTACAGTCAACCACCTAGTCGGACAATTAACGTTCCACTTGACCGCGTGAGAAGAATCGCCAACTTGCCTGGCGAATTGAGCTTAGCTTCGAGATAATGTAAAGAGCGTAAAAGATATACGGATACAGGAGTCTCCTTTGATATTGGATCTCTCGTGGAGAATTACGAGCGCATAATGAAGCCCGGTCGCCGATCTCCGAAAGCGAAACGGCGGACAGCGTCAGTACGCACATTCGAGGTCGGCAGAACCTGGTCGCGGCGCATGCATATATGTACGAGCATTGTTACAATCCTTGGGAGGATCCTGCTTGGAATCGAGAATTTCTTGCGGTCTCCTTGCGGTCCGCCGAGAGCGCGTAGACTCTCTCTCTCTCTCTCTCTCTCTTTCTCTCTATTCGAGAATGGACCGCGCGCGTAATACGGGGTAAAAATCGGACCGTATAAATCGCGCGCGAGCTCTCCCTCGTTTTTCCCCGTGGCCGCTCCTCCGCTTTCGTATCAAATATCTCCTGCCGGTATTTTAATCAGTGCTTACCGTGCGTTTAATTGCTTCCATAAAACTTCCGCTCCCCCTCCTCCGCCCCGTCTTTCCTTTTTTCTCGCTTTGCACGCGACCGGAGATAAGACGGATAAAGGGGGACCTGGAGAAGACATAAAAACCGCCCCGCCGACCGTGTACATTCCGCTACATGCATTTTAATTATCCTGCCTCGAAACTCCCCGAGCGCCTTTGACAAACCGCCGAATTCCTCGTGCATTTTTTCCGCAAGCCCACCGTTGCTTCCGCTGGCTTGCGCGGGCCAAGCGAGGAAAAAACCGGACGGTAACGCCCGGAGAGCTCTCGGTTCCATCCATTTTATTTTACGGTCTTCCCGGGAAAACTTATCAACGTGGATGATGGGAGCGAAGTGAAAAATTGCGGGTCAAAAAGAGAAATTGGCGAGTGTATTCCTTCTAACCGCGCACTGTCTTCCGGCTAACTTCTTTCCTTGGACGTAAACCGTCCGTATAAATAAATAACCGTTGTTGATTTAATCTTTCTGTTTCCTCATCGGAAAGTAATCCGAGGGGAGCCGAGCGCGCGACACGCGGTGAAAATTAGCTTCCGATTTATCCCGTCGGCGAAGTGATCCTCGCGCTGAACCTTTTACGAATTTTCCACGGAAACTCTTGACGTTCAATCGCGCCGCGACTCTCCGCGGCCTCTTTGACAGGATCGCCCTCCTGAATTCCGATCATCTGGACACGTCCGTCCAGTAGTCATGGTTGGTGGACATTTAACTTCCTACCTGCCATGTAAGATAAATGTAAGTGTTGAAATTTCTGAGAAAGAGCGCAGAGCGCTTGAAGACGGAAGCTGGTAGACGAGAGAACAACAGTAACGGATGAAAATTTCAACTTTGCGGCAGAGCAGACGATAATTAACATCGGGGATGACGATTAACGGAATTACGACTACGAGAATCAAGCAAAGTGTCGCCGTACGCCTGCGCTCCAATTTTACTTTCCAATCGCCATCATCGCAATTTGACGCAAAGCGTCAAATTTTATACAGCCGTCATAATTACAATTAATTAATTATAAGCGTCATAATTATAATTAAGACCAAGGGCACCAAGTGTCAGATTCCAGCAACTTGAAGGGAACCACGACCCTGTGTGTGGAGACAAGGCAAGAATAAACCTAAAGAATTGCGTCGACTTGATTCCTGGCCACAATCGCCGCAATTGCGGCGTGGATCTCATTCAATCAGACATCATCATTAAGAGGAACACTGGAAGTGTTAGACTTCCGCGGTAGAGAAAGAGGAGCACGATTCTGCACGCGGGGATTCCATACGCGGGATAATATTCGAGAAACAGCGCGCACCTAAACAATTTATAAACCCTCCAGTTGCTCGCAAGCGCGCAGTAACTTGCAGCATAACAGCCACCGTGTACACATATATATATACCTTGGCCAAATCCGATGCCTTCTCTCGGTCTCCTCAAGGTCAGGCGAAATTCACGATTCCGGGCAGTAAAAGGATCTTGCTGGGATCCCGACGATTCTCTTACATATATGTATGTCGTTATGGTAATTCCGATCCTCGACGACGCCCGCATGCGCGTCGAATTGTAGGCGGACGACGCTCGACGTCGACTGCCTGGAATCTCCGGGCGACCCTTTCTTGCTTGCCAAGTAACGGCGTATAACAATGAATCGCGTATAACTACTGCGACGCCATCGCCGCCGCCGCCGCCGCCGCCGCCGCCGCCGCCGTCGCCGCCGCCGCGACGGTATAATGTGCAGGAGCAGCGGGTAGGAAACTGTGCTGTACGGCGATCCTTTTGTCGCGCGAGATACCAAGTGCCTCCGCAAACGAGGAGAAAACGATCCCGCGAGAGGGTGAATGGATTAAAACTTACGCGCCTTCTTCCGCCGCGACTTTACGGGGCTTCCCGTCGAGCAACGCTCAGGCCGATACACGCGGGGCCTGTTCTTCCTTAGCCGAGCCAGCGCCACCCTGGGACTTCGTTCCCTTCTTCTTCGACGAGAGATTAGACATTCGAAATGCGAAATGCGAATGCATTAATGATGATGTCTGATTGAATGAGATCCACGCCGCAATTGCGGCGATTGTGGCCAGGAATCAAGTCGACGCAATTCTTTAGGTTTATTCTTGCCTTGTCTCCACACACAGGGTCGTGGTTCCCTTCAAGTTGCTGGAATCTGACACTTGGTGCCCTTGGTCTTAATTATAATTATGACGCTTATAATTAATTAATTGTAATTATGACGGCTGTATAAAATTTGACGCTTTGCGTCAAATTGCGATGATGGCGATTGGAAAGTAAAATTGGAGCGCAGGCGTACGGCGACACTTTGCTTGATTCTCGTAGTCGTAATTCCGTTAATCGTCATCCCCGATGTTAATTATCGTCTGCTCTGCCGCAAAGTTGAAATTTTCATCCGTTACTGTTGTTCTCTCGTCTACCAGCTTCCGTCTTCAAGCGCTCTGCGCTCTTTCTCAGAAATTTCAACACTTACATTTATCTTACATGGCAGGTAGGAAGTTAAATGTCCACCAACGGAGACGGTTTAGACGGTCTGCGCAGCGATTGTTTATGAAGCAAGAGCCGACGTGACGGCAAAGCTGCTTCTTCACACACTCTTATCCAATTAGAGGGAGGTCTAATAAGATTACCTGGCTTTTTTCCTCTCCGTGACAGCTGCGTGACGTCTCTGATATCTCGTACGCTGTCATTTCTTCGCTTATCATCAATTTACCGCGTCAGTAGTCGCTCTCTCGAGCGCGATGAGCATCTCGTTACATCGCGCATTGTGTGGAACGTTTTGCAAGCAAGTATGACGCGCTCGACGCGTCGAGAGAAAGAATGATGGTCGCCGTTGTATGACACGGTAGCCGTGCATCAGCCGGCACGCTGCGAGACCGGCGCGAATAACTAATAATCGGATCACGTAGGAACTTCTCGCGCTGCTCATCGTCACGATTTGTTCCGCCAATCCCGCGGTCGAACCGTTCCTAAAGTTGCGATTGTGTCCGGCGCGGGAGAGGAGGAAAGAAACGAAGAGAGGAAGAGAGGAAGCAGAGGAGAAGAGGAGAGCAGAGAAGAAGGCAGGAAAGAAAAGAGGAGCGAGAGACGATCGAACTCACTTTACTCAGCTTCCACACGGGAGAGTAAAGTAAAATGCCGCAGGTACATCGCCGGGTCGATAGCGTATCGCGACGACCGCGTGAAAGGAACGAAGTTATAAACGAAGCCGGTGTGGTACGAATAAAAATCAGCTGCTGGAACTTCCAAGGGTGGCGGACTAGCGGCCTCCCTGCCATCGCGACGGAGGAGGAAGCAGGAAGCCGGGGATGAAAACTCGATCAGCGGTGTCGGGGTTGGCGCGCACGTCGAGATGGAAAAGGGTGGCTGGGAAGATGGGGGGCGGGGGGATGGGCGAGCGGCTGGAGGAAGAGAAAGAGGAAGGAGAAGAGGAGCAAGGGAGGGTGAGGGAGAGCGGACGATGAGCTCCTGTTAGGCGGGGATGCGGCTGTCCACTACCGAGATTTCTTTCCTCACGATATAGCACGAAGGACGTGGGAGGACAGGGCCGTGGGTTGATTTCAAATGATCCTGGATTTCTCGGGGGTGAATAAAAAAGGAAGCGAGCATCCGGGGAAAGTGAAATGAATTTCCCTCGCAGCCTTCCTTTGTCTCCTCCCGCCGCGCGCTGCTCCCCCCGTTTTTTCTTCTCTTCCTCCTTTCTTTTTACATCCACGCCCATTTGGTTTAGGTTTCCCGTTTTCACAGAGTGCCTTGGAGAATTTTCGGCGCGGCGCAAGTGTCACTTGGGACACGCGCTGTGGGGCCGACATAAACGCGCCGGTATAAATCTTGTGGATCGCTATGAAACCGCATTGAGAAGTTGAAGATGAATTTTTCAGTCGGTGGAAAAAAGCTCGGTCCGATTCGCAGCGTTCGCCGTTCGCTCCGACGAACCGGCGCGGGCCGGGCGGCCGGAAAATTTCTTCCACGTGGCCGCGCGACGTAAATTTTGTTCGCATTTGCGAGAAAAAAATATATTGGCTCGTGTGTGATGTAAGTAATTTCTCGGATTTTTCAGAACACATGAAACGATTACATTTTTATGTCGCTATAATTTTACGAAACAATGCGCATCCCCTGCCCCGCCGCCGTGTTGATTCACGGTCCTCTGCCTATTCATATTCGCGCGCATTGTTTCGTAAAATTATAAGGACGCAAAGATACCATCGTTTCATTCCACCTGAAAGATCCGAACGATTATTATTTATATCACACGCTGCCCGCGCCCGCCACTCGACGGGGTTGAATTTGCTGGACCACACCGTTCCCCGCGGTTATAAATTAGATCGCACTCATGTCTCGCGCACCGACCAATTACCAGACCGAAGCCTAACTACCACCAATAAGCGCGCCGAACATCTCTAACAAACTTGCCCGCTCGAAAAATCCGCCGGCAGTCGCGCGCGTCTGCAGCTTCGCAGCGGAGCGGGCATACGTAACGTGTGCGAGTTGCCCTGGCGAGTGGAGCGCGAGTTAGATTTCAAAGGCAACTCGTTTGGAACTTCGACGCCGGGCAAACGAGCCTTGGGAGAAGTACTTTTACATCGAATATCCGGTGCGTAGCACGTTATACGCGATAAACTCTTCCACCGTGGCCGGCGACGACGAAAGGTCGCTGCCCTACTGCCGCGCACGTCGGACGCTTCAAAAGCACGCCCTTTCGACAACTTGCAGAAAAGGGTAAAGCGCACGAAGCCGCGGGAAAATACACCTCTCTCGCAGGAACGCCCCCCGTCTGCGTGTCATACGCGGACAATGACGATAAATCGAGGTATCCGCCGGCGCACTCCGTAGTAAATAACGGGCCGGACAGGTCGAGTTTTACGGACACACACGATTGTCGCGCGGCATCTTCGAAAGGATGTCCAAGGACGCCGAAATGACAAGCGCGGATACGGACGGAAACATGAGCGTACGAAAACATGAGCGGTCTGAATAGCGAGGCAAGAAATAAAATGGGCTTGGAGGGGAATGTCAAAGTATTTACGGGACTTCGCCGTCAGCTTCAGGTAAGATTCTTCCCGATCGAGTCGATGAGAGGAGCACTTGAACGATAATAATGAGTTGAGATATTCATTAATTTTCAAAGATTTTCAAAGGAAGCGCTCGCTCCCTCTCTTTGCCGCTTCGTTTTATACAGTCTGTCTCATAAGACAGAGTCCGGCAGAGTTTTCACATGAAAAGCATTAAACGAGAAATTTCGACGAGAGTTGGTAGAGGAACTCTTCCTCTCTAAGAGGAAGTTCAGACGTCGTTCAACTTTCGTAATAGGAAGACATACATATCTCGCTGTGAGTGTCGCATACGCATCGCGATTCAGGGTCGTGTTTATCTGCACACGTCCGAGAGGAGCGAAAATGTCACGCCAAGCGGCTGCTAAATACGCGAGAAGGTCTGAGGAGTATGTAAACAAGTGGATGAATCGCTACTTGGAGATGAAAAAGGAGGCCGAAAAAGGAGGTGCACTGCTTTGGAACTGCTTCTCAAAGCAAGGATTTGGCACTTTGCGTACCTTCACTGACAACTTGAACGCTGCCAAAATGGTCGAAATTTACGAGAGGACTTTATCACGATCTGCCCGAAAGCGATTTAAAGGGAAAAACGAAAAATGGCTACTACAAGAGGGGAATGGCCTGAAACATCGAAATTGTTTTTCTACCGCGCGGAAACAAGAAAATGACATTGACAGACTGAATTGGCCGTCACAGACACTGCATGTAAATATCCATCGGGAACGTTTGGGGGAACATTGATGAGAAAAAGCTTAAGCTTCATGAGAAAAAAAGAAGTGCAGAAGGTCAAGAAGTTAAACGGCAAATTCGATTGACTTTTGAAGTTGACCTTTACCTCAAGAATATAATTAGCCATAAAATTAGTGGAGAGAGATGTCATGCCATTATTGATAATGGAGGCAACTGGAAAAATTATTAATAATAAAGCATTGCGGTTCTAATTAAATAGTACATGTGTATTTTTCCAAGTCGTTGGAATTGAGCCTGACACGCTCTTATCAAACAGACTGTATCTCACCGATCTCTGTTCTCTGAGGCGGCGGAATTTCATTGCGAAATCTGCCCGCGAGCAATCTGACGTTTTTCCGTCGCAGCTCCTGCCGGCTCAAGTTCGGAATTTTTCGCTGAAAAATGCGCACCACTTTGATTTTCGATTCCGAGATATCGCGCGCGGCTTTCGATGAATATTTCAGCTCGACTGTGGAGACACGCGCCGGAGCGCGTATAGACATTAATACACCTCGCGATAATCCCTTCGGAATGCATAAATAATTGTAGAATTATACATACGGCGTGACGTACTAATGACAGCGGACGGATTTCCGCGGACGGACGCGCGGGAAAGGAGAGAGCGTTTCTTACGCGAGCGCACGCTGTAGGCGTTCGTTGTTGGCTGGCGCTGCAGCTATACGTACACAGACAGCTGGGAACTCGCAGATTTGCTTAAGCGGGATAAAAGCACTGACACCGCCGAAAGTTAGGAAATCTATCGCGGGACTCGCGTTTGCACGCGAGAGTATTATATAATTAAAGCGGATTAGCTGACGGCATTGTTATCGTCGAGACGAAGAATCTGTCGGTTTCGCGCGAGCTCCCCCCCCCCCCCCGCCCTAATGTCCTCGTTTGTGACATCTAGGCCGTGCTCTCCAGGGCGGCAAAACGCGTTAATTAAGCCGTCACGCTTAGCCCGAAGGAATCGCCACGATTTTTCAGCGAACAGCGCGCGCGTCTGTCACAACATCGACACGACTGCTTTGCGCGCTCGCGCTCGTTTTGTTGCCGCGGCTGTTTCTTCCCCTCATTTTTTATTCTCCTTGCGCTTTAATTTCGTATAAATTTGCGTACAAATGTTGTTGTTCTCATGCAAAAGAGGCCGGCCGCCCGGCGGCGGAACTTAAAAATTCGCAGCATCGTTCGCAGCGATTAAACTGCGCCGGCTTTGCATAACGCTCGCTGGATGCGTCGGAGGATTCAACGAAAGTTTTTCACGCATCGGAATATCTCGAACGGAGGTATGCGCGTCGCCTCCCAGCGCGTGCTCGCGCTGTCGCTGAACTAATTTGCAAATTATCGCGCTGTCTAGCTGCGAATCATTACATAGTTGATGAGTCGTCTAGACCCCGATGTTTCCTGAATTATGTAGGCGCTCGGCAACACGAGTAATCCGTTATCGTACTCCTCGGATTCGATAGCACGTTAAGTGTTAAAGTAGCCGAGTTACTAGTAAATTACGTGTACCAAACAGCCCTGGACTAAGCTGTGTTTGAAGCTTCGCTTAAATTTTAAACGTCAGCTGAAGTTGCCCTAAGTCAGGTTTATCGGACTTAGCCCGGGAATTTGGACCCTAATAATTAACGCCGCCCTGAGGATCCTCGCGGCCGACGTATCTGGGTACATCACAACGGCATGAAAAGTCTACTGCGCTACAATTAATATGGACATTTATTAAGACTTGAGGGAGTGCGTCCAGACGAGGGAGCGAAGACGACCGACTCGATCATGAAGGCAGCAACGGAGATGATCATTTTGGCAGAGCGAGACGCTGCTCGGAGAGGTATTTCACGTAGAGTTAATGAGGAATTCGATGAAGGGGGAGGGGGGACTCGGTGGCGATGGAATTGCATGAAATATGAAATGTGTTTATAATAGCTGATTAATTAAAAAATATGAACGTATTAATTAAAATCCGCGATCTTTAAATAATTGTTGAATTTATTGAAGCCATTCGGACGTTTTTCGGTGTCGCAGCCTGCCGCTCGATATTTTTACCGTCAAATTGGCACGGCAATAATTAGTTAATTAATTATCGTTTCGATAATATTTTATGTTTCAAGAATTAGCCGCGCTTCGTACATTAATTAAAATCTTCGATGCTTCACAATTCTCCTGCCGGGATAAATATGCAGATTGAATGGTATCCGTTGCTCGTTGCGGAGTAAACATGTTTTAATTAATTTGACATTGCCCACAATATTATTAGTTTATTATATATCGATTTGGATCGATCACCGAAATACCAGCGATGTTGCTTTCATTTTCCCAAATTTACGTCGGTAAACAGGCAAATGATTAGAGTATACAATTTTCGTTTTGAAGTTGAGCGTCGGCCCGTACAGGCCGGCGCTATAATACAGTGACTGATCGCAAAATTACCCGATAAGAATTACAAAATATTGCGACTCGCTCGATCAGAAACGCTCGGGAAGCACGGAGATTAAAAATCTCACAATCGAGATTCTTTCACGCCGCTCTTAATCCCGTTCGAGCTAAAAGCATTAACGGCGCCAAAGCGTGAATGCTTCCTTCCTCTTTCAATTTGTTTCTCCCCCTCCCTCCTCGTCCCTATGATCGTTGTTTTTCCAAACGTAATTGCTATCGCGTCGCGCCAGGAGTTGCCACGTTGAGAGCGATTTTTTTCTTTTTTCTTCTCTCTCTCTCTCTCTCTCTCTCTCTCTCTCTCTCTCTCTCTTTTTTTTTTTTAACACGATGTCACGCATCAACGATATGAAACGCTCGCTCGTTCTTCAATTATTTGGAGCACGCGGAATTTTTCGGGCTCGCATAGTTTTGTCGTTCAATCGGATATCTGACATTAAAAGCATTTATAGGTCGTTGGAACCACCGAGCGGTCGATATCCGTTTTTTAAACCAGAGGAAAGTTTTTTGCCTTTTTTAATCTACAGCCTCTTTCGAACTCGCGACAAACACTGCAGGCTCAACGGTGCCAGAGTGTTTTCGATAGAGTTTTATTTCAATTTAATGCGTATCCCGCGCCGATGGGAGTTGAAGACGAAGCGGCATATATTTTAATGAGTATTTGTTTTGGACGCCTTAATTACACCTACCTCAGTCGATGATAAAATGTAGATGAGAGTTGATGCGAATGTTGATGAGAGAGAGAGAGAGAGAGAGAGAGGGGTGGAAGAATATCCAAAGTAGGCTACATCTGAAATGTGAGAGAGAGCTTAGGGCGCGTTCGATCACGCATTACGCGTTAAATACGGAAAGATGTGTTCGTGGAATGAGCGAAATGGGACAGTTAATCGGATTTAATCGGGATCCGTGCCGCTTCTGTAAATTCGCCAGCAGCGGTCGTGGTACTCTTGATTGAAGCATTGAACATGACGCGTCGACGAAGCCAGCGAGAAAAAGTCCGACGTTAAATCGATACCGGAGAAAAATGATTTTAATTAAAGTGGAGTTTGAGTCGGCGTATTTTTTGCGACTCGGCATTGGATTACCAACGTGTATGTTAATGGAATCATTTCCTCTTCCTCTTTGCGCGCCGGTATTCGGTATCACTTCCCGCCGTTACCAAGAGTCGACCGTCGATGGTTTCAGCCATCTCGGCTGAGACTTTGATCAAAGAGTTCGTACTTGCCAATTTTCCGCTTAGCGACTTTTGAAAATTTCAAAATCATCAAATTAACAAAAGTCAGAAACCTTGGACCATACATACTTTTGTTTGAAACATTTTTCCGTATCTTTTATATTGCTCGAGATATTTGCCTGGGCCATTTAAAATGGAACACTCTGTATAAATCCAATATTTTTTATCGATTTATATGCGTTAAAAATTTTAATCTCTATATATATATTATATATATCATATTATGCGTGTTATATATTAATGCGTTTGTATTGTTTTATATCATTGTGTTACACTGCGACATATCGTATTGTATACAAAATATATTTTACATATTATATAATATTACAATAAAATGTACTAAGAATTAACAATAAAAAAAGCGTTTAAATATGAACTTAGTGTTTTATTATTTATCCTATACACTTATTACGCGTTCCTTATATCCAAAATATCTAAAGTCCTTCAAATTTCCCGCCATAAATTCGGGGTAGCTCCTCGCTCATTATATTCTCCTGATACCAAAATGTAAAATTTCCGTAAAACGGAAAATTCAAGATTCAAATTTCAGCAGATTTGTATCAGGAATACATGATAACCGAAGAGATATCCCGGATTCCTGGCGGAAAATTTTAAATTTCTCGTTTTCTCAGTTTTCGAACTTTTGTATCAGGAACACATGATGATCGAAGAAGTATCCCGGATTTCTCGCGGAAAATTTAAAATTTCTCGTTTTCTCAGTTTTCAAACTTTTGTATCAGGAATACACGATGACCGAAGAGGTATCCCGGATTTCTGGCGGGAAATTAAAAATTACTCGTTTTCTCAGTTTTCGGAGTTTTGTATCAGGAATACATGATAACCGAAGAGGTATCCCGGATTCCTGGCGGAAGATTTAAAATTTCTCGTTTTCTCAGTTTTCGGACTTTTGTATCAGGAACACATAATGATCGAAGAGGTATCCCGGATTTCTCGCGGAAAATTTAAAATTTCTCATTTTCTCAGTTTTCCAACTTTTGTATCAGGAATACATGATAACCGAAGAGGTATCCCGGATTCATGGCGGAAAATTTTAAATTTCTCGTTTTCTCAGTTTTCGAACTTTTGTATCAGGAACACATGACGATCGAAGAGGTATCCCGGATTTCTCGCGGAAAATTTAAAATTTCTCATTTTCTCAGTTTTCGAACTTTTGTATCAGGAACACATGACAACCGAAGAGGTATCCCGGATTCCTGGCGGAAAATTTGAAATTTCTCGTTTTCTCAGTTTTGGGACTTTTGTATCAGGAACACATGATGATCGAAGAAGTATCCCGGATTTCTCGCGGAAAATTTAAAATTTCTCGTTCTCTCAGTTTTCGGACTTTTGTATCAAGAACACATGATGACCGAAGAGGTATCCCGGATTTCTCGCGGAAAATTTAAAATTTCTCGTTTTCTCAGTTTTCAAACTTTTGTATCAGGAATACACGATGACCGAAGAGGTATCCCGGATTTCTGGCGGGAAATTAAAAATTACTCGTTTTCTCAGTTTTCGGAGTTTTGTATCAGGAATACATGATAACCGAAGAGGTATCCCGGATTTCTCGCGGAAAATTTAAAATTTCTCATTTTCTCAGTTTTCCAACTTTTGTATCAGGAATACATGATAACCGAAGAGGTATCCCGGATTCATGGCGGAAAATTTTAAATTTCTCGTTTTCTCAGTTTTCGAACTTTTGTATCAGGAACACATGACGATCGAAGAGGTATCCCGGATTTCTCGCGGAAAATTTAAAATTTCTCATTTTCTCAGTTTTCGAACTTTTGTATCAGGAACACATGACAACCGAAGAGGTATCCCGGATTCCTGGCGGAAAATTAAAAATTTCTCGTTCTCTCAGTTTTCGGACTTTTGTATCAAGAACACATGATGACCGAAGAGGTATCCCGGATTTCTCGCGGAAAATTTAAAATTTCTCGTTTTCTCAGTTTTCGAATTTTTGTATCAGGAACACATGACGATCGAAGAGGTGTCCCGGATTCCTGGCGGAAAATTTAAAATTTCTCATTTTCTCAGTTTTCGAACTTTTGTATCAGGAATACATGATAACCGAAGAGGTATCTCGGATTCCTGGCGGAAAATTTAAAATTTCTCTTTTTCTCAGTTTTCGGACTTTGGTATCAGGAATACATGATAACCGAAGAGGTATCCCGGGTTTTTGGGCGGGAAATTAAAAAATTGCAGATTTTCTATTTTTTAATTTTCATACTATCAAAGTAGCAAGTTTAGAAAAACACATTTAAGGAGGATTTAATAAAATAAGAGAGAAAGGTTATACTGAATATTAAATTTTTATTTTTTAATGTACATGTACAAAATAATTATGTGTATATAATACAAGATATAAATATATTACAATATTTACAATATATTAGAATATGATGTAATATGAGATAATATAATATACAATTTTAATGAACACAATGCAATATGTATACATATATATATATATATTTTTTTTTTCCTGAGGCATTTAAAGTGGGTCACCTTGTATACATACCCCCTGAATGTATATTTACAGTAGTATATACATGTACGTGCAGGCATGTATTATTCAACCCGGAGAGCTGGGAGCGATGATTTCCTCCGAAAGCATAAGTATTTCCGCCGGACAGAGATTTATGGCGTTTTAGTCAGGACGTTTCGCGGAGGGTTGACAGGGAGGCGACGACGGTGCGCGGGGAGAATTATATCCGAAAGCCGAGGATTTTTGACCTAATGCATGCCTCATCGCTTGCGAACTGGCGAATCCTCCTCCTCTTCCGCGTGGGATAATGGTCTCTGGCAAATTCGGATTTACACGCGGCTGTTCGCGAGCGATTGGAAGCGTTCCAACGCAGCGCGCGACCGTTCCGTTCGTTCGTTCGTTCGTTCGTCCGTCCGCTCGCTCGCCCGCGTGAGCGTCTGCAACGCGTTTTATACCCTCCGACATTTTTACTTTTATTTTCCGCGGCGATCCACCTCGATATTTTTACAGTCACGACTCCGCACAGAGATTACGTAAACAGCGCGCGCGCGCGGCTTTCCGGCGCAGCCGTTTCTGCGCGCGCGAAGAGGAGATGTGTCGTCGCGATATGTATACCGAAATCTCCTCGCTGTCACTCGACGTCGCTCCCTCGTGTCTGACGACTTCCTCGTTCCCGACGGAGATTCCGTGAAGCCATGTCCTCGTGTCCGTATGGTTATACTAACAAGGGAGAGAGAGAGAGAGAGAGAGAGAGAGAGAGAGAGAGAGAGAGAGAGAGAGAGAGAGAGAGAGAGAGAGAGAGAGAGAGAGACAGAGAGAAAATCGCGACAATGCGGGCCGTTAAAGTCACAGTGCAGTTGGGTCCGTCAGATGATTTTCATAAGAAAAATCGGTTAATTGATCGGCTAGATTAATGGATTATGGATAAACAAAACAAGTCCACAGACTCAAGTAACTTAAAGTAAAAAAAAATAGGTCCAGAGAATTAAAGACAACGAGGGGACCACCACCCAGTTCAATCTATCTTTCACCGGAGGACCTGTTTAAATATTAGAGGAATTACGTCAAAGAATACAAAATCAAGTAGCTAAAACAATGTCGGGAATTTTTCAAAGAGTTTGCAATTCTACGAAAATGTGAAACGTGTGTGGAAATAGGAGGAGCACGTAGGAAATCTTTTGTAAAACTTTCGCAAGCACCAGGAGCGACCAGGTCACTTGCCTTAATTGACATAAATCACCGTTCATAAGTCCGACAACAATAATTTTTCGATTCTTGTTCAGAACTTTTTCCCCCATTTTGTGAGTACTATCAGCTTTCAAAGTCTTGAATTTTTCTATACCAGAAGCTACATAAAGATCGGACGGCACAGGCCATCCTCTGCAGATGTGATCTTTGCAGCGTCGCGTGGACTGTTCACAGTCTCTACACTCAAATGTATGAACGAGTCGGACGTACAAGAGGACGGAAGTAAGCCAGCTGCAACGGATTACGTTTGCGAAAGCCCAGTATCAGCGCGTATCGAGCGAAATCGCACGCTAATCGAAATCGCCGCCACTTTTCCGACACGTCCACGAATGGCGAGTGGCATGGAGCGAGATGTGGAACGTTAGAGTCCATCTTGGACTCTGCGAGCGGAACCCGGGGAAATGACAAGAAGGCGACCGGAAGAGGAAAGGCACGCGTATCGCTCGACGGTCGCGCAAGTGCTCTCTCTCTCTCTCTCTCTCTCATCAGTATGCAAAATGTAGAACGCTCGCTCGGGGTGCGCGCGCGAGAGAGACTCCCCTCTGTCCTCCATCTGACCGACCAGGAGCCGTACACCGACACTGCTCTGTTCAGCCGCTAAAACCACCCTGGCCTGACTAGCGTGTTCCTCGCGGAAGCGAACTCTTCGCTTCGCTTTATGCCTCTTTGTGCGCGAGTCGCATCGCAGATGCGAACCGCCGGTATTATCGTACGCCGAGCACGCGTGTCTCGCGTCGTCGTCGTCGTCGTGTGTGCTCTCTCTCTCTCTCTCTCTCTCTCTCTCTCTCTCTCTCTCTCTCTCTCTCTCTCTCTCTCTCTCTCTCTCTCTCTCTCTCTCTCTCTCTCTCTCGCTCTCTCTCCCCCTGTCTCTCTGTCTCTCTGTCACTCTCTCTCTGTCTCTCTCTCTGTCTCTCTCTCTCTCTCTCTCTCTCTCTCTCTCTCTCTCTCTCTCCCTCTCTCTCTCTCTCTCTCTCACGCTCACCGTAATTATTCGCGCGTCGCCTCTGCCGTCGTGTGACTCTTCTCTTTCCTCGGTTTCTTTTGCCCTCTCATCCCTCTCCTCTTCGCGAGCCCGAGCAAGCGACCTGCGAAAGAGTGCTGCTCTCCTCTCGCCGCTTCGAAATTGCCTCCTCCTTCTCGTGCTCCGCTGCTTTCGCGAGACTTCGTCTCCTCGCGCGTCGGACTTCTTCTCTCGCTTCTTCGCAAATTTCCCGTCTCGATCTCTGCAATTTGTTTCTTGCCGCCCGCTCGGTCTCGTAAGTTTCCTCGGTCCTCCTTTTTCTCCCGCTCGCCGTGGCTTCTTCAAGCCCGAGTCTTAATTGAATTACGAACGTTTGAGCGGCGCGCCCCGCGGCGCATGGCACGAGTGGGCCGTGTGCGGCGTGCGAGGTTCAAATCGCTCGCCGCAATTAGACTAGAATGTAGGAAGAGAGAAAGAGAGAAAGGAGAGAACTCGTACACACGATCCCGCGCACTTTCGTCGCGCACGGCTTTCCGCGTTTGATTATTTTCTCGCTACCTCCCATCACTCGAGTCTCTCTCTCTCTCTCTCTCTCTCTCTCTCTCTCCCCCTTGTCCTTTTTGTTTTGATCCCGCAGAGTCCGCGAAGTCACCGTCGAGCTGGGCTACCATCTCTCCCTCTGCCACGCCACGCCCAGACATCTTTGATGTTCTAATGAAGTTAGTTTGCTAAGAAACAACGTCGACCGCCGGGGACTCCTGTCCCCCTTCCTCCCCCCCGCCCCGTGCACGGCTAAGACGAGGTTGCATCGTGCGCTACCCACGACGTTACCAAAGCGGCTCTCTCTTTGCTATTCTCATATCTTCTTTCTTCGCCCGGACAAGTTGCTCTTGCCACGCTCTCGTCGCCACGCAGCGAGCAGGCAAAGAGAGAAACAGAGAGAACAGGGAGAGAGGTTCTCGGAGACTCGCGTTTCGCTCGTATTCTCGGATCGCGAGAACGCGCAGATAGAGAGTTTCATGTTCTCTTCGCGCAGTTGGCGATAAATTCTTTCCGCTAGCCGAGGACAACCCTTTAAACACGAACCCCTTCTCGTCGCTCGTATGCTCGACTTTCAGTTTAATCTTCGCTGCTACACGCGATTGCTCACCGAAGCTCGCGCGCCCCTGCGAAATTTTTTCAAAATCCGCGTCCTCCCTGCCCCTTCGGCGGCGAGGAGTCGTCCAGTTCGTCCGGGAAACTAATTGGTGCTCGGGTCGCGATCTCGCCCCGAGTCTGAGCCCTGAACGAGAAGGGTCCGCTCGTCGCATTTAGGCATTTTCGGGGCCACACTGCTTCGTCGTTACGAAATTAGCGGCATCGTCGTTGTTACCACGGTTACACCTTGGACCGCGGCTCGTCCGCGTTTCCGGTGTCGTCGCTGAATACGACCAATCGCGACTAATGACATTAGCAGGCCGAGAGCATGGCCCGATGTATAGCGCGCACCCCAGTTCGGCCGTTCTTTCGCGTCGCACAATAGGAAACGCGCGACAAAGCAAGCCGCGACGAATTTCCAGCCTTCGTCCAGCTCTGCCGCGCGGCCGCTCTTCCTGCGGTTATATAAGCAGGCAAGCGAACTCTAAGGACGTCGAACGTCCGCGTCGAGAGGAGGTGTACGAATAATGGCGAAAAATAATTGGACCGCTCGGGTATAGGCACTTTCAAAAGTCCCGCGCGGGGGTGGGAGGAGGAGAGTCGCATGGGGCACAAAAGGAAAGAAAGAAACTCCTTGGCCTACATCCTAAAATTGGCGACACTCCTACGGACAGGCGACGGAGCGGCGGGCGAGAGTTCTTCTGCGTATTCGCTCAATTCCGCAGAATATATTATAAATTAACGGGAGCATGTTTGTCTGTAAATCTTTCGCGGCAATCGCCGACGCCGTGGTGTTAACAAACGTTGATCCGCTACGCGAGAAATTTATCCACCCGACACTCGAACGATGACTAACAAATGTCATAAGGTGCGAGTGACTCTCTCTCTCTCTCTCTCTCTCTCTCTTCCTCTCTCTTCGAATGAATGCGTTTAATGGAAGCATCCCTGAAGAGGAGAGATATCTATTTATTCCATTTTCGTCATCTGGCTTTTGATCTCTCGACCATATTAAAAAAAATATATATGTAGAGAGAGAGAGAAAGAGAGAGAGAGAGAGAGAGAGGGGAGGGAAGTTATATATATAGCTCTTTGGAAGAGATCCAGATTCCATTAATTTCACGGCGGCGCTATAACACGGGCTGCAAATAAAAGTCAGTATCGATGAAAAAAGGAGTGTTCGAACGTCGATTGGTCGGTTACACGCACACGGCACATCGATCGCACCTCCCGCGGACGCGAAGAAGACAGAGCGCGCCGAGTTTTTGTCCCTCTCTGACCCAGTTCTCTTACATCTCCGAGTTGTCGGAGCGAGCGGACCGGAACATACCGGATTTTAATTTACGCCGAGTGTCAGAAGCACGTGGGCAATCGAACGGCATTACGGCCGTGGCTGGCGCAACGTGTAACGCAATAAAGCTAATCGATAGAAGCTCGCTGACCCGAGACCATTGTTGGTTGTCGATTAGTTTAGGTCAATCGAGATCAGAATCGTATGCGGAATATCTATGACGTCGTTGGCGGCGAGGCTGACGCTTAAAAATCGCCTCGCCCGAGCAACCTGAAGAACCTTTCGGTCGGCGAGAACGCGCGCGGACTTTTGAGATTTCTTTATTATAATAAGTTGATAATATATTAAATACAATATATAAATTAAGCTAATATTATATATATATATATATATATTCCGAGCACTTTATTATATTATAAATATACTTATATACTTATATACTTATATAATATACTTATTATTATTATAAATATATAGGCAGAGAGAGAGAGAGAGAGAGAGAGAGAAAACTATTTGGTTGATGTGACTAAATTTCAGTTGCGACAACCGGAACCTTCTGTTTTTCAGCAGTCAACGGAAAATTCGCTTGCAACGCAAAGGAAATTCCGTTTCTGCTGTCCCAGAGATATATTCGCTCACCTGAACTGAACATTTTAATGTTGTCGAGGGTGCAAGTTTCGGTTGAAGCTCGGGTTGAAAATCGCATCATTGGCAGCGTTATTGAACGTTCCTCAAACGAATCTTGCGGTCGCTGTAACTGAGATTTCATCTCTCTTTACGTACACGAGAGTTTCACGCCTTCGGTGAGTGTAGCCGAATACTCTGCCGCGGTAACTACATTTTCAAGATGGAAAATTCCAGTTCCTTCAATCGAAATCGCAGTTGTTAATGTGGACGATTCTCCGCTTGGCGAAACAGAACTTTCTGTTACTGTAATGGATCCTCGTGTGACGGAAAATTTCTAGTTGTCGCTGCAGAATATTTTTCTGCGTGTACGCATAGAGTCGGACTTGGCGGAAGTAACGGCAAGTGACTTGCGACGCCATCACCGTTGCTTTCTTTTTCAACTGCGATTTGCTCGCGACGACGTTATCTCTGTCATTAGCAGCGGCCACGGGGCGCGATGCAATTACGTTTTTCGGCTGACGCTAACGAGTGTAATCGTTACTTCCGCCGTTACTTTGCACATACAAAATGCGTGTGTATCCTTTCAACGAGATTTCGCTGATTGCGCGCTGTTACACGAGGTGACTGAGTCACACCGCTTGTAAATACAGCATTTCAATGAAGAATACACTCGCACTTTAGAAGATACAGCCGCTCGCTGAAGGATCAAGAGGATTTCTCTTTCTCTCACATGAAGAACATTAAAACCGACGAGAGCCGCGGAATCGCACGAGGCTGTGCGCGCGATTTTTTGCATCTTAATGTCGCAGGCAGCGGCGGTGTGCCCACTTTCGAGATTAATCTAAATAAACACGCGCGGAGAGTGGAGCAACAACGATCCGGCAAAATGAATGATTCGATCGCCGCGCAGTTCGCGGGGCTCGCAAATGAATTAAAAAAGTTACGGTTCGACGAAACTTGCTTTCTGCAGAGGATCGGCGCTCCCCGGACGGACGCCGTCATTCCCCGTGGGACGAGGCGGCCGTCCTCCGCCTTGTCGTCGTCCTTGCGGCCGTACAATTTTGCGCCGGCCGAGCCTCTCGAGCCGGCAAACATTACTTCCGCGCGGCAACATTTTTTTTTTTCACTCGCGCGCAGATAGGAAAAATGCACACCGTCCGTTTTTTAATCCGATTTCGTTTATCGGAAAAAGTAGAAACTTCACTGGCCGACGCCGGCGTAAAAATTGTGCTGCCGAACGGAAATGGCACATGGTCCGAGTGTCGAAGAGGATTACGCGGCAAGGCACGTACGGGTTACGTAAATTTTTCAACTTTTCGATCGTCGAGGAAGGCCGCGCCCAAGCACGCTGAAGCCGCCGATGTAATTAGCGGATTTTCGGCCGGGGTGTGCTTGCAGCAAATTATTAGGTCACACAGGCGGATAGCGCTGTGAAATCTCCGCGCGAGGGCGAACCGACGAGGAGGAGGGGGGGAGGCAGTCCTAAATAAGCCGCTGACGATCGTACAGAATTCGGGGATCGTTAATAACTGGCGCAGTATAATATCGCAACGCTGCACACTCATTCACCTATTGAACGTAATCGCTTACACACATCGGCAGGGAAGAAATATGAGGAACACAGAAATATCCACAGTGAGGGTTAGGTTTCCGCCGTGATTTGGATCTAAATTCTTTCGCTTGAATAGAAAGGAGCTGAGAAAATTAGATTTCCTAGATTTTGGAAAAAAATCTTTCTCAGCGCGAGGGGAGAAGTTTATTGGCAAAAGCAGACACTGTTGTCGGTCTACATCGAAACTTCAAATATTATATTCGCAAGCGAAGCAGCAGTTATAAGCGGCAGCGCGTTTTAGTGAAGAATACACTGATTGTACTTTGGAGAGTAGTCGCGAGCATCAAGGCGTCCACCGGCAATCATCGTGGCAATCAGCGTGTTAACGATGCCACTCCACTCGCCACTCGGTGGGTGGCGGATCCTGGAGCTGGAGAGTAGCCGGAGATGGAGCGGAGGTCGCCGATCTCTTCCGGCTACATTCGCCGGAGCGGCTCCGAGCCGAGCTGGATGTAAATTCGCCGCCGAACGTGCTGAGTCGACTCTATCGGACTGAAAAACGCGTCGGGCGAATCGCGATTCCCATGATCGGGATGCGGAGGGTAACGGCAGATAAATAATTTACCTGGGGAACGTCGTGATTCGACGGCGCCGTCGAGGACTTTCTTTTGGCGCCAACGAGGGCCGGCTTCTTCCCGATCCCGTCCTCAGCGTTCTTTTCGCTCGACTTCCCGCCTCGGACTTCCTCGATTCGGGCGAGCGCGGGACCGTCCTAATTCATTGTGCGCTTCCGTCGACGAACTTTCGCCGCTTAACTGAGAGCGGAGAGGCGCATCCACGACTATCGCGTCGTGATTCGTCGGGTAAACGACAGAGCAAACGATGTCGGACGGTCTCGGGGCTGAGAACTGTGCTGCGACTAGCGACGAGCCGAGAGCTCTCGGCGTATTCGCGGAAATGCGGGGACCTCCCCTTAGACAAACAGTCTCCCGTTAGCACCCTTTCCTCCCATGAATTATCAGCCACGACGACTGGGAAAGAATTTGGATAAATGTAGGTGGGTACGAGTTTTCATTTCACTACGAAATCAGAGAGAGGGAGAGAGAGAGAGAGAGAGAAAGAGAGGGGAGTCGCACGCGACGAAACGTCCGTCACGGACGAGGGGACGTTCAAAAATCGCAATGTATGAACAAACAAGATCGATCGCGCGGCGAAACGCTCGCTCGTACGCGAACGCAATATCCCAACAAACAAATCGATAATGTAATAAAGCTCCGGTAGCGAGATTTTCTATCGGGATTACAGCAGACGACAGTGAAACCAACGGGTAAACGAGGAAAAAAAGGAAGCGTATTGTTGCGCCCGCACCGAAATTGAAATCAATTTATCGATTACATGTATTCACATCCCGAAGATGACGGAGGAGGTTTAATACGACGAAAAGACGAGGGAGAGAAAGAGAGAGAGAGAGAGAGAGAGAGAGAGAGAAAAAAAAGGAAGGGAAATTCCCCTGGACTCTCTCCAACGAAAGACGAAGGAGAAAGACTCGTGCATCGCGCACGGCGGGTCGCGGAGTAACGATCGATCAGATTCGACCTGATAATAATTCAAAGCCCGCTATTTCCAGTCCTCCTTGTCCTTTCAGTGTTTGTTTGGCTAGTCATTTAGTTTAGAGAAGTCAGAGAGCTCCAATCATCTCGATGTATGTTGTCGAGGTCATTAAGAACTCCCTCGCTTTCTTTTTTTTTAATATATACCGTATGCCGGAAAAATAAGCTCTATTTATGAAATTATTCTTTCGTTAATAACTGTTTCTTTATCGAACAATTAACGACGGCTTGCAATAGGTTACTCGATGAGATGACTTCAGCATTATATGTCAAGATCGTGGTGATTGGAGTTGACTCTGGACCTGAACCGAACAATTACCGTTTGTTCGTTCGTTGCTTAACGAGCCCCCGAATTTTGCAAGCGCTTTAGCTGTGAACGCGAATAGATACGTATGCTCGGAAGAGCTGTGAATCGCGAAGAGCGAACGCCAAAGGTACCAACTTTCGCTGATGAGTTGCTGGTTGCTCCTTCCACCCCCTGTGCGTTCGACGGAAGGATCACCCGACGCACCTCCGGCACGCTGATAGATTCTTCTTTGTCAGCTGTCATTGCGGAGTCGTCGCTCTTCGAGATTTGGAGTCCCGCGGACGATCCGGGTGATTCCTCAATCAGGATTTTCTCCTGGTGAAAGAGGGGGGACTTATCAGCATGTCAAGCATTCGCCGGTAAATCCTTCCGTTGAGGCTGAAAAATGATGGAATTCGGCACGAGTCCTCGAAAAATCCAAAATTTGTCAAAGGGACGTTGACTAAAAAAAGAAGATTCGTTACTTGCTTCGGCTTCACCCTCATCCGGTCGTGTCCCTACAACCCGAGCCTGTCGGGGAGAGATCAGAGTCGCGAGAAGAGACACTCGAGGAGGGAGGCGGATAAAACGCGAGGAAACGGACACGCTTGCGGCGAAGGTCTCCTCCGCCTCGTCCGAGTCGAGTTTCAATCGAGAAACGCTTCTCCGCTATCTCCGCGAGATGGGCGCGCGAGAACAACGAGCAAAGTTCGCTCGGCGGCTTCTCACCGCACGAAAGTAACCGAATGTGCTGGTGAAACGGCGTGCATAAGGTGCCGCCATCCTGCAGAAAATTCCGGCCGACGGGATGCTCATAAGGTACGGCGAAATGTTGGAACGACCAGGAGCCGTTGCATTTTTATACCGGATGGTGCCGACGCAGCAGATGAAAGCGGTTATGTCGGCTCTCTATTGCCGTCCTTTGTCTCCCTCCTCCCCTGCTCCTCCGCCGTATCCAAGACGTTCCTTAACAGCCGCGGCGACTCCATCCCTCTCGAGCCGGGCTCCCCCTTGCGCACCATCGCTGCTGCCCCCTCCTTTTCTCTCTTCTCCTCTTCCTCGCTATCGTCGTCCTCTTCCTCGTGTCGCTTTCCCCCTCCTTCTCGCTCTCCCGGTCGCCGCGCCGCCGACGCCGTCATCTTTTCCGCTTCTTCCTCTTTCGCGACCTCAAAGCCAGTTCTATTTTGGACCATCCTGGAGGTATATTCAGGCACACTGGCGTGCGACCAAATGCCATGATACACCACCCCCGCTGCAACACACCGTATAACGTGTTTTGTGCCGCATGGCAGGCCCCTCTCGCTCTAATGTTATTGCCAAACCGACCGACCGCCATCCACCTTTCCCTCCGCGGCGCATTACGCCGAGAGAGAGGGAGAGAGAGAGAGGGGGGAAGGAAAAGGGCGGAGGTCCTCCCCTTTCCGCGGCTCGCGCGGATGTCCGCCCTCGGCCTTCCGCGGAAAGTCCGGTCGAGATTTAAATGAGATTATTATGGCCGGTCGCGCGCGATACCGGCCGTCGTTTCTCTTGGTTTATCGGAGCTCAGCGAGAAATTCCGCTGGAGGAGCGCGCGTGCGCGCTCGCGGGAACGTTGATACGATTTTTCCGACCCTCGGACGCGATGAAGAGCGATTTGCCGTTTTTGACGTAACATTCCGGATATGCGTTGAGACGTCCGAGTTGCACGGTAATTGATTGCCTAATGTAACGTTGTATAATTAATTATGTGCTGTTATTAAATTAAATTGCGCGCCGTGTCTGTATGCTTTCCCGTCCCCCTCCCCCCCTCCCGCCATTCTGGAAGCATGAAATTTACCTCCCTAATAAAATAAATATTTAGCGATATGTGCGAATTCGTGAATTAGCTCTCACTGCCGACATTCGCGGAGCGGAAGAATCTTAGCACTGGCCGAGATTGTTGCCGCGGGCGGTGCATGCGTTAAACCGGTCGCCTTTCGGTCGAATTCGCAGGTGACGAGACCGAGAATGAAGCTCGGTCGATTCTTGCCGTCTTCAGCGCAAAAATGAAAGGTGGAGAGAGCGACAGTCGGTGGGTACCAGCGAGTAGCTTGGATTATCGTAAAATTAAAAATGGCAATTGCGGTTTCGCAAGTTACGTGTTTCTGAGAGAGAGGGAGAGAGAGAGAGAGAGAGAGAGAGAGAGAGAGAGAGAGAGAGAGAGAGAGAGGGAGAGAGGGAGAGGGAGAGGGAGAGAGAGAGAGAGAGAGAGAGAGAGAGAGAGAAATGTTTATTTGTGCCTCTTCTACTCTCATGAGCGAATAACGGCGGAACACTAAAGGTACAAAATGCGCAAACCTGAGTGCCGTTTGCGCTCCGACTGTCCTCGAGCGGCATCAATCAATTTGACTTTTACGCGCGGCCATTCCTTCGCGCGCATCGCGCGCTTATGACGACTTTCCCGAGACTTCGGGCTCGCTTCGCGAGATTTATAATGACGATCCAGCGCGAGCTGGCGTTGGATTACCGCTCATGAGATGTAAAGCGAGATGTTTTATTAAAAGCGAGCGACAGCCGATAATCAAATACATCAAGCGGCGAATCGAGCCGATAAAATCGGGAGAGAAGCGGGCAAGTCGTGCGGCAGCGCGTGCGTATCAGTAGACCGCGGTATCCCGCGCCGTCGATTTAATTACCGATTAATCTAGACTTCTTTTGTTCCTTTTGAATAATGTCCACGTTCGCTCGACCAGAGATCGCTCGTGTATCACCGCGCTTGTTTTAATAACGACGATAAATCTCGGGTTCCCTCCGCCACGCCGACGGAATATTCGAGACTCCGCGCCATTGCCTTTTTTTGTCGTCCAGATTATTGGACTCCTCGCAGTCTCGATGTCACGTCGATGGGACGTTCTCGATTGTATTTCGACGGCACTGCTAGTCGTCATGAATCAAAGAAATCCGCATGATTTAATACCGTCGCGCGGGGGAGAGAGCTCGATAAAAAGTGAAGAGGAAATAAAAATAAAAAAGGATAAAAGACGCGTCTTAAAGCCGCGCTTGAGGTTTCCGGCTATTCGCGGATCGCGGATCGCGGATCGATGACGTCAGAAGCGAAAGAATGCGAAATTCCAGCCGAAATCCAGCCTGCAAGACGCACAACAGAGCCAAAGATAACCACAAACGTGACACGAGCGGTCGATCGATCGATCGATCGATCGATCGAGAGAGAGAGAGAGAGAGAGAGAGAGAGAGAGAGAGAAAACAATCTGAGTACATTTTCCTCTGTCACTCTAATAATCAGCAAATCATCGTCAAGCCAACGTGACCTTTTCAATCGTCCTCTCTTCGCCTAAAGTTTGACGTTATTTGCTGATGTTATTTACTGACCATCCCTGCGAAAATACTCGGAATTATGCCGACGTTATTTACCGATCGTTAAAGCAAGAGGAAAATGTTCGAGTTTTATTCTGCGGATCGGTCGCGAGTGTCATCTCGCATCCGTTCGTTGAAACGAGCGTTATTTAACCGCGGCTGCATTGCAAGATTTAAGTTACTTTTTACCTAAGAAGATGTCGAAGCGGCCAACATTCGATCGATCGCACGCAGTTCTGTTCGCTAAAAGAACGCAACAACGCTCACTAAGAAAATAGAAAGACCGGACACGCGCGATACGCTCGCGCGTCGCAGCTTTTTCAGACTCTCGCGGGCGGTTTCTTTCCGGAAGAGCTCGAGGAGACAAGAGGGTTAAACAGAAATTGGCGCGGTGCGTTCGGGGAATCCCCGGCGCTGCTTGCGATACACGTTATTAAAAGCCGCTCTAAGCCGCGTCGGCGGCGGACGTCTCACGTTTTTGCGGCCGCGCGCAAATCGATGGGTTTTTTTCGCCGCGACGAGGCGCGGCGCAACAAATCATAGGGGTTGGCCCGCGGCAAGGGGAAGGGAGGGAGAAAGGGGACTGCGGGGGGCCCATCATTTATTCCCGGGCGTTCCTCGACGAAGCTAATACACGCCGAGGCATCTCGCGGAATGGCCAATGGGAAAATGGTAACTGGATATAGACCGGAAATGACTACCAGCCGATAACCGGATATCTAATATCCGACCGTTTGGCCGGCCGAGTGTCGAAAAATATGAGAATCGGATAAGCCGCGCGGCACACACTGTCCGGTAACCATATTCATCGGATTGCACCTTTCGTCCGCGACGCTGCACTCGCTGCAAAAATTTCGGCTCGTCATTGGGCGAACATCCCGCTCGTAAAACCGAAGGCGTCCCGCTGGACTTTGAGGGGGTGGGAAAGGACCGATAATAAAAATCGGAGAAACGGAAGTCTCGAACGCGCTGGACAATCGCGCGAGCGGTGATAAGCAGAGGCGTCTTGGTGCGATAGGAAATCGAATCACCTACAAAGTGTGTCGACCTGTTTCTTTCAGTGTTTTGTCAAGCGTCCTTCCTCCCCCCCTTGGAGGAAGTAAAAAATGCAGTTATGTAAATTTGGATGTGCTTTCTTCGTGAAATCACAAGTCCCCCGGCCATTTTTTTATAATGCTTTGGTTATCCTGCGCTTGAATCGTGGCAGTCGCTGCGCCGACGCGGCGCGAATATACACGCGCGCGACGTGCTCGCGAATGTCGATAGATGAGACTTGGAGGGTTGATCCTTTCTGAAATTCATTAATGCCGGTAATGTGCCCGAAGTGAGTTGCGCGAGACTTTCACGTTAATACAACGAGGGAAAAATGCGAGAAAGAGAATGGGTAATCAGAGAGAATTACGTAGCGCTCGGCTGGCTTAAAACGGATACATCCTTTGAGTCCTGCGCGCGCTCAGCGCACGGTCGCATTGCCCTGTTTAAAAATGACACAAAAACAGGGCTGTAAAAACCGTCGTGTCACAGAAAGAATGCGCGCAAGAAACGAAGCTTATTATATCGTAATAATTCACAGATTGCCAGAGTCGGGAGGGGTTGAGGGAGAGGGATTTTTATCGGCAAACATGCAAAACTGATAGCGATAATGCCGCGTTTTCCTTCTTCCTTTTGCGACACGTGCAATCCTTGCGTAAAAGAACGAACGTCGCGCGTTCGTTATTCGCTTTTATCTTAATTGAGACTTGATGGGGAAACGCTTCTAAACGAGGAAGGGAGAGAGTCGAAGAACAAGGGAGAGGAAGAGAAAGGGAGAGAAAGAATGTGTGAGGGTGAGAGTGAGAGAGGAGGCAGGAATACTCGTCGCAGCTAATATCCTATTACTGGTACGGTATCGATGATAATTAATAATAATTGCGTGCCGCTCGACTAATCGAACATCCATTAGCGCCATTACAGCCATCGTCACATTACCATCCTCTGTGCCGCATGTTCTCCCTTCCGCTCCATTAACTTTATTATTATCGCGTCGTAATGTATTATTATGTATTACGACATGTTACGTGTTCGAGTAACGCGGTCGCGAGGCGCCGCGAGAACGGAGGCGAATAAGTCGGCCCGAGGATGTCTCTCTCTCCCTCTCCCTCTCTCGCTCCTCTTGATTTACGCGCGATGGGTGCGCGTTCCGCGCGGGCCTCCTCGGATTTTAAGACGCGCTCGCGCGCGCGCGCGCGCGGTCGAGCGCATCGGCCAAATGATGCCAGCCTGATAAATGACACAGCTTTACGCTCGCCGACGTTATCGCGAGTGTGTGTGCGTGTGTGCAATTACCTACGCACTTTGTACCGGCGTCACGGTAGTAGCGTCTAAGCGCTGCGCTTCGCTTTCGAGTATTTTCGCGCTCGATTGAGGAAACGTCACGCGGAAACGCGCCTCGCGGCACACTCGCGGGCGTTCGTTCGAAGCTGTCGCGCTGACTCGTCGTTAGCCGATTGCGAATTATCGAGAAGAGATTTCTCCTTGCAGATGATCGTTATCTCGACGAAGGAACGCGCGAAAACCGTTCGTGGTGCAAACGAGCGCGCACACACGCGTATCCGTCGGTCCGGACGGCTCAAGGGTGTCTATCGGATTAAGATCGGCCGTCGCGGAAAAATGGGAGAGCCTCGAGGATGCGCATGGATCCGAGTTCGCGAGGAACTCCTCGTCCGGTAATCCAATAACTCGCGCTTTTGACTTCAGGTCTCCTGGATGAGGAGCAAGGACCTGCATATCCTTACTTCGGGAAATTTTGCGTTCAGCTCGGACGCGCGATTCGGAGCCCAGCACACGCCGGGCAGCGACGCCTGGACTCTCAGGCTGGACAACGCCAGGAAGACGGATTCTGGCAAGTACGAGTGCCAGGTCAATACGGAGCCGAAGATCATGTATGCAGTGCAGCTCTCGGTGCGAGGTGATTGTCGTTCCACTTTACATTTTGCGAGCTTCACGCCAGGCGAAATCCGACATTTTTGCCTTCCGCGCCGATCACGCAGCTGCAGCTGGGAAAATTCAGATTTAAATACAGTCTTAATTAGTACAGAGCGCACGGCTCTCGCACACCGCGTATATTTTACACGTGTGTAAAGCGTGCTACAAATCCGCGAAATATGCACACATATTTTCAGATCGGACCTCGCGAACCTAACGAAATGAGACTCATTTTTCATAATATGCGGCGTCGAATTTAAAGGAATCGTATCGCCGCTACAACGAAATATACTCTACAGTTTATTTCACAATGATAAATCGATATTTCCGCGCGGTTCGATATTTTTCACAGCGAATCGCGCATCTTTGACGCGGATTTAGATTTCAGTACGATTTTAATCAGGATAAAATGTGCGCCCCCTCTTTCCCGGTAACGCGTGCGTTTTGAAACGCGCTGAAAATCTGCGAAATGCATATATCTTTAGGTCGGGTCTGAAACAGCGGAACGATACTCATTTTTCATAATATTCGGCATTGAATGTAGCGCAATAAAAAGAAATTACACCAGAATAATACCACGAAACGCATTTCGCGGCTGCTTCACAATTATATCCGCGTACGTCGTAATGAGCTGTCTTGGGCGATATCTCGTTACAATCTCCTACAGCTAGCTGACGAACGGACAATTAATCATTCCGCTGTATGGATTTCATACTCATCCCCTAGTTACACATGAATTATCTTCGGGCAATCGCGATTGCTGGAAGATATCTTCCTCGCCGCCGGATATCCTTGAGATCGCGCGATGCGAACCACGGACGGATTTGCCGTATTCCAGCGCGACACTTTTATTCCCGCGTTAGAATTCGCAATTGTGCCCTCCCCCTACCTCGCCTCGCGACGATACGCGGCTGCCTTCGGCGTTAAAAGCTCTTTTATTTTCAGATCCGGACAAACCGGAGGGATATGACGAGCCGCATTCTCAACAGACGCGCATAAGTAAGTGTTATATCACGAACGTGACGTGTATTTTTGTCCCCCGCGCGCGCGCGCGTGTAAACGTGACGTTCCAGTCCACACGCTGATCGAATCGGTCGTATATTTAAAGACACGACGAGAATGCGCTTCTCTCTGCTAATGCTAAACACAATATTGCGTCGGCAATAGCGGCGGCGAAGATTTCCAGCGGGCGGATAAAAGCCCGCTGAATTGCAGAGAAACGATAAAAGTGCATACGCGTAACTTTTATTTTCACATGAAAATGAACTCTCCCTTTTATTTATTTATTTGCCGGATTTGTGAAATTTCGCTTTACAAGAGAGAGGGAAAGAGACATTTTTCTTTTATTATTATCATCGAATCTCGTATTATGGGACAATGGAAATTAATGAAAAATTTATACGGACGCGTTTGCGCATTTGCATTTTGTTGTGATTCTAATTTCGCCGACGCCGAACTTATTTTACGACGTCTGTGATATCAGCGATAATATTTTGCGCGGACTTGCATAATTAATTTCCCGCATAATCAGCATTAGCCGAATCGGATGTGCACGGCGTGCGTAAAATGAGGCGCCTGTATCGCGCGGCTCGAAATGATATCATGCAAATTGTTTTATGAATTTCTTGATCGACACGGAAACTCGGGCGAGCGTACAATTATGCAATCAAAACTTCGCCCGAACTTACGCGAATCGCGCTCGCGAAATAAGACCCGTTCTTTTTTCTTCTTTTTCCTCCTTTCTCATCTCGAGTCCACCGACCGTCGCGCCGATATCGTCGTGCGAGTCCTGCGCGAGAACGTTATCTTGCGATAAAAATGTTCGACGACATGAATGCGCGGGATGCCCTCGAGTGCAAAGATCGATCCGGTTGCGCGGTGGAGAGGCAGGGGTGGATTTAAAAATATAACTTTCATCGCGCCGGCGACCGGCAATTTCCGCTTTGTTTTATCGCTCGGAAAGTAGCGGAACCGAAAGCACTGGTTGAATCGTCGTTAAGATTGCATCAGTCGGAAAAAGCTCGATTAATCAGCCGCGGACTACAACGCGCTAAGCTTACTGATAATTATCAGGCTAGGAAAGCGCGTTTTCTTGTAATACAATCATTACAAATGTAAGCTTTCACTGTCGCCATTACTTCTGTTTTGCGATGTGACATGATTAATGCCGGCCGAACGCATCGAGGCTCTCCGAGAGTGCCTCGGGATTTATCGGTTGCCAATTTATCAAATCATTGTTGTCCAAGTCGCCGTTGTCAAATCGCTCGTGTCGTTCGACACTTTGTGTCGCCGAGCGTATCGCCGCTGTACATTTATCGTCGTCATTTCTCTCACATCGCATTCTATCTCCTACGGTGTGACGTATCCATCTTGTGCGCGCTTTTTCCTCTTACGGAGACCGCGGTTTATTTCAGGATGTAAGTCGGAGACCCGAAAGAGCACCTAAAACTGCCCATATCGGAAATTATCGAACGCGACCTCTCTGCGGGACGACCGATATTATAGGCGAGAAATCACGTTGAACCTTTACGAGCGATATTACAACATACGTTCGAAATTTGTGAACGCCGCCCGTTTATCGCTACAGATGGCCGACAGCGAACATCCGGCCGGAATTGCAAACAGCGTTGTTTCTCTCGCACGTTGTAATCATCTATAAAAACTCCAACGGGTGTATTATATGGAAGTTTATCGCCGTATTTACATATCGCGTGCTCGCGTACGAGTCCCGAAGTGTTTCACTTTAGTTCTTCTCGCTTTTTATTCGCGTCCTGTGAATTCTCGATGCCTCAAGACGGCAGTTCTTTTTCGCACGACGACGAAGGAAAACAAATTAGCTCGAGGAGTGAATTTCATTTATATAAGTGGAAAATTAATCACCTTCCACCGCCGGACCACGCGAGTGTCGGTATCGCGACGATATTACGTGGAGTTTATTTATCTCGTCCAACGGATGCCCGGAGGCGAGAAATATGATAATTGTAACAGAAACGACGGTCGCTGCGTAGGATATCAGCGTGAAAATTGCGGGAAGCGATAAGTCTAGCCCCGACATACCGCGCGTGTCAGATCTTTCATAAATAAACTAATACACTGCGATATGTTCTTGTCACGATTGAGAAAGACGTGTCTCGTCCCGGTACACCAAACACCTTTTAAAAAATCATTAGAAGCGACTTCCTATTTTTTTTCCGCGTGGTAACCGGGCGACATCAATCATTTAAGGATAAGTGCGACATCGCCCTGGCTTTGACGCTCGTGATCCGTCGTCGATTCTTCTTGCGAACTTTCTTCAGCCGCTTCATAATTCTTTTAAGGAACGTCGTTTTATTTCAGCTACGTCGTCCTCCAACCTTGACGTATTTGACGTTCCTGAATTCGCGCTTGCTTTTTATTTACGTTAGGACGACAGATTACGAGGAGCCGTATCTCGCCTCATCCACGAGCATCCCCGGTTACGTAAACACTGGATCTCCATTTCCACCGCTGACACACAGCGGACTCCTCTCGGCCGTCTCTCCTCGAAATTCACCCCGAGCGTCTTTGATTTTCACGTTCGAACTGGAGCAGCGCCAGCGCGATGAACTTAATTATTACCCGCGATATTACACAGTTAAATATTTCCTCAGCCGCCTCACAGCTCCATCAACCTAATGGCCAAGTTCCGACTCTGCGAATATTTTCGTATCGCGACGTGCTTCCGCCCAGAACGCCCTCCACGCAGTTTCACTCGGCTAATAAATATACACTCGCGCTAACTTTCCTCTCGTTCTCGCTCGCGGTATATGCGGGACTTAAAGATGGTCACACAGATCGCTGCCGACTTTATTGTCGAAGTTTCACAACGAATAAATAAGGGCAGCGAGAGAGAAGGAGACAATGAGAACGAAAGAGAGAGAGAGAGAGAGAGAGAGAGAGAAAGGCGAGAGGAAGGAAGTGCGCGCGAATAATAATGCGACGTAATGGCGCGATAAATTTTTGTCCTCGGCGCGGATCTTAATCGAGATCGCTTTTGCTCGCAATACGACACGCGACACGTCAGCGGCATTTTGGAAATTTAAAGTATCGCCGGAGGAAGCTGATTGTGTGCAGAGCCGCGGATCACAAATCGGGACTAAGTGCCGCTGCGCTTTGTTCGTTCCGACAGTGAGGCGCGATTTTTCGTCTCGCAATTAGCAGCTGTTGCGAGCTTTTCCCAACTCGGCCGTAACATCGAATCTCGCGGCGAACCGACGGCGCGGCGTCAGGAAGAGCGTGTATGGAAAATCAGGCAGAGCCCGGCAGAAGCCGAAATCGCATTTTAACGCTTGGGTATATTCGCACATAGCGGAACGTCGAATCCACGCTCAAGGATTGCTCAAGAACTCGACGAATGTTCGCGCGCGCGCGCGCGGATCACGGGAGAGAATTTATCCACAAAGTTTCCTGGCAACAAAAGGAGCAGAACCGCGCGCGCGCGCGCACGGGAAAGAAACGTCGGCTGCGGGCGAGTTTACAGTAATAACAGCATAACATAATATTTCGCTAGAGGGAACGCAGTCGTCGCCGGATTCATTTAAGTCTAATAGGATTATCCTTAATCCCGCGGTCCCACCGCGGCTTCTTCGTATCCTTTTCTTCGTCGACCAGCGAGAGTTCAGAGTTCCAAGGGGATACGAGTGGCCCGTTAAATGAGTCTCGACCGCGGTCTTCGTGCTGAATAATGTATACGTGTCTCGATATTTTTATACAGCGAAGCCGGGGGCTTCTCACTTTCGGCCACTTTTCTTGTGCCCTTTGAAGGCACGACGGCGAATTATTAATCTATTCCGCGAGAACGCCCGCCTCGAGAGCGGTCATGATCAAAGTCATCACATGGCGAGTCACAATCTCGGACAATATCTCGTCCTGCGCTCTCCCTCCCTCCCTCCCGCTCTCCTACACACGACAACTGGCATTCCATACGTTTCCTCGCGCGCGCGCGATCCTTCATCTCTCCCTTTTTCCTTTTCGCGTCCGTAATGAAAACAAGACGCATCTCGCGCATGACTCTTCGTTTGCGACTTTATCACGCGCTGTTACCGCGCGCACGCCGTATCTCCGCTGCAACCCCCGCATCTTCGGGGTGCATCGCCGCGCTCGCCAGTAGGGTGAGAACCGCGCAATATCCGCGGGTAAAGACGAAGGGCAGCCGCCGTGTGCAGATACGACGCGTCATAAAAGGAGAATGTCGAGCTTCGTTATGTCGAGCGAGCGCGCGAGGGATCTGTAACGGGAGGCTCTCTCGCAATTTATCGTATGTGTAATAGGGAACCGAAGAGAGTTTTCAAGGCGGGCTAATTTTACGGTACACTTTGTGAAGGTCGATGCGCGGCGCGCGCACAACGGCCGCGCGTCCGGTGCATGGCTCGCGCATTAAACGAGTGCTTGTCCTTGCTTTCTAAATTAAAATGTACAAGCTTGTGACAGTGCATCTACGTGCGAGCTACGTGTTACTACACGTTTTTTGCCACTTCAGCGTACTCTACTTTGTGCCGCGTCGGCGGCGGAGCGCCGGCGCAATGAAAGTGGATATAACGCTGGCATTAATTAAAATCATTGCATAACATTCGTCGAGTGCCCTTGATGGCGCGCGCGAGCGCCAAAGCGCCCACCTCTGCCCCCGCCCTCTCCTCCCCCCCAGCCCCACGTTTCTTCCCGCCGGGGGGAAGGTCTAGTGCGTTAATCCGGCTGGTCGGGATATTAAAACCGAGGACGGATTGCGTCAATTAGTGGGTATTCGCGATACGTTACGCTCTCTATGACGCTGTCAATTAAAAAGTTGCAGGAGGTCCTTTGCGTTCTTCTGCGTCGCCGTTTGTTCGCCGCTCGCCGACGCGTAACGTCCTCGCGGCCCTCGTTTGCCACTCGAGGGGAAGTTTCCTTGCGAATTATACTAATGTGTGCGCGCGTGCGTGCGCGCGTGCGTGCGTGCGTGCGTGTGTGCGTGCGTGCGTGTGTGTGTGTGTGTGTGTGTGTGTGTGTGTGTAAGTGCGTAAGTAGCTAAAGATATTATCTTTTCTGGTCTCGCACGCTGCTGCTGATAGTACGCCGTAAATTCCAGTGTACAAAAATACTTTTATTAATCAACTGTTTTAATCCCCTTTATATCCTGACGGAACTTCAAAGTGCCGCTCATGTTTCCGAACTTTTTCTCCGTGTCTTACTCTGCATTCCTGTCGGTTAAACTCGCAAGATAAAATAAAATTTAATCATTGAATGGTTGTAAAATGTATTTCCCTATTCCTTATGTTTGTAATTTCTTATGCTAAAGGCCTAATTTAATTGCACAAAAATGTAACGAAGCCTCGGGTAAATGAATTCAGGATATAAAGGGGTAAACACGTCCGGCAGTGCTCTGAGAGAAACGTGCCGATCAAATCGTTCTTCGGGTCTGCAATCTAGTAATAACTTAGCAACATGATAAAAATAATAATCACGACAAAAAGCATGATTCTTTCACGCCGCGTCAAGGTCGCGCGCGTCGCGTCGGCGCGAAAAATTCGCGCTCCCCGTCCGAGGAACTCGGAAGAGATCTCGCTGGAATTTTTCGGCTCTGACACGGCCGGGAAATCCCGGACCTCGGCCGGCGGCGAGCCGGGGAGGGTGGTAGGTAGGCAGGTAGGTAGGTAGGTTGGTAGGTAAGTAGGTTGCGCAGCAGCAGCAGCGCGGGCGGCCACCCCCGGCGCCGGGGATGTGCGCGTAATCTCGTCACGACACGGTCATTCAATTGCTTCGGCCACCGCATGATATTTGTCCGTACATGACTTCCAGGTTATGAGAGTACCGCGCCGGTGGCGGACATAATGGGTCCCCGGGAGCAAAGGGTGCCGGCGGGTTCGACGATCACCCTGAGATGCGTCATATTGTCGCCGTATCAGACCCGTCCCATCAGGGGTGTACAATGGCTTCGGGATAACAAACTCCTAACATTCCAGGTAATGCAGCCTCAGCTGGATACGCGGGGCGCTCTAATGAAATTTCTGTTTGACGACCAGGAATCGGAAGGACGGGGAAAAAGGGGCTCGTATATCATCGGCCCCGACGCGACGGAGAGATATGGGTCATATCACCCTCCCCCTCCCCCTCCCCGCGGCCTAGCGCGTCTTCCACATTTTTGTTTGCGTGGTAGCCTCTGCGTCGGCTGTTTCTTCCGCGCGATACGCCAACGACCACGGCGATGGCTCGAGGCTGCTGATCGATTCCGCCGGGTAGACGCGGTTTTGTCGGCTTCACGCGGCCTTATCCCGTCGGCCTCGACACGCGCGCGCGAGTCGCGCTGTGTTTCTCCAAACACAGATATCCGTCCGCTCGAGGCTCCTCTCCTCGTCATTTGTCGCTTTCGTTAGGCGATATCTCCGGAGACGCGCGGATGTTCGATTTTTCTCCAGCAGGGGTTTTCTCCAGCCTAACAAAAGCCATCCAACCAAAATCTTTCTCCGGAATCCCTTCGACCCCTCTCTCGGCGGATTTTTGGCAGTCTCTCCGCGAGTCTTAAAGAGGTTTCCTGTAACTTGAAAATTTCCCAAAATTTCAAGGAAACCGCAAGCACGAAGCAGCCTTGTTTTTCCGTCTCGCTTTTTCTTCTTCGAATCTGAATGTAAAAAATGCGTACGCTCTTATCTTATAAGAAAATTTCGAAAAACGGACACGCCGGGGAAACCCTCCAGCGGGAGGCTCGCGATTCGAAAATATTTTTTTGAAACTTTAGCTGTGTCCCGACGGACAAGACACCATTTATTTTCCGCAGTTTCAAGTCAGCTGAGGGAAAATCCACTTGAGAAGGTGCTCCTCAGCACTTTTGTCACTCCTCGATGCCGTGACGCGGAACAGACACGCTCGTAACACGGCGGAGTGTTGATAATACGGGCATGAACGCACAGAATAACCCGAGCTACGAGACGGTTCATCGATTCCACGCGTGTCTCCTTATTGTGTGTATCGTTCTCTCTCGCTGGCTCGCTGGCTGCATCGGGGAAACGCGGTCGTAAATTGGTCTTGGGAGAAAAGAGCGAGATTTGCCTCCCCGCCGTCTCTCTCGGATATATAAAATTTCCTCTTACTCACCTCATCGCCGAGTTCACTCGCTTACTCTTGATCCAGGCAGCGCGCGGAGGGATCAACGTGGAGACCGAAAGGGGTGCGGCACGTACGGTGTCTGTGTTGACTTTGGCGGCGGTGACGCAGGATGACGTCGGGAACTACTCATGCAGGCCGACGGAGGGTCGATCAGCCACTGTCACCTTGGTCGTTGAGGAAGGTTAGTCTCGGCCTTTCACCGCTTCTATTGGTCTATCGCGACGAGGAAGCAACAGCAACTGCGTCTGTAAGAATAATTACGTGTATGAGAATATAACGCGCGGCTGGGAAAGATTGTCCGTCGATAATCGACACGATTAATCGTCGATTGTCGGATTCTTCCTCGCGCGTTGTGAAAATCGCCGAGTTTTCGACGGCATCGTTGGACGATGGCAAACGACACCCCGAAATGACGATGTCGGGCGGGGTAGAACGGGTCAGAGCACCGGCATTGTAAGACAACGGAAAGTGAAATAGAAGCGTGTCGGACATTTCGCGTTACATAACGATATAACAACAGCGCACACTCACGCGTTTCGCGCGTTCTTCCGGGAAATCTCGCTGTCGTCGGATGTGCCACGGGCGTAGCCGGAAGTCCTCCACGGGCGCGCACCGATATTCCATTTCCTCCTGCGCTGCTGCGTGTATCCTCCGCGGGGTACAACCATGATGTAAAGTCGTGCCTTAGGATTACTCGAAACACTTTAAAGTTTTAAAGAGGCGGCGGTATTTCACGCTGGAGCTATTTGTCTAGCTCAGCCCCTCGGTCGCCACGGCAAGGATGAAAAGGAGCGGAAGCGGCAGGGAGGATGGTGGGACGGCGGGGGGGGGGAGGGGGGCGAAAGAGCGGGTTGGAAAAGACGGAAGACCGCGTGTACTCCGGGGCGAGAGACGGCGGCAGGAGGGAAAACGCGTCCGAGGAGGACGAGGAACGAACGAATCGCGGAAGGAGAGAAATTGCGGTTCACAGGTAGAACGACGGTGACGAAGAAGAAGTAGAGTTTGAGAGAAAGGAAGAAACTTGCGGGGCAAAGCGGAGATGTATAAACGGAGATTCCTCGCGTTTCCTCCCTCCTTTTCCCCGCTTAACCTTCGTCGCACGTTCCATTTCGCTTTTTTCTTCGCTCTTCTCTTGAAGATCGAGGGAATGAGTGCGGAATTAGAGATACGAGGAGGAGAGAATAAGCGAAGCACACTACTATTTGAAGCACAATCGATAGCGCGAGAGGAACAAGACGAGAGAGAGAGAGAGAGAGAGAGAGAGAAAGAGAGAGAGAGAATAGCTTCTCCCCAACTCTTTTTTCTCCCGGTCTCTCAAACCATCGATTTTTTTTCTCGCCTCTTTAGCACAGAGCACAGAGATTGTGTTTCGACCGTAGACTTATGTACGTAGACTTTTTATGAGAGGTTTCAAGACAAGGCATATAAAGGACAGTTCTACACTCGCCTTCCGCTGGCCTCAGTCACGCCAGCTTCGTCTAGCTTTCTCCGATAGGAGTCGAGCCAAAGAAAGATCGGATGCCTTTGTGGCATGGGCCATCCTTTTCAGACGTAGTCCTCGCAGCCTTTCGCGAAGCGCTCCGCCTAAGTGTGCAAGTTTGCGCTTTCGAGTCTCTCGTGAGCGAGCGCGAGCACTCGACGGCCGGCCGGGGCCGGCCGGTCGGCGACGGGGAAATAACGACGAGAGAAGTTGGGAAATGCGACAAGATGAAGGTAGAAAAATTATGAAGACTTCGGCGAGGAAATGAAAAGTGTACGAGAACGTGCCGGCTGGAAGTACGAAGGCTGGAAGCGCGACACGGAGAAGGATGAGAACCCGCGGAGGAGTAGCGGCAGCGGAGCTGCTCCGGGAAAACGAAGACCGGGGAGAATCGCGGGGACACTTGAATGCGAAATTCACGTGGTAGTCTCTATTATCGTGAATTTCCCTTCGGAGGTTATTGCGAGGAAGCGCCGTGCCAGCCGAGGACGGCGCGCGCGCGCGCGGCGTCGCCGGCGTCGTCGCATTTTTCCCCGGGCGAGCTGCTGCACGCGCGTGTGCGCCCTTCGCTATCTGTCCCCGTGTCTATCCGCGCGAAACGCGCCCCGTGCGACTATAAATCAGAACTTAGGCGACTCGCGGCCTCGTAGATTGCGGATTTACGCGGTTTACGCCGCGCCCGAAGGAAACGCCGTCCGCGCGTAACTAAGCGAAGTGCATCGCCCGATTTTTACGAGCGTATATCGACGTAAATATCGCATGCGCGCGCGCGCGCGGCGATATGGAAGTGAATATCGCGGACTGGCACACACATATAATGGAAGAGGATCAGGAGAACCCCCTCCCTCCCCCCGCGCCTTACCTCGGATGCTGCCCGAGTGTGAAGTAATAATGTCATTTCATCTGGTTTTCGCGCGCGCTCATTCTAATCCTCCCCTCCCTCCTCCTCTCCCTCCCACTAGTACGTTGCGTTTTTTCGAGAATTATTGCTCGACGAAATGCGTGCGTGAAACGCTTTGAACAGTCGCGGACATTTTGCAAATATAAATCAATACTTGAGAGGCTTCTCAGCGCCTCGACTGTTTCGAGCGTTTCGCTCCCGAGCACTTTCTGAAATAAATTAGAAATACTTTGGGTGAAGTAATGTATATATTAAATATAATAAGTTTTAGACACATGAAGCTTTTAGATCCCATCGCACAGAAAGAAAAATTTTTTGGGGTAATCATTAAGCAGAACAAATGACTATTTCTATTATTTCGCTCTCAGGCACTTTCTGAAATAAATTAGAAATATTTTGAGTAAAATAATGTATATATTGTATTTTTGTTTTAAACATAAGACTCTCTCTCTGTTTAGATCACATTACGTAGAAAGAATTTTTTTCTTTTTCTTTCTTTTTGAGAAATCATTAGGCAGAGCAAGTGGAATTTATTCCCTACGTTGCACTTTTTAAACATCACACTCCTGCGAGTACCGGCTGGAAAAGGAAGCGCCATACTTTCCACAGTATTTCCGTTTCGATTCTATCAAACACAAAGGACATACATGTTTGGGATAAGAATGGGGTGGCTGATTGGTGTTGCGATCGAGAAATCAATATTGGCGGAGAAGTTTTGGAAATTCCAATTTCCGGAATCCATGTTGTATCCGGGGAAATCCGGGAAACTTGTATACCAGGCGGGTGCAATACCGCATTGCAGAAGGTCGTTGACGCAGAGAACGCGACTCATTTCGTAAGAGCGCTTCGTGATTTCATTTCGGCACTGGGGGAAGAAGTGCGTTTTTATCGCCGTTTAATAATATCATAATACAAAAGTGCGAACGCGCGCGCAAACGCGAAACCGTAATAGCACACTCGACGTGGCCCCGCGCGAAATCCTTTATTATTATTTATGCGGTCGTAAACACACTGTAAATACTGTAAAGTTACGACTCCGTGCAGCTTCCTCATATACGTCGGAGTAAATCTCCGACGAGAATGTGGAATTAATTCGCCGCGCCGGAGCGGGCAGCGCCGGCGTATAAATTGTATATCTGCACGTTGCGTCGCTGTTTGCTAAGCCGACTATTTGCGCGCAAGTGCGCGCCGGATTACTTCGCGATGCGACAGAAACGATACCAATGAAGCGCGACAATCGGCGGGACTCGCGGCTCGCGGCGCGCGCTGCGCGCTGCAAAGTCCGCGCAAAGTCGGCGCGAAGCGGCAACGATCATGACGACGCGCGCAATATGCAAACTCGCGTATCGTGGACGCGCGCGGAAAAATTGGCGGCGGACAGAGGGCCGAGTTCGATTCACTCGCACTGCGTATCGCGGAACTGAATTTCCGCCTGATTGTGAGTCACTTTGCAATAGCACTTCGCTCATACGCGAGCGCGATGCATCAACCGCGGCGGGCGCGATACGCAGTTGCGCGAGAGCGGCCGAGAGAGAGAGAGAGAGAGAGAGAGAGCTGACGATAAATCAGAAGTCCGGCCACTCGTTTCCCAGTTTCGCAGATTGCGAATTCGCGCAGTTTATCGGCACGGACGAGCTGCGCCGCCAAGGAAGTGCGCCGCTGCGATAGGATTAAACGAGACAGCGCTCATTTTTATGAGCGCGCGCGCGCGAAAGAGCGACGGAGCGGAAACACCACGTTCGAGCGCGCACTCGCGCCTCGCGAGCGTAATCCCGCGTGACCGTGATTGATTAAGCGAATCGACGACTCGCCGATGAGCGAGAGGAATGTAATATCAGGGACGAAGTAATCCTTCTCTGGGGGGGGGGGGGGAGAGGGCGGATTTCTCTGAGGCGAACACGAAACGATGCTCTCTTCGTGTCGTTCTAATTTTGCGAGCCAACGTGCGTTCTCTCCGCCGGTCTGCCTGCGCATTGTTTCGCGTATTATGAAGGCACGCGAACGTAATCGCGTCGCTTCACCCGAAAACTCCGGATTTACTCGTTACACGATCCGGTAAACGAAATCTACCGCGATTCTTCCCTCGGAGCTTAACCCGTGATCCTTCGTGGCCGATTGTAGATCGAGAATCAGAGCAGCGAAACGTCGCGACGTTATTTTCTGAATATTTCCTCCGCTTTTGCGGAAACTTTTGCGAGATTCGTCGCAAGAGTTTAGGGTTTATCGCACCCACGATTCTCTCGACACACAGATCGACGTCGATCCGGCCGAGGTCGTGCCGAAAGTTTATATTCAATCCTGCGGATGGACGAGCCGGAGAGCGGAAGGAAACTTTTCTCCCCAGCTGTCTCGGGAATGCCGCAGGGGCGCGCGGGGCTCTAATAATCGGTGATTCTGCAATTAATTATTGGCACCCGACCCGATAATCGGGAACCGAGCTCATAACTATTGCCACTCTCGAGATTGGAGAGAGGGTCGGGTTAAGACCGATAAAAAGCTTCGCATTGCCGGCGAGAACTTGGAAATCCGCGCGGCGAGAGTCGACGACGCGGGCGGGGCGTTTTATTGGATTTTATTGGAACGGCATTGATTCGATTAACGATTTGGCGCTACGCGTTCCCGAAATACGGCGGTGTCTCGTTTCGCCGGGGAATTCGTAGGAAGCAGCTCGAAATTCACGTCGAACGCGGACAGCCGGAAAGAGGTCATCCCGTGAAATAATCAGCGGCCGCCGGGCGTTAATCAAAACGCCGGAACGGATTAGCGGCGGATAATTAATTAAAGATGACCGGCGCTGCGCGAGGGCGCGGGCCTTTTTCGGAGCTCGTAAACAAGAGGGGGCGGAAAGCGATCCGCCTTAATGTCTTATTTAACTCTTCCTCGGGGAAGGCGATCCAACATTTATCCGCCAGGTAAAATTGATGGCCAACGCGCGCGCGCGCGTGCGCGCGCAAGAAAAGAGGAAGGAAATGATAATTTCGCCCTAATGCATTGTCTCGGATAAGAGGGTAAAGTGGAAAGTACGTTTCTCAGTTCACTTGTAGAACACGGCCGGGATAATCTCCCTGCGATATTTCCTCTTACGCGCTTTATAGCGTACAAGAACAATTTAATCTCGACAAGAACTTTTTCAGCGCGATGGAGGAGAAAGAAGAAAAAAGAGAGAAAGAGGAAGATAGGAGGAGATTCCGTCGTATTAACACTAGAACTACCGACGATTAACGCGACCCATTTCTACTGGACCGGTCAGAGAGACAGAGAGAGGAAGAGACAGAGAGAGAGAGAGAGAGAGAGAGAGAGAGAGGCGGAGAGGTTTTCGAAAAAAATGTCCTAGGCAGGAGTAAAAATCTTTGCTCGTTTTTCACTCAACCAGGAAGAGTCCATGACAACTACAAGGTATGAAATCTCATAAATTCGAGTGATTCTTCTCAGAGATATTACAAGGAGGACCCGAGGAGGTCATTTTGACCTTGCCGGCAGTCGCGAATTAGCGGCAAACTCGCGCCGAGAATGTTCCGAATCCGCGCGCGGATTCATTCCTCCTCTTAATTCCCCATCGAACGCCGGCACTCCGATTGCGCGCGCGACGGCACTCACACACAGATTTCGTCCCTTAACTTACCGACCTCACTAAATCACGAGAGCCGCCGCACCAAATGCGCGCGGCCCTTCGTCCTCTCGTTCTCGCGCGCGCGCGCCTTAAGTATCCGTGAACGTTTCCACCGAACATTCGCGCGACCGGTAAGAAGCGCCATTTGCGCGCGATTTGTCGCAAGCGGCGCGGGATTTAACGACTTTTGAGGAAGCCAATGTGCGTCGCAAAAACGCCCGGAGCGCGGTGCCAGTCCGCGGCATCAGCCGTGCTTTTTGCGCCGGTCTTCGCCGATGTCGGACGCGGCTTTGGCGGCCGTCTCGGCTAATTCTTATGCGATCGTAAATAACGTCGCGCATATATCAAAACTTACAGCGACTTCCCATCCTTGTCGCAGTCGACGCCCGCCCCTCCCCACTCCGTCTCTCCTGCGCCGGCAGTCTTGTGTGCTTCTTCCCGTTCCACCTGCATCCCCTCTTATCTCACCCCCCGTTACCCCTTCGCCGGCACCCTCTTTGTAGCTCCTCTCTTGCTCCAAGAGTCCTGAACGCTTCATCCCCTTGACTCTGCCTCTATTTCTCTCTTTCTCTCTCCCTCCCTCCCTCCCTCTCTCTCTCTCTCTCTCTCTCTCTCTCTCTCTCTTTCTCTCTCTCTGTCTGTCTGTCTCTGTCTCCTCCTCTCCTGTCAGTTACTGGCCCGACGTTCCCGCGCCTGCCAACGGCACTTATGATCGGCCAGATTAAAGATACAATTCCGCGATTCCATTAATTAAGAAAGTTAATTACGCCGGAATTCAATTTTCCTAATTGCACATCGCCGAGTTTTCGCGCGGCTTGCACCTCGCGGCGGGATATTCCTCTCTCGTTCGTTCGTTCGTTCGTTCGTTCGTTCGTTCGTTCGTTCGTTCGTTGCTTCGCGGCGGCTATCCAGCTCAGAATTGCGGCAGACGGAGAGTGCCAAGGGTGGTCGAGGGTTCCGTCGAAAGTTCCTTCTTCTTTTTCTCTCCCCCTTCTTCCCTCTCTCTCTCTCTCTCTCTCTCTCTCTCTCTCTCTCTCTCTCTCTCTCTCTCTCTCTCTCTCTCTCTCTCTCTCTCTCTCTTGACCTCTTTTAATTTCACTATCTCGATTCAGGCGCGGCTCTTTTTGTTTCCTTTTTTCTTCTCTCCTCTTGGTTGTCTTCGGGCTCGTTCCATTCTCACCGCTCCTTGAGACCGACTGTGGACTTTCGAGGGCGTTTTAAGTAAGACGTATTTTTTATACGCGTGTATTCGTCCGCGCCTGTCAGTCTCGCTCGAACGTTTCTCATCGCGATCGATTCGATTGTGCTCGCTGACTGGATGTCGCGTGTTCTGCACTCGCGTGAGAGATCGCTCGAGGAACATCGAAGAGCCGACGATCGAGTGGCGACGTTGAAGAAACGACGGAGACGTAAACAGACGTTAAATATCGCCCCGCAAATCGCAGGACGTGCCGCCTCGCTGCAGCGAGTTATGATATCACTTTCCGACACCCTGCGAATCCCCGGTGCCTCGCTACGTCACCGGCTCAGTCTGGACGATTCATGGGTACTTCCAGGATATTTTAAATATATATCGAGCACGACGGACTGCGGAAGTTTGCAGGGAGTTTAATACCTAACGGTTCCCTAGACTGTCGTTTATACCGGCTCCAAACTCTCCGCTCTCCTGGATCTCGCTCCTGCTGCTTCTTATCTCGCGCTCTCTCCCCGCCCTCGCGCCGTCGTCCCTTAATATAATGTACGATGTTATTAAATTTCGTACTCGATATGTATAAAATTAAAAAAATGTATATACAGGATATTTCTTCAGAAACGATCTCTTCGAACCGATGTTGAAATCGGTGTGAAATAAATGGCCGGAATTAACCGAAATTCCAACCAGAGATTCATACATAATCTTTCAATTTCCCCGCTGTCGGACAATGGCAACCTCGACGGCCGAAAACAATAATTTTCGCTACGCGCCAAGTTCAAGCGAAGGAGGGACGGTGAATCGTAAATCCATTAAAACCGGAAATCCCCATTTCCCCGAAACTTAGCATTCTTTCAGGCAGCCTCGGACGTTAGTCTCAGAGCGGCCGGCGGACAGTTCCCGAGGCGGTGTTTAAGGAGCTGCTAAAAGCGGCGGATGAGCTAAAGTGCAAGTTACTCGTGAACTTGCAGCGCTCGTATATCATTGCGACTTCACGCGGCTATAATGCAGGCGTGTTCGCGGAAGCGTCGTCGCGCTTATTACGTGCTTATACACTCGCCGCACGAAAAAGAGGAAAGGAGGGAGAGCCGTGCAGAGAGAACGGTAATCGCGCGGATACGCTGAGGTAAACGGACGTCGCTTGTGCAAGCCGGAATAATTGTACACAGCGCGAAAACGGGCATTGCGGATGCCGCACAAGCGCGCGTAATCAAGCGCGCCCGCTAATACTCGGCCTTTGCCGAGCCGACTCTGCTCCGAGTCGCCGAGTAATACCGAAAAAATTATTGACTCACGAGGGAAATTATTTGCGACCCTTACACCGCGCGATCCTCATACCGCCCGCGCCGGCCGGTATCGCAGATTGAAAATTAATTTTTCATTCCGCGCTCGGGCTAAAGCCGAGAGTATCAGTTCTCTCGGCTTATAATTAAGCTCGTGTTATTTTATATTATATCGACGGCCGTTATTTTTCTTCCTTCCACTTTCGGAGAACTTAAACACGCCGCGGAAACGCTCGGCGAGGGTAATGAAAAGCCGGCGTCGTATTCGGAGCGAAGCTGAATTCGCCGCGGATCTCGACGATGAGGTGGCGGAAAATTTGGCGACTGTGTTGAGAAAGTTACGCGCCTCGGGTTTCTCGGATTTTTAGATATCTTTTAGATAATCTCCTCGGGATCTTTTATTTCAGCTCGCGGCACTGATGGAGCTTAAGTTTCGTGGAGGAAAGAAATATTTAGAAGATCGAGAAGTTGGCTTGACAAATTCGATTGATTTTGGAGATTCTTACCTTGATGTGTGCCACGAAATTAGTCGAAAGATGCAATATTATTGATAACGGAGGCAGCTGGACAAATTACTAAAAATAATAATGAAAAATTACTAATAATAACAAAAACTAATAATAAAGCGCCACAGTTGTAATCAAGTGGTGCGTACACTTTTCTCCAAGTCATTGCAATAAATTGCTTTCGAGTTACACCGGACAGGCTCTTATCAAACATTGACTGTAAATTAAAACCCATGGAATCCGTGACGTGTAACTTTCTCCGTACAACAAGTACGAAAATTTCCGAAACTTTCTCGGCCAACAAAAACCCTCCCTCCGTCGTCCGGGAGTTTCGGAGCCTCCGGCGGAGAAATCAACGCGTCGGGCGTCGCCGGCGCGTCACAGGCCGGAACGGCGGTCGAGGGCACGTGTCAAATCCATTCCGCATTGTCCATGCAGCAGGTGCTAAGTAGATATTGACCGTCAAGTGCCGGCAGGCACGCACGCGATCAGAAACCACGGCGGTGCGGATCGTCGCCGCCGCGGGACGCGGATTTCGCTTCCGCTTGCGAGCGCCTTGCTCACGCTTGCAAGAGTATGCGTGCCACGTGTAACACACCGTAACACACGTGTCGCATTCCCAGACGCTAACACGGATGGCCAGTGGTGATGGTGGCGGTGCTATTGGTCGCCTCTCTATCGCACGCGCGATTCATGACGGTTAATGACGCGGCTTTCGTACGAATACCTCGGCATCAGGGCATATTCGGCTATACGCAGGCATGCTTTGGCGACACATTGCCGCGCGGATTCTGGAGATTGCCATTGATACGGCCACGGCGATAGCGCGGGTCGATAGCGATCCGCGCCCAAGTGTGTGCGTGTTGATAATTAGCCCGGCGCGTTATGCACGCGCGTCGATCGCGCGACGTGAAACGCGATCGCGCGGAACGAGTGAAATTTTCAACAGGTTGCCGCCGCGAGGTGTCTGCGAGGATAATGAGTCGACTCTTATTTAGCGATTAGTTAACGCTACTTCTCTCTCTCTCTCTCTCTCTCTCTCTCTCTCTCTCTCTCTCTCTCTCTCTCTCTCTCTCTCTCTCTCTCCTTTTCTCTGGTAGGCTCAGTCGTGTCAGCCATCATTATTCCTTTTTATATCCGTCGAATATTGTTCGCAAGCAAATTTATCTGATTGCAGAAGCTCGCAAAAATTGCTCGCAAACCGTGTTTTCTTTTCCTCTCATAGTTGGATCTCAGTTTTTCTTTTGTACGCACTTAATTTTCCACTCGAGGTGCGCTAAGTGAACAAAAAGTATTTTCGAAGAATAAAATAATAATCCGAGGATTATTATTAACCTAGTAAACTCTCTCTCTCTCTCTCTCTCTCTCTCTCTCTCTCTCTCTCTCTCTCTCTTTCTCCTTTTTTCTCCTCATCTCTACTCTATCATCCTCCTGAACTTTTGCGGAACTTCTGCAATCAGATAAATTTGCTTGCAAACAATATTCGACGAATATAAAATGGCATAAATGCGGGGGCAGAGCGACGTTTAAGAAAGAAAGAGAGAGAGAGAGAGAGAGAGAGAGAGAGAGAGAGAGAGAGAGAGAGAGAGAGAGAGAGAGAGAGAGAGAGAGACGGCGCGCGGTTGACGTAGTTAACGCATTTCGATAAGATGAATAAATTCAATCATGAATCTCTCCGGCCAATTAAACGCGCGTCGCGATTGAAGGGACGGCGAGTTTACATCTGACGATGCGCACGTGTTACGCGTATGAAGAAATTGATAATTAATTTGTCATTAGTAAGTACGGTAGTCCCCGGCCGGCGACGTTTGCGGAATATTGATGACGCGGTGCTCATGCGGTGTGGCCGAGCGTATCGATACTTCATGCTACTGAATGCACGCAGTTTACCGAGATGGAATCTCGCCACTGGCTGGCCCGCACGTGGCCTATTACTATTACGGCCCGCTCGAATCAAGTCGCAATAATATTGCGCTGCCTCGGTTGAGGAACAGCTTGCGAGCAATCGAGCGGTATAAGAGAACGACGAGAGCCAATCGCGGGCCGAACTTTTGCACGTATTTCATGCAATATGAATTATTCGCAATTGAGAAATTCCACTTTTTCTCGTAATTCCACGATGACTTTACAGACATTCGTAGCGCGAGACGTGTAAGTTAGAAAATAAATCTTATTCCCTGCATTTTTGCGTGTGCTCTCGAGCATCACACACGTACGCTTATCGATATTCTCCCTCTGGAACGAAAGGTCGAGAGGTAACATGGTCGGGTAAGTTTTCGTGCGCTATAAAGCCTGTTATTGAAGGATCAGCGTTGCGTAATCGGAAAAGGAGAGAGTGAAAACGAAACGCGGAGGTAGAGAAAAAGAGAGAAAAAGAAAGAGAGAGAGAGAGAGAGAGAGAGAGAGAGAGAGAGAGAGAGAGAGAGAGAGAGAGAGAGAGAGAGAGAGAGAAGGAGTCGTTAAAAGCGTAATTTCAGCAAATAAAGTACCTGTTACCGGTTCCACTGAAAAGTTGAGATTTCGCTCCCGTTAATGGTCGTGGAGAACCATAAAGATGGAGCCGCGCGCGATTGAGATCTAAGCTTCAAAGGGTCGATGTGGTCTCGGAATTGAGGTTTCCCCGTCATTAAGACTTTAACTACTTTCCACGCCGGGCAGCGACGCGATCGAGTATAGGGGCGTCCCGATGCGTAAATGAGGAGCGCAAAATGAATTCCGCGAGATCAAAGAGCGAAACGCTTTTTCTTCTCGAGCCTTGAACCCCGCCGAGGTCTGCCGCTCCACCAGTGGCGGCGGCAATAATTTATGCACGCGATGGCAGCTCGATTGAAATATTTACTACTCCCTGGGTCTTCACACGCCCGCGGCGTGTACTACGGTCAGCGTTGTTTGCGCCTCGCTGGAAATATTGCGGAATGAATCTTGGCAAAACCGTTACCGTCGCCGCGCGCTAGCAGCGCGCTTGCAACGCGCTTGCAACGCGCTTGTTCGCGCGGCGCGTGTTCTTTAGTGCCGAGTATGTATCATTTGCATTGCGCGCAATGTGCCAGCGGTTTGAACGATCGCGCAGAAACGACCGAGAGAAAGAGAGAGAGAGAGAGAGAGAGAGAGAGAGAGAGAGAGAGAGGATTATCGTATCGAGGCGGAAAAAAAGAAACTGTTCGCGGGCGCGCGGGCGAGATAAGAGCGAAAGGCCGGTGACAAAAACTTTTAATTACGCCGCCGGCTATCCATCGCGATTAATATCCGCGCGCGAGTTTGTTCGGCAACATCGCGCTTCCGCGCGACTACGAAATCGCCGTTTGTCGGAAAATTTCGCAGCAACGGCGGCTGCCGTTGTAGTCTCTCGATCCGATTCGTGCCTCGGGAGACATCGCGCCGCGTCTAAACGCCGGGGAGTGAGGAAACGACGCGGAAGTCTGTATCGACATCCTTCAAACAAGGCAATAATTAATGGATCCCTTGTAACGCGAGAGAACCCATAATCCCGTAATCTTGGAGCGACGTTGATTTACGAGTGGCCAGTGTCATTATTCTCAAAAAGTATCAAGATTTCCGCCGCGCGATATCCAGATTCAATATCCGAATACCGCAATTTTTCAACGTCTGCTCTCTCTCTCTCCCTCTCTCCCTCTCTCTCTCTCCCTCCCTCTCTCTCCCTCCCTCCCTCTCTCTCTCTCTCTCTCTCTCTCTCTCTCTCTGTCTCTCCCTCTCGCGATTTCTATCGATACGACGCTTCTATCTCCTCATTAGACGGTGTCACGTGAAGCCGTCGTTAATTCAACACTGCAAATATCCGTGCATTAACGATTAAAGGTGCGGCGCCAGCTCGGGCCGGAGCGGCCGAGAGTCGAAACGAGCGTTGCCACTCTGACACTTGACATTTCCCTTTCTTTTCTTCTTCGCCGTTCTGTTACAGGGGAACGCATGGAAGCCATGCAACGTGACGCCGGATACGTCTCTGCCGGAAGTAACGTCAGGCACTGGCCCGGACTTCTGCTTCCGCTTTCGTGGCTTCTAATACTCGCGCGCAGCAGCCAAACTTTCTTGCTCTAGCGCACACCCCCGACAGTATTTCACGCTTACTTCTTGCCGTTTCCACGCCGCTGAGACGTAAAACCTAAAATACCTAAAACGCGACCAAGCCGATTTACATCGTAAGATGAACTCTTGTAGCCATTAAGGGCATATTGATAAGTCGTGTATATTCCAGGCGCGACGTGCTTACTAAATCCGTAACGCACGGATTTTCAGCGCGACCGTTTACGATAAGAATCACTTTCGGCGTGTATCGCGCGGACGGAGATGCGCTAGTCGAGGATTTTCCCCGCGAGTCCAGTCGAGTCGCATCGAATTGACGAAATTCCACCCGGGTCGAGTCGTCGAGACTTGATATCTAATTGACAAGATAATTAGCAATCTGGGCTTTCGGTCGAGGCTGCGCGATCAGCATGCAAGCGCCCGCGACTCGAATCGTCGAACAGTTCGAACTCGATCGACGAAGGATTCAGGCACGAATCGAATTCGAATTTTGCGAGACTCGACACTCGAATTCCGGTAGTTCGCGCATCTCTCTCCGTGCGGGCGTACAAAATGTCAAGTTGCGGAACTTAATTTAATTCTCTCAAGCATCTTAAGAGCGTGTAGTTAAGTGTAAACGGTAGTCTGTAGAATTGTGAAATGTTTCGAAGCGAGCTGTATCGCGATGGAGAAACTGACTGAAATAAAAAAATGAAGCGGAACAGCTGTCGCCATTGCCCTCGGATCACTCGGCTTTGTTTGATCACTGAGCTTTCAAATGTTTCAACAATTCGACAATTTTTAATACTTTGTATGCTGCACTCGGGCGCCCGCATTTATTATAGAATATTGTTCCGTATCGCCTTTTATCGCACAAATTTCTAATAGAGAGGATACCGATCTCTTCGTCTAGCCAAGTACTGCATGAATGATCATATTCCTCTGGCGTGTTATGATTTGACAGATCAGAATTGTTGCGACACAACTTGCTAACTTTGGAGAGGCGACGTGAACTCCTGGATTCTCACTTAAAATGTTGCACTCTTGTATTAAGCGCTATCCTGCTATCCTTAATGAGATTAAACTTCATGTATCTCCAGGATCGCTTCGCTTCTGCAATGTTTATCATACCCAGCATTATCGTACAAATTATGGTAAATTCAATCGCCTTAATAGAATTCATATACCTGCAAATAATTATTGAGATCCCTCACGGAAATTTTGTCGACGATAATATTCCTGCTCTTCCCATATAATTTTCCCGTAATTTTTGTAATTTTCTATCAACATTGTAATCTGAAACTGAATTGATCTATGCGCACGTTTAATGTTAATCAATATTCGACCTTTACTAGCTTGTGTACCAAGAGGTAATACTCGTTTATCTTTTATAAATAAATAAATAAATAAATAAATAAAGACACACAAAAAAATGTGTTCACTCACGGAATATAAAAGTCCACATAATTAAGTCTCCAATCGGTACGTGTGAAATATAATAAAGGAATCACCAACTTCTTCATTTTCAATTTCCCGGAACAAAGAGTTTGATAAGAGGACACTCGAACACAGATTTCCCAAATTAGGAATGCACTTAAATTGATCGCGCTCAAATCGATCGAGCTCAAATGAGATCGACGATAAAAACACACCGCAGCCCCGCTGCAGCGGTGGCGATTTCCAACGCTCAAACTAATTAGCGACAACTGTTACATAAATTACAGGGCGTTTCACGTGCACTCGTTTTCGGTCCCACGAGTGCGCGCAAGAAGATGACGAGCGGCTCGCGGGAGTTTAATTGAAACGCCGATGGAAATAAAGGCGAGAGTCTCGCGGAAAATTTCACGTGCGCCGTCTCGTAAATTTAAGCTCGCTCGCTCGCGCGCCCGCGCAAATAATTCATTAAATGACCCGCGATACTCCATTTGATCTCAATGTCCCGGAACGTTCTTTTCGCTGCGCCCTCACGTAATTCACGGTGTTTCTTTGAGCGCGCGGCTCTTTCAAAGTCAATGGGATTAAAGCGGCCGCGTGCGCACGCGCGGCTAATTTGATATCGCGTATCGCGCGCTGCACATCCTTCCGTCGATGCCGATGGCGCACGCGAAGAATATACCGTGAATTTCATGAAACATTCCAGTCGCGGTTGAGTGTATCTACGCGGTGCGCGCGTCGCAGGCTATTTACTCTCGTCCGCGTGTCCCGCGTGTGTGCGCTCAGAAGAAAAAAGCTCTCATCGGGCCATTGCGTGGCAGAGCGCGCCGTGTGTACGCACGCACGTGTCTGTATGTATTTAGGCGCATAATCGCCGTGCGAAATGCTCGTGCGTTTAAAATTACACGCGGCGTGACGAGGCATATTTTGTATATACTTTAATTACAAAATGTGCGCGCGCGCACGTTATGCATTTCACGGCGTGTCTCGATACACGCGCGATATTTTGCGGTGCCGCGCGCGTCACCGAGAATTTATGACTGCGCCCCCGTGCCCGCGCACACGTGCGATTATAACGCGGGGGATGACACGCGTGTGCGTGTATAATCAATTCTTTTACTCGGCGGCCTGCACGTCGATATGGGGTGAATTCATGTGACACAGGCGCCGTTGAATTATGCGTCGGCTCTCTTATAAATATCAAGTAAGATGTTGCTTGCTTATTCAAGCTTGTTCCAATATGTAAAAGAAAATTACACGCAAGCGCGAATTTGTCAGGTGCGGGGGCGAACGTGCTGCGTTGACGAACGGCAATTTCTCGCGTCGCACGCATCGCGAATTCTCAGAACATAATTCTTCCTAAATTCGCAATTCCACCGTTTTTGCCGCGCCGTTAGCTCCCTCTTCCATTCTCCTTCTCTCGCGACGTTATGTTCTCTTGATGTGTTATGAATTACAGATGGGATGAGCGAAGAGTCACATCGCGCGACAGGTAAGCTTGCGTATTTGATCGCTTGCGTGTGATCTGAATGATCGCGGAAGGACGAGGAAGAATCGCCGAGGATACGCGTCTGCCAGCCGATGACGCATGCACGTGTGTGTGTGTGTGTGTGTGTGTGTGTGCGTGTTCGAATTTTGAAATGATTCAGCTGAGATATGATAAAATTCGCCTATCTTTCGACGTTTACTACTGCCGAGGCTTTGCCAAGCGAGAGAGTTACATTTTATGCTTAACTTGATACTAGTATCTGACAATTTTATGGTTGAATAGTGTCTATGGACGTCGTAAAGGGAGAACGCGCCATTTACTACTGAACTTCAGCCCGTACCTATACGCTTCCTTTACCACTGAACGTGACGGCGTACGCCGGAGCGTGTCCTCCGCTGCCGCTACTGCTGAATATTACTTGCCGCGTTGTGTCGACTTAATGATCGCTGCTACTTTAATTTCGCCCGGAAATCCCGCAGGAGCGCAGCGGGAACAACTTTCGAAATTGTCATACAGGTACATCCCGTCCCGGAGAAAAAATGCATGAAAATTTAGAAAGACTCGGCGAAAAGCCGAGGAATATATTTCCAATTTCGAGGAATGTTACAAGAAATCGTTTCGGTTTCCGAATTTCGCAAAAAAATTTCTGCAAAAAGCGGCAAAACAAGTTCGCGCATGACGCGCGAGAATCGACGGAGGAAATTTTCCTCATATTTATTTACCTTCCCTCCGGATATTCGGTTTTATTTTCGGCTTCCGCCGGATGTTTTCCGCGCGGCTCTCTCTCGCGGAAGGATTGTAATTTGACTTAAATGCGAAGTGTCCCGAATTTATAAATGAAAATGCCGCGCGACCGGCTGCGCCCGCTTCCCTGCGGGAGTTGCGGCTGTTTTGAAATTGGCGCGCCCTATGCGCATTTGATATTCAGGACATTACCTCGTGCTGAATTATTTTTCAAGTTCGGACAGGAGCATCGGTAGTAGCAGTGGTAGTAACTCTTCCCGGCCGTGGCTCCTGTCGTCCTGTCTCAGCCATCCCTTCCACTTGCCCGCCGTCTCGCCGGGACGAATACTAGTTCAGCTTTTCTCCCGGTATGTAACCGTATATAACTGTCACTTCACCGGCACGGGGAACAGCACGAGCTGTAAAACTCGGCCGACTACGGTCAGCGTAACGCCCGACGTGTATCCAGATCCAAATTATAGTATTTGCGTGTCCTGAAACTTTTCTAGCGCTTTTACGGACCGCTGACGCGCGACTCTCCTCTCTCGTCGAAAGAGAGTCCAACTGTGAGACGGAGTAACTTCGAGGCGCTCCTTAAAATACAATCAGCGAAATACATTTCACCTCATTCCCCTCCAATGACAAGTCGATCCTCGACGCGTAAACATAAACGTAACAATACGCAGCGCTGTCAAGGACCAAATAGACGAGTGTTCTCTCGAGAAGGACGTTAAGAGCTGACAATTTGCAGGGACTTGATTGATTCGTCCTTGTACGCGTGCTTTTATCGCACGCACACACACACATACACGTACGTATGATGTCCGCAACACGGAGTGTCAATATCCTATTTAATTCAAGCGCCCCTTGCCGCAGAGGCAAGGCAATTAATCCGTGCTGTGCAAAGAGAAACTCGCCGGGGTAGCTGGGTAGATTAATTAAATCGCACGATGTGCAATTAAATCGGCGGCTGCCGAGAGGGACGCATTCCTGATCGCGCGCGATGGACAACCGTAGAAAAATGAACGAGTCGCGTGCGTCTAACGAGCCGCGCGACTCGATGCAATTGGAGCGCGTCGCGCGCGCCGTCGCGGGGATCGTTAAAAGTGGCGCTTAAGCGACGCCGAAGCAAGAATAAAATAACACTAAATTTACGGCGGGACCGTGAATCAACATGCTTTATGATTGTTCGGCTGAGCGGATGATAAAGGGCGGGGGTGCGGGGAGAGCTGGCCGAGGCCAGGTCGAACAGGGGCTCGACTGGCCGGCCGGCCGGCCGGGTGGGGGGATGAAAATTGGAAAACTGCATTGTCCAGCCGTTCCAGCCTTCTGGGACACATTCGTTAGCGGGCATCGGCCGCTGACGATAAATTTCACGTATCTTCCACTTCCCCGTCTTTCAGCCGCGCTCAAATTAAAGATCAGCCCGATCGTGATTGCTCTCTCTCTCTCTCTCTCTCTCTCTCTCTCTCGCTCCCTCTCTCTCTCTCTCTGTCTCTCCCTCGTGTCTCTTTTATTAAATATCTCGACGAGTATCGAGTATCGAGAGGTCCGTTATGAACTAGCTTGGGACGATCCGCCGGCTTGTCCCGGCTGTTCCGAGCGGATTGGACATTTGTTGCCCGAATGTCGGATGAAATTCATCCATAAGAGGTGCGAACTTGAGGCCTCGCGTTCTCAATATTCTCGCGGTCTCACGCGACCGTCTATCGTCGTGAACTCGATCTCGATTGCGTCGGATGTTCGACGAAAGCCGCTGCGGCTCGAATCCGGCGTCTTGTTGCGACACGCAGCCGAAGAGTCTCGCGTTGCGCGTCGCTCTGTGACTCTCTTCGAGGGAACACGATCTCTGCTGCTTGACACAAAATTAGAGCGGGATGGAGAGACGAGCTCTCAACGATCGACGCGCGCGCGCGTATTAATTGAGTCGTATGGGGCGCTATTGAAAGCGCGAGACATGTCGATACGGCCGGATCCCGCGAGCGAACGAGCGAGCGCGGAAAATTCGGCGCGACGGGAATAATACGCGAAATTTCGCAGTGAAGCAGCTTCGATTGGACACACACGCCCCGCGCGGCGACGCGTAACGCGCGCGGAATTTTATACGCGCTCGGCTCGAGCCGAGCCGGGCTCGCTCGAAAACGCAACCGATCTTTCTCCGACTTTTCCGCGCGCCCTGCGCGCGTTGCACATTTCACGCATCATTTTTCTTTTATTACTTTTCCCACCCCTTTTTGCTTTTTCTTGCTTCCTCGTTCCTGCTTCTCCCCCCTCCCCCTCCCGCCTTCGGTTTTTTTTTAATTCGTCGCGCGTTCGTGCGTTCAACGCGCGCCTTGTCGAAAGATTTCGATAGTCGGATAGACAAACGGCGGCTAATTTCCGCGGACCCGCCCCTGCGCGTGACCGAAACAAAAAAGGGGCCGCTTTCCGCCGTAAAAAGTGTTTGCGATCTTGCTTTGTCAACGGGCGGTTCAACTTTGTTGCTTCGAATAAACAACGGCCGACCAAACGAATGTAGCCTCCCAATAGCGCGCGTTCAACCTCGCTTTTAGCGTCCCTTTTCACGCAAATTGCCCCGAAAAGCTGGGCCAGTTAAAATGTTTACGTACGTCAAGTTTATTGCGAGGGGGATACATTCGGGCTGAAAATGCGGGCTTTTACAGGGCGCGCCGATAAAATGCGGTGTGATTTTTGCCGCGCCGTGACTCGCGGCATTTCGGGACCTTCGTGCTGATTAAAAGGCTGCGAGGAAGCGCGCGCGCGCGCGTGTGTGATAATGATTAATGAGCCGGCTCACAGCTTCCGTTCCCCGTGATATGTGGATGCGCGCGTTAAATTCACACACCGGGGCGATACAAAGTTCATATCGGTAACAATGAGCTCGCGGGACGAGTGGTTTTTCACTCGCGGCGCTAATAAAATCGCGCGTCGTTTCTTCCGCGCGTCGCGCGATCGACGCGCGTGAATGGAACGTGCGAGCTAACGCGACATTACACATACAGCTGATTACACATGCTACGTACGCACACGCGCACGCGTATGCACGTCAGGATTCTACGTCAAACGGCCTCGCTACATCGGTTTGTTCCTGCCTTCGGCAGGACGGAAAGTTACCGCGAGGCGCCGTGGATTTGACTTAAGACACCTCCGGTGTCACATAATGAGCTCGAGCTCGTTAGTGCACGAAATGGCAACAGTTGGACGCCTTTTCCCGCGACGTTGGCCTATTATCATGACAAAAGTGTCGCGCGCGTAATCCTGAATGTACAGACATCGTCGCGGCGCGATTAAATCGCCAGCGGCGACGTTAATGAGTTAACGAGGGAATTTTTTTCAGGCCGCACGCTCTTCTCAGCCGAGCGATCACTTTGCGGAGTACATTTTTATGAAATGCCAAGGGCGAGGTGAACCTACGCTTCCCGTCGGGCTTCGCTCTGCGCGTCAATCTGCGCGATGAAGATGAAAGTGGATCTTTTTCACTGACGCACAAATGCGTTTCATGCCGGACAGTAGCGTTGCGTAATTAATTACCAAATCGGCAAACGTCGAGTCTCTTAGTCGCGATCTGAAGACTGAACACCCGAGGAGATCGACGAGTTATCTCATGAATGTCGCCGACGACAATCCGCCGACGGTTGCGATACGCAATACTCTCTGTGCCGCGCAATTAAGTTGAATATCGATCCTGCTAAATTAGGACGCAATAATACAAAGACATCGGCGGAGCAGGGCGCGCTCACGATCGCACGCAGCTACGCCGGAAATAATATTTTACTGCGCGTCCGGCATATTTCTCGGTCGTAGAAAATATGCGCGTTAATTGCGTCTTCGCGACATGCCTTTAAGCTCTCGAGATGATTCTACGCACTCGCGACCATTCAAGTGTCCCTCCCTGTCGCGTCGGAATTTTGCGCTCACACATTCGCGCGCGCGCACACGCGAGAATATAACACGCGTTTATACAATATTATATGCATTCATATTCGCGGATATTATATTCATAACGGAAACGTGAGAAATACGCATTTAATTAAGACACGTGTTGCTCTATGGAGTCCGTAGAAAACAATTTGGCGATTATAAATTGCTCGGTCGCTCACCGGCGGGCGTACAAATTTAATTGAAATATATGCACATTTTAATGGTATACAGCTTCAACAAATTTGCATTGGAGTTTGCGTTGATTTGCATTCGGGATGTGTTTCGTCGAGACAATCCGATTCACTTCGATTTGTACGTCGCACGAACGGATCGGTTTGATTGACTTTTAACAGTATTAATCAGCCGGTCGTTGAAATTCATCCTTTGCGCGTCGTTTGAGTAATCGATGTTACTCGATTATCACTTCTAAACAATTTACTTAAACAGCGACCTCGCGATTTAAGTCACACTATTTTTACGGGCAGATCGCGGCACGCACATTTCCTTCGTTTCGGTTCCAATAAATTTAGGACTGATTAATAAAACAACTGATACTCGCCCCTTCTCTTGGATGGCGGAGTAAATAATGACGAAGAAAGTATCACGATCCCTTAAAACAGTAAATATATCAAAAAATTAAATATTGTATCAAATTCGTTCTATAAATATTGAGCAATAAATCAATTAATTTTGTTTATTCCTTTACCTGTTTTTTCCTTCGTTTGTTTCACAGCATTTATCCGTGGAATCAAGTAGAAGGAAGCAAAATATAATATTTATCGTTTATTTATAATGAAAATATTATTTTTTTCAGGAATTTTGAAGATCAGATTGATAATAAAATGATATATGTACATTTTAGTTCAATACTACAATTATAAATTATGAAACACAAATGTGACTTTATATTTTATACATTAGATTTACGCATTGAGGAGTAATTCTTTTCTTTCTCCATAAAAAAAATAATTTGTACAAATATATTAAATGTACATTATATTATCCCTTATTTAACGTAAAATTGAAGCAAACATGTAACTAAGTAATATTTGACAGAAAAGAAATATACTTCGAATTGTGAGATTGTGATGACAGGTACTTTACAGTTCCATCGACGATGAAACATCGAGCAAATATAAGGCCTGCAGGTGTTAATTAACAATATTGAATGTGTAAAATATCTAATGCATACTTGCGATGTACCATGATGCAAACAAAAAGCCAGCTGTTGTCCAAGATCAAACACAAGTGCCACGTATAAAAAGGAACGCCGAGTAATCTATAGCATCCAGTTTGCAATTTCTTCTGGACACCTGAATTACGATGATCAAGATGATGAAGTTAGCCATTCTGCTCGTCGTTGCCACTGTTGCTAAACGTGAGTAAATAAAACTCGATGATCACAAAGCAATGACTTATGCTGAAGCACGAAGTTATATTATCCTATAATGTGCGTATTAATTATTATACATATGTAAAATTAAGTAAATGTCACACATTACTCATGCAAAAAATAAATAGATATCTTCCATCCATTTCACCGAATAAAACATCCTCAGATGAAATAAAAAGAAATAATTGCGAATTTTATTGCTATCTACAGAAGCATACGGCGATGAACCGGAAGCTATCGTGGGTGGGAAAGACGCCATGCCTGGTCAATTTCGATGTCAAGTTTCTCTTCAAGTAGATGATTTTCATATGTGCGGGGGATGTCTTATCAATAAGACCCATGTCGTTACCGCTGCTCATTGTGTTGATGATCCCGATTATGTCAATACTATGGTACGTAATTTTTCATTGTCATTGAAAAGATCCGCTCGATTATCGATTTTTTCACAGATACATGTTTCAAATATAATATATAAGAATTGGCGATTTGGGAAAGAGTAAAATTTTATTCTTATCTTATTGCTATAGTACATTTCTTGTTACATTGTATCTTATTATATCATTATTTTATATATATTATGTGACGTGCCCTTATTATTATACATTTCTACTGTTTAATTCAACTAAACTATTCGGCTCACAGACTGTTGTAACGGGAACCATCAATTGGAAAGGCGGCGAGAGACACAAAATCAAGTACATTCGTCCGCATCCTGGCTACACTGGTAACGAAGAAGATGCTTTGGCGAATGATATCGCTATAATCACTGTAAGTTTAGTTTTCTTGCTTTAGAATCCAGCTCTGGTTAAGTGCGAAGATATAATGCGCGTAGGCAATGCTTTCAAGTCCTTGTCACTCTAGTTGAAATGGCCGATCGAAGTAAACGCGTACCAAGGTCCGATTCCTCTAGCGGATTTGGATTACGCCACTGGTAATTATCGCGGTACAGTGAGTGGATGGGGAAAGACTAGCGAAAATTCGCGATCAGCTTCATTGTATCTACAATGGATGGAGACGAACGTTTTGAGCACGGAGCGCTGCATGAGCGAACATACAGATCCTCAAACCACTGTACGTCATATATGCGCTCTAGAGAAGAGTGGGAAAGGCATTTGCAATGTGAGTGTTTTATTTTATCCTACGCTCGGTGCATCTGAAAAAAAAATGATGCGCACGTATGCGTGTTTTTCATTGAGAAAAAGAGAAATTGAGCGAGCCACTAATTAAATATATGCAATTTCTCAGGGTGACAGCGGTGGTCCGCTTATTGTCAATGGCCAGCTCTGTGGAGTCGTTTCTTGGGGCGTGCCTTGCGCTATGGGTATATCTGATGTATTCACGAATATTTACCATTATCTGCCGTTCATCAAGGAAAGCTAAGACCTGTATTGATTCAAATAATCACAATCGACTAGCAACTTATATTCCAAACATTTTTTAAGTTCTCAATTACCATACATGAGGCATAGCACATTTATCATCAATATCTTTGCCATAATATATGACTTGATATAAAAGCATAAGACATAAAACAATAAAGATATCATGCAGAATAAATTTTATGCGTATTTCTCTTGTCGACCTTCTTTTGTCTGCTACAAGAAGCTATGTTGACTAATGTCATATAAGCTAGCTTGTGATCATGTTACGAAGTGTGGACAATTAGTTGGTGCAAATGCATCGTGTATAAAGAGTGTTAATTTGTAGGTGACTATTGTTTTTAACGAATAACTGGATGCTTGAGACTTAATAAATTATATCTCATTATTTTACACGCATGTCTCCCAAATATAAAATACTAAAGGGTTACCCACGTAGATGATAAAATATCACCCATCTGCTCAATTATACCTGAATACAAACTGTTGAACGGTATTTTATCCGGTTAATTGTTTTTCAATAACCGGAAACCGGACATACAGAATTATTGCTATGATGCACAACATAATACACATTTCTTCACTTTTGATTTCGATAAAACATTTAGGACTAATTGATAAAATGATGTTCCACCGCGCAAAGAATGATATTTTACATTGCGTTTATAATGATAACATTACTTTTTCAGAAGATTACACTGTTAGCAGAATTATATGCATTTTAACTTAATATTATGGAACGAACGTGACTTACGCTTTATGTGTTACTTTTACGCGAAATCGCGTAAATCGAGAAATAATTTTTACTTTCTTTCCCGTCAAAACGAACAAATCTGTACAAATAAGTATAATATATATTAAATCGTCCCCATTTAACGTAGAATTAAAGCAGATATATGACTAAGTAATATATTTATCTACTGACGCGAAAAAAATATACTTCAAATTGTGAGGCGATAATTACATCTTTTTATCGACAGCTGAAGCATCAAGCAAATACACGGTGTACAAGTGTTATTATCAATTGAATTGTAAAATATGTAATGTATACTTGCGGTTTACTATGGTGCAAACAAAAAACCAGCTGCTGTCCAAAGTCAAACACAGGTATTGCGTATAAAAGGGAACGCTGAATAGTCTACAGTATCCAGTTTGCAATTCTTTCTGGATGCGTCTCTTGAATTACGACGAAGGAGATGATGAAATTAACTTTACTGCTCGTTATTGGCGTTATTGCCAGACGTAAGTAAACAAATCTCGGTAATAAACAATTAACAACTTATGTAGAGACAAAGTTTTTCAGTATATCTTTATATTACTTGTCGTACAAACTTCTAAACTTCTAAACGATGAAGAAAAAGAAAATATTAATACGTGGACTAAATTAAAATACCTGAATTTCATGAAACACATTTCTCACAGATATTATTCTATAATTATGGATATTAATTATTATACATTTATGAAATTATGTAAATGTAACATGTATGGAAGAACATACGTAAAAAAAAGTAAATAAATATCTTCTGTCTATTTTGCCGCTTAAAACATCTCTAAACAAAATAGAAAAAAAATAATCATGGACATGATTATTACTTACAGAGACATACGGCGATGAACCAGAAGCCATCGTGGGTGGCAACTTAGCCAGGCCAGGTCAATTTAAATTTCCAGTTTCTATTCAAGTAAATGATGCGCATATATGCGGAGGAAGTCTTATTAGCGATACTCATATCATTACCGCTGCTCATTGTGTTGCAGATCCCAATAACGTTAAAAACATGGTACGTATATTGACACTGGAATCGAAAATCGATTCACACGCTTATCGACTTTTTCATAGATACATATTTCAAATATAATATATAAAAATTAGCGCGACGAAATTTCTCTTTTTCATCAATTCACACGATTATCTTCTAATTAATTGTGATTGTTATTTAAAAAATGATACAATAAAAATATAGCACTGCCAATATCCAATGAAACCGGAAATATAAAAGATCTTTAAAAGTTAGATTTAGTATTACAAGATCTGTATACGGATCTTGTAATAAAATTTCATTTTTTTTATACTATAATACAAGTAATACAATTTTACTGTAATATATTTCTTTTGTTACATTATATTTTATTATATCATTATATTATTATATATATTTACTTATTACATTTCTACTGTTTAATTCGTCCAAACTATTCGACACACAGAGTGTTGTATCGGGAACCACCGACTTGTTAAGAGGCGGCGAGAGACATGAGATCAAGTGCGTTCGTCCACATCCTGACTACTCTGGTCGAAAAAAACATGCATGGAGGAATGATATCGCTGTGATCACTGTAAGTTCACTTCTGGTTCTTTTAGAATCCGCTAAATGCGAAGTTATAACGCGCGTAGGCAACGTTTTAAAGTATTTGTCCCTCTAGTTGAAAAAGACGATCAAAACAAACCCATACCAAGCTCCGATTCCTCTAGCGAATATGGATTATGCCACTGGCGATTATAAGGGTATAGTATGTGGATGGGGATTAATCGGCGAAACCTTGAAAGATTTGATTGACTCTACACTGAAACTTAGATCGGTCGAAATGAATGTTTTGAGCACGGAGGATTGCATGAAGGAACAAACACATGCACAAACCAATAACAAACATATATGCACTCGGGCGAACGTTAATAAAGGTTTCTGCACTGTGAGTGTCTTACCTTACTTTATGTTTTACTTTACGTGCATTTGAAAATCAGTACTCGCACGTATGCGTATTCTCATTGGGAAAGAGAAACTGAACGAGTCACTGATCAAAAATATGCAATTTCTTAGGGTGACAGCGGTAGTCCTCTTATGGTCAACGGCCAGCTCTGTGGTATTGTCTCTTGGTCCAAGTCGTGCGGTGGAAGTTTACCTGATGTATACACGAATATTTACTATTATCTGGATTTCATTAAGGAAAGTCAAAACATATGCCGATGATATAATTAATTACAATCGACTGGTAACTTATATACCAGACACTCTTTTAAGATTTTCATCACCACGTGTGATATATGGTACAATTATCATTAATATCTTTTCTCTAATTAAATATAAAAGCATAAGATAAACAATAAAAATAATAATGAATAAGCAGAATAAATTGTGTGCGTGTTTCTTTTACCGACTCCACTGTTTTTATAAAGACTAATGATCAGTATAGAGTTATTTTTGATAAATCATGTTTGGCGACCAGCGTTTACGCGGTGGGATATTCCAAAACTATGTTTTGACTCATGCTGTAAGAAGCTATATAATATATCTATCTATCTACTGACGGGAAAAAAATATATTTTAAATTGTGAGACGTTAACTCTGTCTCTGTATCGACGCCTGAGGCTTCGAGCAAATATACGGTCTACAAGTGTTATTAACAACTGAATGTGTAAAAATACATAATGCTTGCAATATACTTGCGGTGAACTATGGTGCACACAAAGAGCCAGCTGTTGTCCAAAGTGAAACAGAGAAACTGCGTATAAAAGGAGCGCTGAGTAGTCTACAGCATCCATTTTGTAATTTCATCGGAATCCGATTCCTGTATTAGGACGATCGACATGATGAAGTTAGCCATTCTGCTCGTCATTGGCGTTATTACCAGACGTGAGTAAATAAATCTCGATAATAAAAAATTAATAACTTATGCAGAGACAAAATTTTTTAGTGTATCTTTATATTCCTTGTCTTACGAACCTATAAATGAAAAAAGAAAATATTAATACATCGTCTAAATTAAAATATGTGATTTTCATGAGACACATTTCTGATAGATACTATTCTATAATTACGGATATTAATTATTATATTAATTGTTATACACATGTGAATTTATTATACATATCTAAAATTATATAAATGTAACATATATGGAAAAACTTACATAAAAAAAAGAATAAATATCTCCCGTCTATTTTACCGAATAAGACATCTCTAAACGAAATAAAAAAAAATAACTTAGACTTGATAAATAGACTTGATTATTATCTACAGAGGCATACGGCGACGAACCGGAAGCCATCGTGGGTGGCAATTTCGCCACGCCCGGTGAATTTAAATTTATAGTTTCTCTTCGAGTACGTGGTCTTCATATATGCGGGGGAAGTCTTATCAGCGATATCCATGTTGTTACTGCTGCTCATTGTGTTGAAGATCTCTATTCCGTTGATGACATGGTGTGTACATTGACATTGAAATCGGAAATCGATTCACTCGATTATCGATTTTTTTCATAGATATATATATCCCAAATATAATATACAAAAGTTAATGCGACGTGGAACTTCTCCTTTTCATCAATTCACATGTTTAATGTGAATCCTAATTAATTGTGACATTGTTATTTAAAAAAATGATGCAATTAAAATATAGCACTGTCGATATTCAACGAAATAAAGACTATGAGAGGTCTTAAAAAGTCTGTACACAAATCTTATATCGTAATAAACTTTTGTTTTTAATTTATACTATGATACAAGTAATATGTTTTTATTATAATACACATTTTTTATTATATTATATTTTATTATATCATTATATTATACATGTTTCTTTATTAGATTTTTACTTAAAATTATTTTAATTTGTCCAAATTATTCGGCCCATAGACTGTTGTAACCGGAACCATCAACTTGAGAAAAGGCGAAAAACACAAGGTCAAGTGCATTCGTATGCACTCTGGCTATACTGGCGACGAAAAGGATGGCTTGCCAAATGACATCGCTATGATAACTGTAAGCATATTTGTAGTTCTAGAATCTAGTTCTAGTTAAATGCGAAGATGTAATGCGCGTGGACAACAGTTTAAAGTACTTGTCTCTTTAGTTGAAGTCGCCGATCAAAATGAACGCGCATCAAGCTCCGATTCCTCTAGCGGATATGGATTATGGGAAAACTGGTGGCTATAAGGCTATAGTATGCGGATGGGGATATCTTAAGGAATTGTCGAGAGAGTCTCCAGTGAGACTTAGAAAGGTCGAAATGGATATTTTGAGCACGGAGCACTGCATGAAGGAACAAACATATGCACCAATCTATAAGGAACATATATGCACTCAGGCGAACGTTAATAAAGGTTTCTGCAGTGTAAGTGTCTTACCTTACGTTACGCTATCCTTTATGTGCATCTGAAAATGAATACGCGCACGTATGCGTATTCTCATTGGAAAAGAGAAACTGAGCAAGCCACTGATTAAAAATATGCAATTTCTTAGGGTGACAGCGGTGGTCCTCTTATTGTCAACGGCCAGCTCTGTGGTATCGTTTCTTGGACCGAGTGGTGCGGTGGGGATTTACCTGATGTATACACGAATGTTTACTATCATCTGGACTTCATTAAGGAAAGTCAAGACATGTGCTGATAATCCAACTAATCGCGATCGATTGACAACTTATATTTTTTTTAATTTTCAATTACCACGTGTGAGACATGGTACATTTATGATCAATATCTTTCCTATAATTAATATAAAAACATGAGATAAATAATAAAAAATATCATAATAAATAAATTTGAATTTTGGACATGTTTTTTGTTGACTCCACTGTTTAAAAACTTTATAAAAACCGACGATCAACATAGAGCTCTTTTGATAAATCACGTTTTGTCACCAGCGTTTCCGCAGTGTGATATTCTAAAATTACCTTTCGACTGATGCTATGCGGAGCTATATAATATATCTATCTACTGACGGGAAAAAAATATACATCAAATTGCAAGACGATAATTACGTCTTTATATTGACGGCTGTGGCATCGGGAAAATATACGGTCTACAAGTGTTATTAACAATTGAATGTATAAAATACATAATACTTGCGATGAACTATGATGCAAACAAAAAGCCAGCTGTTGGCCAAAGTCAAACACAGATACTGCGTATAAAAGGGAACGCCGAATAGCTTACAGTGTCCAGTTTGCAACTTTTTCTGGACGCGTTTCTTGAACTACGACGGTCGAAATGATGAAGTTAGCTATTCTCCTCGTCGTTGCCGCTATTGCTAAACGTGAGTAAATAAAACTCGATGATCGAAAATCAATAATTTGTGTGAAGAAAGTTATCCAACGTATTTTTATATTATTTGTTTTACGGACTTCTAAACGATAAAGAAAAAGAAAATATTAATATGTGTGCTAAATTAAAATACGTGACTTTCATGAGACACATTTCTGACAGATATTATTCTATAATTACAGATATTAATTATTATACATGTATGAAATTATGTAAATGTAACATATATGGAAGAACTTACATAAAAAGATTAATAGATATCTTCTCTCTATTTTACCGAATAAAACACCTCTAACCGAAAAAAAATAGACTTGATTATTACCTATAGAGACATACGGGGATGAACCGGAAGCTATCGTGGGTGGCGATTACGCTGTGCTCGGTCAAATTAAATATATAGCTTCTCTTCAAACGAATGGTGGTCATATGTGCGGGGGAAGTCTTATTAGCGATACCCATGTTCTTACCGCTGCTCATTGTGTTGAAGGTCTCCACTCCGTTAATGACATGGTATGTACATTGACATTGAAATCGAAAATCGATCCACTTGATTAACGATTTTTTCATAGATATATGTTCCAAATATAATATATAAGAATTAACGCGACGCGGAACTTTTCCATTTCATCAATTCACACGTTTATCTTCTAATTAATTGTGACACAGTTATTAAAAAAAAATGGTACAATTAAAATATAAGACTGCCGATATTCAACGAAATAGAAACTATGAAATGTCTTAAAAAAGAAAAAAGTCTGTACACAAATCTTATACCGTAATAAAATTTTGTTCTTAGTTTATACTATAATATAAGTAATACAATTTTACTATGATACTTTTTTTGTTACAGTAGATTTTATTATATCATTGTATTATATATATGTTTATTGTATTTCTACTATTTAATTCGTCCAAACTATTCGGCCCACAGACTGTTGTAACAGGAACCATCAACTGGATGATAAGCGGCCAGACCCACAAGATCAAATGCATTCGTATACATCCTAAGTACAATGGTGATCCAATGGGTGCCTACAAATATGATATCGCTGTGATCACTGTAAGCTTTTAGTTCTACTTTTAGTTCTAGAATCTAACTCTGGATAAGTGCAAAGTAAAGTGCGTAGGCAATGTTTTCAAGTACTTGTCTCTCTAGTTGGTGAAGCCGATCATAATAAACGCGAATCAAGCTCCAATTCCTCTAGCGAATATGAATTACGCCACTGGCAATTATAGGGGTACAGTATGTGGATGGGGATTGATCAATGAAAGGTGGAATATACCTATATTCAGACTTAGATGTGTCGAAATGAAGATTTTGGAAACGGCACACTGTATGAAGGAACATACATATCCACAAACCTCTAAGGGACATATGTGCACTAAGGCGGAAGTTGACAAAGCTTTCTGCAGTGTAAGTGTTTTACCTTATTTTACGCTTTACTTTACTACGTATATCTGAAAATGAGTATACGCATCTGAAAATGAATATTCCCATTGGGAAAGAGAAACAATTGAGCGAGCCACTAATTAAAAATATGCAATTTCTTAGGGTGACAGCGGTGGTCCTCTTGTGGCCAACGGCCAGCTCTGTGGCATCGTCTCTTGGTCCAAACGGTGCGGTGGGGATTCACCTGATGTATACACGAGTGTTTACGATTATCGGGACTTCATTAAAGAAAGTCAAATGATGTGCTGACAATTCAACTAATTACAATCGACTGGCAACTTATATTCCAGACATTCTTTTTAATTTTCAATTACCATGTGTAAGACATGGTACATTTATGATGAATATCTTTCCTATGATTAATATAAAAGCATGAGATAAACAATAAAAAATATCATAATAAATAAACAAAATTAATTTTAGGCATGCTTCTTTTTCCGACTCTACTTTTTTTTATAAAGACCAATGGCTAGTGTAGAGCTTCTTTTGATAAATCACGTTTGGCCACCAGCGTTTCCGCGGTGTGATGTTCTAAAATTGTAAATTATTATACATTCCGATCAATGCTATGACTTGTTAAATTTGGCCGATTTGTCGTATAAGCTTGTTTGCAATCATATTACAAAGTGTGGAAAACTAATTGGTACATAGTGCATGGTGTATAAGGAGTGTTACTTTATAGGTGACTGTATTAATTTTGACGAATAATTGAACATTTTTTTAATAAATTAAATCTCTTTATTCTGCGCACATGTCTCGCAAATAAAATGCTAAAGGGTAGATCGAATGTTTAATGAAATATCAATCGTTTGGTCAATTAAATTTTACGAACTGTTGAACAATATCTTATCCGTTTAATTTGATTTTCGATAATCGGAAATGGTTTCTTGGTTTATTATGTTGTAATAATGCTAATTTGCAGTAAAAAGCATATCCTTCGATACAATTATTATTTAAGTAGAAGACAGAAGACGTTTTGCGTAACGTTTCATTTACGATTATTCATGTGTTCCTTTGTGTTCGTTTCGGAGTGTCCCTCCGTGTAATGAAACAGAAGAAAGCAGAAAGTGATATTTACCATATTTGCGTTTATAATGATAATATTATACTCTCTCAGGCATTTCGAAGGTCAGACTGATAACGGAATAATGTGCGTTTGAATTTAATACTGCTATTATATATTACGAAACTCAATATTTTATTCTGTATTCTGTTTCGTGCATTACGAAGAACTAAATTTTATTCTTCTTTCGCGCGAAACGAAATAATTTATGCGGATGGATAAAGTCGTCGCTCATTTAAAGTGGAATTAAAATAGAGACGTATGACTGAGCGATATGTAATATGATATTTATTTAGTGACAGGAAAGAAATATATGTTTTAAATTGTGAGGTAACAGTCACATCTTTCTTTCGACGGTTGGGGCATCGAGCAAATATAAGGCGTACAGATGTTATCGGCAATTGAATGAGTAAAATAGGCAATATACGTGCAGTGTATAACACGGTGCAAACAAAGCCAGCTGTTGTACAAGGTTAAGCACAGGTTCTGCATATAAAAGAGCCACGCGGAGTGGCCACAGTATCCAGTTTGCAATTTATTTTGGATCCGATTCCTGAATTACGACGATGATGATGAAGTTAGCTATTCTGCTCGTCGTTGGCGTTATCGCCAGACGTGAGTAAACAACATTCGATAATCAAAAATCGATAACTTGTGTAGGAACAAAGTTAATCAATGTATATTTGTATCACTTGTCTTACGGAATGACGGAGAGAAAGAAGGCACTGAAATTCACGTAGTCAATTACAATAAAATATGTGATTTTCACGCGGCACGTCTTTGAGAGATAGCATCCAACAATTAATCACTACATATGTGTAAAATTATGCAAATATAACATAAATGGAGGTACTTGTATAAAAGAATGATCAGATATTTTTTTATCTATTAAATTTTCCCAGACAAATTAAATGTTCCCAGACGGAGTAAAAATAATTTATTACGGACTTTATCATCTACAGGGGCATATAGCGATGAACCGGAAGCTATCGTAGGAGGTAACGTGGCCACACCCGGTCAATTTAAATGTCAAGTTTCTCTCCAGGTATTTGACCAACATATTTGCGGGGGATGTCTCATCTCTGAAACCCATGTCGTTACTGCTGCCCATTGTCTTGAGAAACCTGATCATAGGATTGGTTTGGTACGTAAATAATTGCAGTTACTACCGGCTGCTAAATGATTCAATTATTGATATTTTCATAGATACAATTTAAAAATACAAATATAATATATAAAAATTGGCGACGCAGTACGTTTTTGCTTTTCGACCGTTGGCATCGATGTTTTCTAACTCATTCTGATCCTATTATTTACAAAAATTATATAATCAAAACAGACTCTGCTAATATCCAACAGAATTTTGAATATGAAAAGGTCTTTAAAATCTGTATGCACACCGATCTAATCATATCTTATTATATATCATTATATTACATAATATATATATTTTTCTATATTTTCTTATTATTTTTCTATTTTTAATTTGTTCGAACTGTTCGGTACGCAGACTGTTGTAACGGGAACCATTAACACGGGGAAAGGTGGCGACAGACACGGAGTCAAGTGCATTCGTTTGCATCCTGACTACACTGGTAAGAAAGAAGAGGGCTGGATGAACGATATTGCTGTGCTCACTGTAAGTCCACTTCTAATTCTAGTACCCAGTTCTAGTTAAGTACGAAGGTGTAATGCGCGTGTGCAACGATCGAAAATACTTGTCTCTCTAGTTGAAAGCGCCGGTCAGAACAAACATTTACCAAGGCCCGATTAAGCTAGCGAGTATGGATTATACCACTGGTAAACATCGCGGTCTAATAAGTGGATGGGGAAGGACCGATGTAACTTCAGCCCCTTCGCCGGTACTTAGGTGGGTCGAAGTGAACGTTTTGAGCTTGGAGCGCTGCTTGAACGGCCACAGAAATCCACCGAAAACCAATCCGAAACAAGTATGCACCCTGGAGAAGTTTGGGAAAGGTGCCTGCCAGGTAAGTGTCTCACCTTATCTTGGGCTCGGTTCATCCGAAAATGATTATACTCACGTTTACGTATCCTCATCGGGAAGAAGAGATGAATTGAGCGAGTCATTGATTCAAAATGTGCAATTTCTATTAGGGCGACAGCGGCGGTCCTCTCATCGTCAACGACGAGCTCTGTGGTATCGTCTCTTGGGTCACGCCCTGTGCTATGGGTGTATCTGATGTATTAACTAATGTTTTCCATTATCTCAAATTCATCGAGGAGTGTCAAGCCAAGTGCCCATAACTCGAATAATCGACCGGCAATCTATACATCAAATATTTTCCAAAGTTTTCAGTTACCACGCGCGTGTCAATACCATCATCGATATCTCTATTATATATATTTGATTGATATAGAATCATTATTGAAATAGATGTTAAGGACGCTTTGGTGGTGGTGTCATTTATAACTACACATTTGCTCATTTATTTCCGTTTCGGAATATCTCTCCATGTAATCCAGCAAAAGAAAGCAAAGAATGATATTTACCTGCATTTCTAATGATAATGTTATATTCTCTCAGGTACTTTGAAAGTCAGATTGATAACGAAGTAATATACGTTTTTATTTAATACCGCTATTACGAAATTACGAAACAAACGTGACTTTATGTCCTATTAGTTTTATGCATAATTAAAAGTTAAATTTTATTCTTCTTTAACGAAATAATTTATGCAATATTTATGCAAATATTTATGAAATATAATTTATATAGATGAATAAAATCTTTGGTCATTTACGGTAAAACAGATGTAAGACTAAGCAATATTATATTCACTTACTGACAGAAAAGGAATATACTGTACTTCAAATTGTGAGACGATAATTATATCTTTTTCTCGGCGGTCGAAGCATCGAGCAAATATAAGGCCTACAACTGTTATCAGCAATTGAATGAGTAAAATAAGTAATATGTGTAGTGTAACATTGTGTAAACAAAGCCAGCTGTTGTACAAGGTTAAACACAGGTACCGCGTATAAAAGAGAACGCAAAGTAGCTATAATATCCAGTTTGCAATTTGTTCTGGATCCGATTCCTGCATTACGACGGTCAAGATGATGAAATTGACTATTCTGCTCGTCGTCGGCGTCATCGCAAGACGTGAGTAAAGGAAATTCAATAATAAAAAATCAATAACACTTACATATAAATAATTCAACGTGTGTCACCTCCTGTATTTTATGAAATTTAAAATGGGAGAGAAAAATATTAATAAATATATATATATATATATATATATATTGAAATAAATTGAAATTTTTCTACGTGCACATATTTTAAGAATCTATCTTGTGAAAAATATAAAAATATATAAAATAAAAAAATATATAAAATAGTAAAGTAGTATGTAGATATTTTTTAGATATTTTATCGAGTGTACATTTTCGGACAGAATATAAATAATTGCGGAAAAGTATTAATATATTGAAATAAATTGAAATCTATAAATTTCTCTACGCACACATATTTTCAGGATATATCTCGTAATAAAAATCTATATATATATATGTGTAAAGTAATATATAGATATGTGTAAAGTAATATATAGATATCTTTTAGGTATTATATATATATATATATATGTAAAGTAATATATAGATATCTTTTAGGTATTTTATCGAGTGCGGCAAATTGTTAGACAAAGTAATAAATAATTGCGGAATGTAATTTTTACCAACACAGAGGCGTGTGGCGACGAACCTGAAGCTATCGTGGGTGGCAACTATGCCTCCGATGGTCAATTTAAGTGTCAAGTCTCCCTTGAAGTAGACGGATATCATATTTGCGGAGGTTGTCTTATCAGCGAGTACCATGTCGTCACTGCTGCTCATTGTCTCATGGATGAAGAATATAACAAAGAAATGGTGCGTACATGACAGTTGCTACCGAAAATTATTCGCTAGATCGAGAAACACGTGTAATATCAAACGGCGATACAGACAGTTCTCCATTCCTGCATTTCATGTCGCCATCTACCAATTCATTCTGATTCTTCTGTTTGATTCGTCTAAATTGTTCGGACAACGCAGATTGTCGTTACTGGGACCACCGCCCCGGCACTGAGAGGCGAGAGACACGAAATCAGATGCATGCGTTTGCACCCCGAGTACGAGAATACAAAAGAAAGCGGTTGGAAGAACGATATCGCTGTGCTCACAGTAAGTCTACTTCTAATTCTAGTACCCAGTTCTAGTTAAATACGAAGTAATGCGTGTGTGTAACGATCAAAAATACTTGTCTCTCTAGCTGAAGACGCCGGTCAAAGCAAACAAGCTCCAAGGTCCGGTTCCTTTAGCGACTGAAGATTACACCACTGGCGAATATCGCGGTATAGTACCTGGATGGGGAAAGACCGATATAAATTTACCCTCCTCAGCGGTGCTTAAATATATCGATACGGAAATTTTGAGCCAGAAGCAGTGCTTAAACAGTCACAAAAACCCACGAACCAATCCAACACAAATGTGTACTTCGAACAAGATTGGGAGAGGGGCCTGCCAAGTGAGTGTCTTATCTTACGCTTGTTGCATCTAAAAATAATTACATACACATATATGTGTCCTCATTATGGAGGATTAATGAATTTTGAACGAATCACTAATCAAAAACTGTACAATTTCTTAGGGCGACAGCGGCGGTCCTCTTCTCGTCAAGGGCCAGTTGTCTGGTGTCGTCTCTTGGGTTATACCTTGCGCTCTGGGTAGACCTGATGTGTTTACTAATGTTTTGCACTACCTGGACTTCATCAGAAGCGCCCAGAAGCCACTCACGTGCTGATAACGCGAATAATTAAATCAATCGGCAAAGCTTCAGGTATTTTCTAAAGTTTTAGGTTTCACACATGAAACATGCTAGTACTGTCATTATTTTCATCTCCCCTGGAGAGAGTTAATACAAAAGCGTAAAATAAAGAAAAAAAGTGTCATACAAAATAAATATTGTGCATCCTTTAAGATACTCTTTAATTTTTTTTTCCCAGTAAGGTTAACGAATATACAATTAAAAGAATATTTTTCCCAAGTCATATCCAGCGATCCCGCTCTCTCGAGCATGTACGAGGGCAGTCTGAAAAGTTCTCGGCCTGACACATAGATGGCATTAGAAACTGTCAAACTATAATTGTATTGGAAAGTGGCATCCCTGATATAAACCTATGTAAAATTTTATTCGATCTGTCAAGTCATTCGAGTAGTAGCACCAGTTGAAAAAGTTTTGTGCAAGATGGGTGCTAACAATTGACCAAAAACGCATTCGAATGCGTATTTCTTCTTCAAGCGTGTTTGGCACATTTTAATCGTTTTAAGCAAAATAAAATGAATTTCAAGCGTCGTTTCATAACTATTGATGAAACTTGAATCCATCACTATACACCAGAGCGAAAAGAACCTTCCGGAATCACACTTTAATAATGGTATCGAATTATCGGAAAGACGTTGGAATAAATGTATTGAAGTTTCAGGAGATTATATTGAAAAATAAAACATATTTCACGGCAAAATAATTTTCTTTCATTGTTAGGCCGAGAACTTTTCAGACTGCCTACGTAAAATGAGCTCATCAGTCAAATGGACGCTCGACGAAACGGCGAATCCTTAATTCGTAGCGTGTTACGTCCTTCTCGCAGAGTACCTGAAATTCCGGCGGGTTGTTCGAATAGCTGATAAAATATCAGCCTTCCGTCGAATTATGTTTGTCGAACGATATTTTATTCGTTTAATCGTTTTTCGGTAGTCGGAAATGGTTTCTTGATTTATTATGTTATAATAATGCTAATTTGCAGTAAAAAGCATGTCCTTCAATACAATTTTTATTTAAGTGGATACAGAAGACGCTTGGTATAACGTTTCATTTACGATTACTCATTTCTTCCTTTGTGTTCGTTTCGGAGTGTCTCTCCGTGTAATGAAGCAGAAGAAAGCAGAGAGTGATATTTACCATTGCATTTATAATTATAATATTATACTCTCTCAGGCATTTTGAAAGTCAGACTGATAACGAAATAATATACGTTTTGATTTACTACTGCTATTATAAACTACGAAACAAACTTTGACTTTATGTCTTATGTATTAGTTTTATGCATTATTAAAGATTAAATTTTATTTTTCTTTCTTATGAAACGAAATAATTTATGCAGATGAATAAAATCCTTAGTCATTTACGGTAGAATTAAAACAGACGTATGACTAAGCAATATGATATTCATTTACTGACGAGAAAGAAATATATAATACTTCGAATTATGAGGTAACGTTTCTTCCTTGAAGAGGCAGTTGAAGCATCGAGCAAATATAAGGCCTGCTACTGTTGTCAGCAATTGAATGAAGAAAATAGATAATATGTGCAGTGCAACAGGATGCAAACAAAAACAGTTGTTGTACAAGGTTAAGCACAGGTACCGCGTATCTATAAAAAAGGACGTAGAGTAGCTGCAGTTCCAGTACCTAGTTTGTAATTTGTTCTGTATCCGATTCTTCTATTACGACGGTCGAGATGATGAAATTGACTATTTTGCTCGTCGTTGGCATCATCGCAAGACGTGAGTAAAGAAAACTCGATAAAAAATCAATAATATTTACGTATAAGTAATTTGGCGTGTGTCATCTTCTGTATTTTATGAAATTTTAAATGGGAGAGGAAAATATTAATATTGAAATAAATCGAAATATGTAAATTTTTCCACGTACACGTATTTTAAGAATATATCTTATAAAAAATATAAAAATATATAAAATAAAAAAATATATAAAGTATATAAAGTAGTGTGTAGATATCTTTTATCGAATGTGACATATTTTCGGACAAAGTATAAATAATTGCAAAGAAGTATTAATATATTGAAATAAATTAAAATATGTAAATTTTCCCATGCACATATATTTTCAGGATATATCTCGTAAAAAAATATATATATGTGAAATAATATGTAGATATCTTTTTTATTTTATCGAGTGCGACACATTTTCAGACAAAATAATAAATAATTAAATTTTTAATTTAATTTAATTTTTACCAACACAGAGGCTATGGCGACGATCCCGAAGCCATCGTGGGTGACAAATATGCCTCGTACGGTCAATTTAAGCGCCAAGTCGGTCTTAAAGTTGACGATTTTATTGTTTGCGGGGGTTATCTTATCAGCGAGTACCATGTCGTCACTGCTGCTCATTGTCTCATGGATGAAAACGATAACAAAAAAATGGTACGTACATGGCAGTTGCTACCAGAAATTATTCGCTGGATTGAGAAATACACGTGTAATGTGGAAATGTCAAACGGCGGTACAGACAATTCTCCATTCTAGCATTTCGCATCGCCATCTATCAATTCATTTTGATTCTTCTGTTTGATTCGTCTAAATTGTTCGGTACGCAGGTTGTCGTTACCGGGACCATCGTCCCGCTAGTGGACGGCGAGAGACACGAGATCAGATGCATGCGTTTGCACCCCGAGTACGATAATACAATAAAAACCAGCTGGAAGAACGATGTCGCTGTGATCACAGTATGTCTACTTCTGATTTTAGTATCCAGTTTTAGTGAAGTACGAAGATGTAATGGGCGTGTGTAACGATCGAAGATATTTGTCTCTGTAGTGGAAGACGCCGGTCAAACCAAACAACTATCAGAGTCCGATTCCTCTAGCGAGTAAGGATCACACTACTAGTAAATATTACGGTACGATAAACGGATGCGGAAGGATCGGTGTAAATTTACGCTCCGCACTGATGCTTAAATATGTCGATGTGAATGTTCTGAGCCAGGAACAATGCTTGAACAGTCACAATAATCCACCAACCAATACAAAACATGTGTGTACTCTGGACAGAATTGGGACAGAAGCCTGTGATGTGAGTATCTTACCTTGTCTTACGCTCGTTGCATCTGAAAATAATTACGCACACGTACGAGGGCAGTCTGAAAAGTTCTCGGCCTAACAATGAAAGAAAATTATTTTGCCGTGAAATATGTTTTATTTTTCAATATAATCTCCTGAAACTTCAATACATTTATTCCAACGTCTTTCCGATAATTCGATACCATTATTAAAGTGTGATTCTGGAAGGTTGTTTTCGCTCTGGTGTATAGTGATGGATTCAAGTTTCATCAATAGTTATGAAACGACGCTTGAAATTCATTTTATTTTGCTTAAAACGACTAAAATGTGCCAAACACGCTTGAAGAAGAAATACGCATTCGAATGCGTTTTTGGTCAATTGTTAGCACCCATCTTGCACAAAACTTTTTCAACTGGTGCTACTACTCGAATGACTTGACAGATCGAATAAAATTTTACATGGGTTTATATCAGGGATGCCACTTTCCAATACAATTATAGTTTGACGGTTTCTAATGCCATGTATGTGTCAGGTTGAGAACTTTTCAGACTGCCTACGTATATGTGTCCTCATTAGGGAGGAGGAGTAAGGAATTTCGAACGAATCACTAATCAAAAATTATACGATTTCTTAGGGCGACAGCGGCGGTCCTCTTATCGTCAACGGCGAGTTCTCTGGTGTCCTCTCTTGGGTCACATCCTGCGTTCTGGGTAAACCTGATGTATTAACTAATGTTTACTACTTCCGGGACTTCATCAGAAGCGCCCAACTCACGTGCTGATAACGCGAATAATTACAATCGACCGGCAAGCTTCAGGCATTCTCTAAAGTTTTAGTTTCCATGTATGAAACATGCTAATACTGTCATTATTAATATCTCCTCTAGAGCGAGTTAATACAAAAGCATAAAATAAAGAAGAAAAAAAATGTCATATAAGATAATATAAATCTTGTATACTTTTCTTCCAGACTCTCTTTAATTTTTTTTTGCATTTTTTGTTAAGATTAACGAGTGTACAATTAAAAGAACATTTTTCTCAAGTCACACCCAACGATCCAGCTGTCTCGAGCATGTAAAATGAGCTCATCAGTCGCGTTCGAATGGACGCCCGACGAAACGGCGAATTCTTAATTCGTAGCGTGTTACGTCCCTCTCGCAGAGTATACGAAATTCCGGCTGGCTGCTCGAATAGCTGATAAAATATCAGCCTTCCGTCGAATTGTGTTTGTCGAACTGTCGAACGATATTTTATTCGTTTAATTGTTTTTCGATAGCCGAGAGCCGGCCCCGGCTTTCTGTACACGGTTGCGCGCGGGGTCAACGAGATGGTGAAGGCCCGGGTTATTCGTTACAATGAAACGGGATCGCGCTTTAACGGCTGCACAAGATGGCAAATATACCATATATAAAGGTGTTTTGAAAAAAGAGCTCAGGACTTTAAGGGCAGATAATAGAATGGAGGAGAAAAGCTCTAACAAACACGGGTCGAGAAGTTAATACTGTCAGATGTCATGAGAACGACCTTTTTTTTTCCATTTTATATGAGTACTGCTCTTAAAGTCCCGAACCTTTTTTTCAAACACCTTATATATGCATACCTTTTTTCAGCGGCGGAACAAATTTTTGGTGCGCGCGCGCGAGTCGACCGGAAATTAGCCGGCGCGGCATGGAGTCCCGTGTGAATGCAAATCTAAAAGCCCGGCCTGACGTGGACGTGGACCGTAATGGCGCATTGCCGAAGAAGAAACGCGTATCCGGCGTTATGCGTCCTTGTTCTTTCCATAGTAATACGCTCGGTAGTTTGTCTTTGTCAGGAAAAGCCGTTTATGCTCACGTGTGTGCGGGTTATGGTGATGTATGCCTTTGCACGGCTTTATGGGACACTATAAATGCCGGAAATAAAAACGCACCGTGTAAAATACTGCTTTTGTATCGGGGCGAACGCGAGCTGAAATTTTCACTGTAAACTGCCGGCTGAAGCAGTTTCCGAGGAACAGCGTGTCGTACGACTTTCGCATTACGCGACATTTTCACTCTAACGCGCGCGAGGTAAGGGGAGATTTATAAAATTGCACACGCTACGCGGCGGTGAGAAGCCAGAACGTTCAACGTGCGCAAACCGCAAGCACAAAGCACCGTGGCAGGCTGACGGAACCTGAAGGCTCGTTTGAAGGCCTCGGTCAAAATTAGTGCAAAGTTCCTTGTGCCATTCAGCTTTTCCCGAATCAAGCGAATCCGCGCCGCGAGTTTTGCGATCGTCGCAAGCGACATCGCGACCATCGATGCGAAAGGGTTTTAATAGTCCGACAGTAAGCGAAAAGGTCGCTGGGAAGCGTCCATTCGCGCACAACGTGCCTCGTTTCGCAGAGAGACACTATCGATCGCGATCGTCTTCGCGTATGAAACGTCAAACAGGACAGACGCGTATCCAAATTCTGACACGGCACTCACACAGTCCCGCCCCACGGCGTGCGGGCGCTGTGTACGTAGAAAAAAGGAAAAGAGAAAAGAAAAACGAAATAAAAAGAGAGAGAGGACACCGACGAGCGCGCACGCGTCGAATATTCGCTTCCCTCGCGAGCGAGCGTTCATTTTTTTTCCCTTCCTTTTTTTTCCTCCCTCTCCCGACAAGATACGCTTACCAAGCGCCATTTTCCTCCTTCGCCAATTTCGGCTTCTGTCGATCCAGCCGGCCGCCGCTGTCCCGCCCGTTCGATTTCGGAAATTCTCATAGTGTCTCGTTTTGACGGCCGCCGCTGCGGCGACGGCGGCAGCGAATTGCGCGACAGTTCGCCGCTCGGCCCGTTCGTTAATTGTCGCGGCGGCAAAGTTGGAAACAGCCGGGTGTACACGTAGTAGATGGCTGGGGCTTACCGCGCACGTATCGCGTTTAACTATGCTCCTGCGGAGTTTGTCCTCCCCGTCCGAGCGCGCGCGGCGCGGCGCGAAACGTCGCACACGTGCACCGGGGAAGAAAAATTGCGGGACAATATTCGAATTCGCCGCTCGCTTTCTCTTTTTCTCCCTCGAACGCCCGCGGAAGTCGGCCGATGGCTGTTCGCCGCTTGCGATTCCACGTTTTGACCGCATCCGTTAAAAATAGAGGATACGTCGCGCGCTCCTTTTTTTTTTTCCTACCTCTTGTTTAATTCAGGCGACAATTGCGCGCAGACACGGAGAGAGAGAGAGACGGCCCCCGACTTTCGGCCCGACGACTCTTTTTCTCATTTGCGCGATGGTTTCTACATTATTACGTCGCGCGCGTCACGCAATTAATGTCCAAATATTTCAGAGTGGCCTGGTATTCGCAGTTTAATTTTAATCGCACGTAATTATAATGCGTGATGTTGCATTAGCGTGGCAATATGGTGCGCGCAGGCGCAATTAGTTTAAAAGCTATTAAAGAAATTAAGGATGAGCTTTGTGTGTGTGTGTGTGTGTGTGTGTGTACGTGTGTGCGCGTTATAAATATTTCCGCGATATTCCGTTAATTTTTCCGTGACGAATGTCGAAGCGTGTACGCGCTTCGCGCGGTACAAATAAGAGGTGCTTATCACGTTTTAATAGTACATGCGTATGAACATCTTTTTCCTCGGCGCTGCTATATTTTCGCTGCTATATGCAAAACTAGGACGCGGTAGACTACAGCCAGCGCGCGCACATATCAGGAAACGTCGGAACGTATGGATCACGTGTACTAATTGAAACAACCGTTTCCGAATATAACGAAAAACCAGGCATCATCGCAACCATACCGGTGAATGGGCATTATGATGTCACGGGCTATTTTTGTTTTCTAAATACCTAAACGCGCGCAATCGGTGTCAAATCGAGTGACATTTTTTATTTTGTTTCTCTTCTTCTTTTTTCTAATAACGACGTCGCTCCGCACATCAATCAGCTGAATGGGTTGATTTAGAAAAATTCCAAATATATATTTCACGTCCCGTTGTGTAACGTACGCGTTAGACGATTTCATTGAATAATGCTAGAGCACACACTGCACGTGTACGATATTTTTATAATACATTTTAATACAAATGGAAGGAGTCAGGGGCTGGAGTAAATACAGCTCTCGTTGCGGCGAATGGTTCAAAATTCTCGCTTGGGTAGAAACAGCAAATTCTAAAAAAAAAAAACAAAATAAAAAAAAACAAGTGCCTGTGGCTGACAACATTATTGCCGACCGCATTTGTTTTTGCAGAAGTTGCTCCTTTTATTTAAGCGAGAAATTCAGACTGTCCAGCCTGTAGTTTAGCGCGTGCCCATTCTACTTTCTATCCGCCCCGTGGCCGATAAAAAATTTGTGCACCAATAGTTTCTAGCCTTGGCGAAAATTCCGACAGGCGGGAAAATCGCGGCAGTATTACGCGAAACCTCCGAAATACGTGATATTGTGGGCATAAATCTCGTCCGAAAATGACGTCGAGCGGGAGAGAAGCAAAGCATGGGTCTGTCTGTTTTATATCATCATTACATTTATTGAAACAGTGTATTCACGTCGATGAATATTTTTACAATATAATATTCTATATCGCCTCTTTCTCTCTCTTTCTCTCGCTTCCCCCTTTTCCTTCTTTAAACTTGCTCTCTTTTTGATTTATCCTTAAGTTCTCCTATAACATGATACATTATCGATTATGAATTTTATGTACAATGCGGTCTAGTCTTACCTATTTAATGTGCAACATTCCGTAAATATGCGAATCGCGAGATATCGATTATCTATGGTTTCACGAATAGGTATACTTCTCTCTCTCGATATTTTTCTGTTTGATCGCCCTTCGTACACGCACAGGAATGCATTATTAAATCTTATAATTGAGCCACATTTGCTGCGAGAAATTACGGCGGAATTCGTGTGTCGAAAAACGCCGAAACGGGAAATATCGCGAATGAATAAATTTTGGTTGAATCGAATTTGATTAAACATTCTGATTGCGTTGGACGTACCGATCGTCGGATACCTGCGATTCCTGCGGTCCATGAAAAGGAAAAATCAACTGTCCTTTCTCCACCGCGCCTCGATCGCGCGCCGATCGGTCTCTCCCACACTTGTATAATTCGCATCAACTCGCATCAACATAAATCACCGATGACGCAAAGTGCACGCAAAACAATATGGTAGCGCGACATTTCTCCGCCGATTTTTTTAACTCCGTCACAGTCTAAAGTTCCAGAAACGCTCGACGATTTCCAACAGCAGATAGATCCTAACTTGTGTCTTCCGAGCTACAACGTTATAAAAAATCTATGAATTCTAAGATAAATCGTATCTTAATATGTTAATCATTATGATATATTTCTTTATTCGTGTTACATTATATGTCGTAATAAACCTACCGCCTAATGATTTACCGCTATGTCCCTATATTTACGTGCAATGGATTACTACGTGATCAGATCTAGGGTCTTGCTTTCTCTCTCGTAATTTCTCGTCTCGAGACGAGAAGGAGGTTTGGACCGGAAAAATCACGGGAAGAAAAATTGATTCAGACTGTTTCAGCGATCGAAGTTTTCGTCGATCTCGTGAAATGAGCGGAGAGACGAATAAGATCAGGCAGTGTTCTTTCTACCGTTCGTAGAAGTAAAGTCCGGAAGTCCGGAAGAAAATACAGGACTCGCGATCGAATCGACACCGAAGCCCAAAGGTCGCCGTGCAACTTAGAATTAATCGCCGAAACTAAACGTCGACCTAAACTTTTGAATTTTAACAATGCGTCACGACGGCTATGTACACATATTTGTTCGGTTCACTTGCAAAACGTGTGCAGCAAGTCCTCTTTCTCTCTCTCTCTCTCTCTCTCTCTCTCTCTCTCTCTCTCTCTCTCTCTCTCTCTCTCTCTCTCTCTCTCTCTCTATCTCTCTCTCTCTCTCTCTCTCTCTCTCTCTCTCTCTTTCTCTCTATCTCTCTCTCTCTCTCTTTTGTCATTTCCCTGAAAAAAATTCTCTCGTGGATATTCAAAATATCCACGCTGATATTTTGAGGGAAAATATAAACAAATATTTTAAACGTGCAACAAACAAAAGTTTCACGTTTCACGATGTCGAGAATTTTGCAAGTGATACATCGTGAGACTTAAACACGGAACAACAATAACGATTCATCAACATTTTGCGAAAGGATGATATTTGAAGGACTCGCGGCGAAAAAAGGCGACTCTCCCCTTACGTAGTGGTTTTGCAAAGGAACCTCTTGTAACTTTTATATACTTACAACTCGGTCTCTTTCTCGAGTCATACTTTCCGCATGTCGACATATAATATTATCTTAGTACATAACGAACGCTTGTTACTCATCTATTTAAATATACGTACGTATTTTTTCCCATACTCGCTTATCCATACGCAAGAGTTCCATCTTCAGTACACTTTAATCTAACGTCCATTGCCCGTTGATCGTTGATGTCCGTTTTTGATTACGATTACACCTCGATCGAGGAAGGAATTTGTTCCGACGAGTTTTGATCTTTCAATAGAAATTACTCGGTGTTGAGCTCGAGCGAATATCTGGGGTGGAACGAAATACTTGCAGGAGAAACATTTGATCCTGTGTAAAAGCAGCGTTTTTTTGTTTATCGTACGAGTAAGACACCTCTCGATCTCCTCTCTCTCTCTCTCTCTCTCTCTCTCTCTCTCTCTCTCTCTCTCTCTCTCTCCATCTCTCTTGCTCTCTAGCGAGCACTCGTTCGGCATTCAGAATCATCGTTCGCAATAAGCAAACAGAAACATATCGAGAATAGATTTATCTACTATCACACCTAAAAAATCGTCAGTCATCTCGTGATCGTCGTTCTCCCGCGGAACAACAATATTACCGTATACTATCCACAAACGTTCCTGACGACGAGAACGTATTGTATCTGCGCATAGAATTTCGTACGAGTCAAATCAACAACCGAACAAATCGAATCTGGCCAAAATTACGAGCACGCGTGCAATTGAGAAAATGTACAGAAAATACCTCGTCGCGCGCGCGCGCGCGCGCGCACGTCAACATCGGGCTCGCGCAGAGTGAGTGAGTTAGAATTCGCGTCTCGAGTCCACGTCGTACATACAAATAATCAATGATACAAGCTATGTACAATGTTGCCCGGACCAAACAACGGGAAACGATTGATTGGTCACGTGACAATCCTCGCACGTGCATTGTACTGTACAACAAGGGGTCACACGGCGAGCCCTCCTGCACGTTCTCTCTCGCATCACTCGCTTTATGTACAGTAATCTCAGCTATTATTTCCTCCAGTTGATAATCAGCACGCGACTAGTCTCGCCGATCGTTGGATCGTTACGAACGCCAGATATTCGTAATTGTAATAATTATTCTCATTAGCCGGCGAGTCCGAAGAGCTCTCGCAACGAAATCGCGGCTCTCCTCCGCCGTTCGTCCGTTCGCGGTGTATTTCGTTGAGCCGATTCGTTGAGACGACATTTAACACGCCGATTTAATAATAGAAAAAGCGCAAGAGGGCGGGAGAACCTCGTCCGGGCGACGACACTCCTCGGAATCGCGTCGAGAATGTCGCGAATAATCCTCTGGATGTTTCACGCGCCGAGGCGCATCTTGCACGGCGGTTTTTCTTGCAAACGGGAGAGGACAGTCTGAGGAGGATTTCTATTTTCCTCTTATTCCTCGCCTTTTTCGCCTCCCCTTCTCTTTTCCCCCTCTCTTAGTCTGTTAAAAACGTACGTGCTAAGGATCGTCCGCCACGTCACTGCGTCCCTCACAGAGAGTTTGGTCCACTGCACTTGGTCCGCACTGTGATTTTCTCTCGTCGTCGTCGTCGTCGTCGTCGTCATCGTCGTCACTTCCGACCACTCGACGAACTCGACGCACAGCGTGTGACGACAGCAACAACGCGCGACGCGAAACCGATCTATCGCGCGCGGTCGACCGAGCGATTTTTTCCGCTTTTTCTTTTTCGCTCTTTTTTTCCTTCTCTTTTTTTTTTTTGATTTTCCAAACGCGGTCAGCGCCGACATTCGCGACAGCAGGTCGTCGCGCGCACGCGCTTTCACTTCAGGCTCCGTCCCGATCGAGGCTGCTGTAACGTTTGACTTTCTTTTTGATTAATTTTCTCTTTAGGATGCGCGGCTCACAACACGGCTGCTCACCTTAGCAGATTCGCGACTATGAGGGTGATGCTAGCGAGTAGAATGGTCGGGGCCACTCCGCAGCTGCCGCCATGCTGCATCGCCGCCGGATGCTCGCCTGCAGCAGAAATGTGCAAACCGCATTTAGTCAATCTTCCCTCGGTTATTTGGGGGAGTCTCTCTTCTCCAGAGATTTAAGGTCCTTAATTATACGTCGAACGTAGCATCTACCGTGAGAGACACGCGAGACATCTCGCCGGGGAGTAATATGCAAATTTTCCGTCTCGGAGACAAATAAGTAGCACGCGTTTAATATCGGTTTAAGGCTTGCTCGTCCAAGAGAGCTCCAATGAGGTGGCAAAAGGAAAAAAAAAATATTACAGATTCCTCAGGTATGCGAATCAAGAGTGAAAGTTGCAGTTAAGCAGTTCATTCCTACCGCAACGACTGATTAATTACAGCGGACTAATTATCGAATACGCACTTTTACTCGGGTGTGATGGAGAAGAATTTGTTATTCAACTTGCATTTCGACGCGAATACGGAACGAACTCCAGAGGGAAATGGCAGTATCTGGGAAAGATTTTCGAGACACGCAGGAGAGACTGAAAGAGTTTCACCGGAGCGTCCCCTTGCTAAACGTCTTGTGGCAGCGCGGAAAATTAAGGCGGGCGAGCGTCGAAACAAATTCCGTTATTCCGGCAGCTAATCCGAAATAAACTACGTCGGACTCGTTACATTGAATGTTATCTTAGAGTAGCTACATAACGCAGGAGTTTAATTGCGCGGCCCTAATTAGATTCACAATGTAGGTTAATCGCTCGTATAACGCGTTAAACGCTAAGCAGGAACTTTCTGGCCTAACGGCAATCCCGCGGCTCCGGCTCGTGGATAAAATAACCGGGAAAATAAAATGCAATGAAGCAGGCGCTCTCACGCATTTTCCTCTAAAATGAACCTTCAAAGTATTCATACGTGGTTACAAACAGCAACGTGGAACAACGTGCATTATGACGTGAGTAGTAGTTCCGGGAAACTGTGCAACGTGTTTTAAATTTATAGCGTGAATATTTCGTAAACCAAACTCTCTCTCTCTCTCTCTCTCTCTCTCTCTCTCTTTCTCTCTGCTAGACCCTTTATTATATCAAAAAAATCTCGACGTGAACCTGCTTGCTCGTTCCTCTGCTCCGCGACTTTTCACCGCAGAGAAAAAAAGAGGATTCAGAACTTTAACGGCAGATAGTATTCGCAAAACGGAGGAAACAGGTTCTGATAAACATGGGTCGAGAAATTAATATTGTTCGAATTGTGAACAACTGTTTATTTTAATTGATTTAAGCAAGCGACCTACTCGCTTCTGGCCCTTTTGTATTCTCTCATGTAATTTGTCTACGTCATTTATCGATGAAGAGTAAAAGTGTTTAAAGAAACCCCTAAAAAATTCGTAATACGATAAGCGACATGGATAAGCGACATCAGAGAATACAAAATGCCTGTCAAATGGTTGGAACAAAATCGGGAATTTTTTAAAGGGTTCGTAATTCTATACTACGAAGACGTAGTATAGAAATAGTAGTGTAAAAATAGTAGTGTAAAAATAGGAGGAGGACACTTGCTTCAATTAAAATATAAACAATTGTCTACAACTGCGTCAATATTAATTTTTTGACCCATGTTCATTAGGACTCATTTCCTTCTCATTTTGTGAGTATCACCTGCTCTTAAAATCCGGAACCTTTTTTCATAAACACCCTGTACGTGTGTGCATGCGAGCTCTGGCGTAAGAAAAAGTTTTCCGTGAAACATCGTGGATTAAGAAACGCCCGCAGGAGAGAGGGAATGCATTCTTTCCTCGAAGAGAGTAATATTCCCAGCAACATTATTCGCGACGTCCGCTTGACAGGCTTACGCGGTGCAATTGGCCGCGATAGATTCATAAAGACGACTTCCACTTAACGACACTGCCGGCCGGCGCGGCGGGGACGCGCGTTTCACGCGACGGGGTGCGGCGCGCGCCAGCCGGGGGTTGTAAAACGCTCGAGTCCGAGCGAAATATCGCTCTGTTTGACAATAACAACCGCTCCGTCGTCATCGTCGTCGTCGGGGGCAGCCCCGACGAAACAACGATTTCGCGCACAACAATGACGCGCGCGCTCGCTCGCAACGTCCACCGGCGATAAAGATAATCACGGATCCGCCGCGTTTCGGCTCGGCCGGCGCGGCGGCCGAAAAGGCCGCAATTTACGGGCAAATTGAAAATCTCATTCGGCAAAGTTACCGCTGCCATCGCCGTGCCAGGCCGTTTACCTAGGTCGGTTATCGAAAAATGACACCGGCCCGACGCACCACGACGGCGGCGGCGGCGACACGGTCAACACGCGTAATTGCGTTAATGCGCAGATAGTACGTGCCGGGGAACGGATAGCCCCGGGGTCGCGCGTACGGGTTTATCGGGAAATAATTGAAATTTGCGGTCAATTTTGCAGAGTAATCAGCTGTGTTTGAAATAACGTCGATGGCCAATGCGCCGACCGCCGACCGGTGCGCCTTGTAAATTAATTATGCAGACGAACTGCGCCGCATTAATTTTCATCCGCCACCGGAAGCGGCCGCGCAGCGCGCGCGTCCGCCCGCTCGCTCGCGCTCTCATCGGGCGTTTCCGCATGAAAGTGGTGGGCGCGCGATCGATGTCTCGATGGCTCGAAGGGGTGGCGAGCGCGTGTACGGGCCGCCGAGCGAGGCCGGGTGGACCAGGACGAGAGCTTGCGCGCGCGCGCGAGCCAAGCGTGGCGAGCGAGGCAGAAACGTTGAAGAAAGCTTGTTAAGTTCTGCAATTCGATTGCCGTGCGAGCGCGCGAGCGCACGTGGCGGCCGTTCTTCCGCCGTCCGGGGCTCGCCGAGAGGGGACGTTTGTTGATTTTCGCTGGCCGGCCCGGCCCGGCGGGCTGCTTGAAACCGAAAACATTAATCCAATCAGGCTCGGAGAGCGCAGCGGAAACGAGACGCGATAAATTCACTCGCGTCATCACTCCAGGATGTGCGCGACGGCAGCGTCTCGTCTCGAACGTGTCGAGACGAGGATCGCGGAACGTTGACAACCGCGACAACGCGGCCTTTTGTCGTCGAACGACGAGAGCGCGCCGCACCGAGAGATATATATATATATATATATATATATATATATATATATATATATATATATATACGTAGGCGCGTTCATACGGAAAAATACGTGCGCGGAAATACAAGTCCGTCTCTTTGATATTTCAGTCATCTAAGCGTGAAATCTCGAGATATCAAAGGGAGGAGGCGCGTCTTCCTCCTGCTCGTCGCTGAGAAACAGTCAACAAGTCTCAGTCGTTTTCGAGGAGGTCGTGTGTACACCTGTTGTGTACACGGCAAGAGAGTGCCTCGAATTTCCAGACACCCCATATATACGTGCGATGCGCACGGATCGCTGTTTTTTGCTATTTTCCGGGCGCGATCGCCCGGAACTTTGCCCTCGTGGAAAAACGCCGACAATGGCGTCCGGTGTCTTTGTTAAAAATCGATGTCGATTATACCGATGGCGATGGCGATGGCGAGGGAGGCGGGCGGTTGACTTGGAACAGCTGCAGTTGCGGCGCGAGTTTCGCGAGAGACGCGTGCCAGGCCGGCGCGGGCTCGCAATGATTGACAGCTCGGATTGGTGAACTTGCCAAACAAGATATTACATGTGTTATCGCGAGCGCTGCCGGCTGACAATAGATCAAAAGCGAGAGTATGCGTGCGCGCCGCGCCGGGCCGAGTACTTGCCGCGCGCGACTCCAATATACGAGCCTGTCAAACTTTATGACGGCGGATTTCGATACTTGATGAATGAACGCGCGCTCCCCGTCCCTTTCGAATGTCACACTTCAGGAGCTCGCCGGCTTCCTGTCTCTGAACTGAACTTGTGTGCCGCGCGCGCGAGCGTTTATCGACGCGAAATTTGTCAGGCGGCGCGGTCGCGAAGCCGCCGGAACAATTCGCCGCCCCCGTCAGGGGGGCGCCGAGCTTCAACAGATTTCTTCATCGAAGAGATTTCTTCCCGAAAGAAGCGCCTCCCCCTCCCCCGCTCGCTCTCCATCTCTCTATCGTTCCCTGCTTGCCTTGTCTGACAATAAGAAGGATGACGCGCGGAATTTCGAAATTCCATCGTCCGCTTGCGGAAGGAAGCAGCGTTTTGGCCAAATTCAAGACCCGCCGCGCCCGGCTCTGCCCGACGATATAATGGAATGTGGGGCGTTCTAAGGAGGCTACTTGAGTGTTTACAAGTGTATGATGATCGATCAAACGCGAATAAAGAACGGCTTTAACGGGGCTCTTAAGGACGGATGAGGTCGTTAAGGACCGGTCTTAGCCAACACGAGCGCACACTGATCGACAAAGAGAAGAGCGTAATTGCGTAGAAAAGATCCGCATATCGAATTTCTTTGGTTTGCGAGAAGATGTGCGCGTGTGTGTGTATGTGAAAATCTGTTGTACATGCATTAGCCAAGATGCTCCTTCATCGACATGAAGACGCTTTTTCAGATTTCTCCTTTTTCCTGCAGCAGGAGCGACGTGCATTTGTTTTGTGGACGAAGCGCGAGAAGCTTGTTATCCTTCGTATTAATATTGTGCAACAAATGAATTAGAGAGAGAGAGAGGGGGGGGAGCCGAGTTGCCATACAAGAATAATACATCAACTAATTACTGCATAATTACGAGTGCTGTAATGTACCCCAAATATGTATCTCCTCGAGTAAAGCAGATGGATCGGGATGTGAAAATGAATTAAAAACAGTCATAATATCCGTCTACCTTCCTTGATAAAAGATAAAAATGAGAGTAAACTGCATAAATCACCGAGACACAGAATCGCACTCGATTTGCGAGAGAGTTGACTCTCGTCCCTCGTCGAGTAACGAACTCGCGATGTTGTGCGACAGCCGCCGACAGTAGTATTTTAATATATCGGCTCTCTGCATTCTTTCCCCTTTTATATTTCCTCCCTCTCCCCCTTGGGTCGCACGGTAGCCAAAGCGCGAGCTGCACGCGCGCAGGGCTTCCGAGATCGCTGTTTAATCGAAAACACGCGGTCAGCCGCGGATTCTAATCGAATCGCGCGATGCGGTGGACGTGAAAATACGGCATTACACGCCGACATGGAAGTGTTTATACGTCGGTGCGCTCGGCGATTTTTCCGGTTATGCGGTGTCTCTCGAGTGCGCGTGTGCACGCGACGTTTATCGAAGAGCGTGCACCTGACGCAGCGGCTCGAATCAACTCTCGCGCGCGCACTCCTTCGTCGCGAAAAAAAGGAGAGAAAAGAGAGGGGGGGAGAGAGAGAGAGAGAGAGAGAGAGAGAGAGAGAGAGGGGAAGAAAAATCCACTAGTATCGGCGCGCCCGCGCTACTCGTCGTCGCAGTCGTCGCGAGCGCGGGGAAGACTCGACGCGCAATTTATGCAAATAAATCAAAGGAACTGCAAACTATACCGTCGTACCTGCGCGCGACGCGGTGCGCTCGACGGCAATCTCGACGACACCGCGACGACGGCGAGAAGCAATTACCGTGGGCTATTCAATAATGTTTAACCGATACAGCTCCGCGTCGTAGCCGCCGGATAAAACGGCCGCGCTTCGTTTGCATAAGTGAGTCGTATTAGAACGCGTCAACTGCCGCGCGAGAGAACTTGCCGGCGACTTCGCTCCACCAGCGGAGAGCGGAGAGCGGAGTCCGGCGTTTGCGAGAGCGGTGTGTCTCGTGTTTACTGAATAGGAACTAATTGATCTTTAAAGCGAACCTAAACTCCCGATATCTCAGACGTCCGTTCAATCGCCGGCGGTAATTCCGCTCGCGCCGACCCGCCACCTCGCGTCGGTCACGCGAAGCGGCCGCGCGACCGGCGCGGGGGGAGAGACCGCGACAAACTCGGGCGACGCGACGGCTTATTCGACGCGCGAGACGCGCCGGAAAGTTGAACAAAACAACGAAGCAGGGACAAACGATCTCGCCTCGTCGTCGCCGGCCGCGCCGCGCGAGCTTCCGCGCGTTTGTTCGTTGAGAATTTCGTAAATTATCGCGACGCGGCCGGCAGACCGGCTCGGCAGATAATACATGTGATATATGGAAGTTCTCGGCACGGCGCGGCGACGGCGCGGGGGTTATCTGAAAATTTTCATACCGCGGATACTCGGACGTTTCCATCGCGATATGTCATTAGAGCGGTGCACCCTTGTGCCTCCCCCTCCCCCTCCCCCGTCCGAGTAACCGAATATCCGGATGCTTCGCCCGCCGGCTGCACGTCGGCGGGCGAGGGATGATGGGACGCCCCGGATAAGTCCGAGCCGCAGCGTGCACGCAAAAAAGAATCGCTTACCATTCAGCACGTGGACCATTACGCTCGCTGGGTTCGCGTTGCTAGGGATGCAGGTGTAATTTCCGCTGTCGGTCAATCTGGCTTGTGTCACCAGTAGTCTGCTCGTCGTGCCGCTTTCCGTTTTCTCCGTCTCCAGGGAAACCCCGCCCCTGCGGTGAACACTGAATTATCGTAGATACTTTGGCGCCGTTCTCGTCACACACGTTGCTACTTTATCATTAATTCTCTTTCTCTCTCTCTCTCTCTCTCTCTCTCTCTCTCTCTCTCTCTCTCTCTCTTTCTTTCTCTCTTCCTCTCCCTCTGCAGACGAGGCTTAGGCGGAAACAAAGCGGCCGTAACGAGCGCGACGTGCGTTACAACGTCGCGATCGACGCGCCGCTCTTGTTTGCTGACGCTCCGGCGCACGCGAGCGCGGATGTAAACAAAAAAGAAAAAATAGCGTATTCGCACCAGGTGCCTCTCCGTAAAATTGATGTATGGCCTGCGCGTCGAAGACGCGAGAAATTACGATCGCGCTCGCGTCGCGCTTAAAACAAACTCGTCTCGCGCGATATTTTTATTTATGACGCTGACGCAACTAACTACGAGTGACATTGTATTAATCTTTGGCGATGCCATCACCGCGCAGAGAGAAAAAACAAAACAGAGAGAGAGAGAGAGAGAGAGAGAGAGAGAGAGGAGGGGGGGGGGAGAGAGAGAGAGCGAGAGAAGAGAGCGAAGGGGCGGGAGGGGAAGAAACGCGAGAGTAAGCGAACGTAAGCTATTTTCGTTCCGCGCGCAAAGTTATATTCGAACTAATGCCGGGCGAAATTGCCGGATCAAGGGTGGCGGCTCGCTTTTTTTGACTCCCGACGCTTCTCTTTGCACGAACTACGGTCGGGCTACGGACGGATTAAAGGTGAGATACCGGGACGCTTTCCGCTCGATCGGCCATGCCGCGAGCGGCGACCCGAAAAATCAGCCTCTTCGCTCTTGCACGGAACGTGCGTTCGCCGAGGCGCGCGGGGGAGCTTGCGAAACAACCCTCGGCCGGGGATCCCCCGGATTCAGTTATACGCTATTCCGGCAACGGGAACGGAGCGCGTTCGCGATCGAACGGAAACGTGTGTACTCGTTGCTCGGAAAGAAGGAGAGGCGAGGAGACGGGGAGAAGGGAGGGAGGGAGGGAGGGAGGGAGAGGATGAAAGCTGAGAACTCGATTCTCGCGGCTTGTACCTGGGACTGTCGAAATCCACCACGGCTGCTCCGTGATGCCAGGAAACGCTGCTGGGCGGTGTACTTTGCACATTAACGGTGCACGTGAGGCTTATCGTGCTACCCTTCTTCACATAGACGTCTTCCGGCCCCAGGATTTTCGCCTGAGCAGCTGCAACACACCGTGGAAACCGTACGCTTAAATATTCCGCACTCGTATCCACCTGCGCTAATTAACGGACGCAGACTGCGATTGGCCTGCGCGTCGTATCGGGCTTCGTATCGGGTCGCGCGCATCGATGCCGTACGACGTCGTCGGCTGCGACGACGAAACTGATTCGTTTACGAGGCATGAAATTTCGCGATATTTTTTTCCGCGGCTCGATATGACCTCTTTCTCTCTCGCTCTCTTTTCTTTTTCCATGCGGCTGTGTTTGACCGTTTTGCGTCAGCAATATGCGGGGGCTGGGGATGGAGGGTTGATCGAAAAATTGCCCTAGTGTTTTACGCGCTAATGGATAGTTCCTCCATTTCTTGCATCGAGCGATGTCTACGATTGTCTGCCGGAAGCGAGCTCGAGCTTTGACTCTCTCGCGACTTTTATTCAGCGCGGTGCGACATCGCAGTGTACGGCGGGATTTATCGCGCGCTGGAGAAAATGTTCGTATTATCAACTCCGTGTCAGCGAATGCTCGAACGAGCGGAGCGATCGACGCGTTGTAGTCTACGTATTGGTACACTTCGCCCCGGGAAAAAGAGAGGCGACACGAATCTACACGTCGGTGTATCGAGTCGACCAGATGATTACCTCGCGTCTCTCTTTCTGTCGATAAAGTGCGCCGCCGCACGTATCCACCAATATCATCGATTCCACTCGAGAGGTATTAAAGTTATCCATATCGCGAGTCTTGAGGGGATATCGCCGATTAAACAAAGCGATCTAAATGACGCGCTTCCGCGACGCGAGCAGCGCGTCGAACTTTCGACTAATCGTCGAAGTTGCTTTTCACAAAGCGCAGCCGGCGATATTTCGGTCGCGGCTCAAGGATTCAGAAGTAAAAGTAAAATTTACGGCCCTCACGCGCAGCAATAAATGCTTCAGATAAAACTTCCGACTCGGATGGATTGATTTATCGCAACGGAGATACGCGCGTGCTCGGCACGCGTACGTGACCAATTAGGCGGTAATTTCTTGAAACGCATGCGCGTGGCAGAGAAAATGCGTGGGAAATTATGACACGTGTATCTTCGCTCGTGCGGAGGTCAAATTCACCAGACTCGACGAAGAAGCCACCCTCTCACCGTCTCGCAAACAGCCGCGACGACAATCGTCGAGATAGCAGCTGAAGAAAATTTAGCGCGCGACTGATGAGCTCCTCAAGATTGTCAACAGACTACTCGGCGGCCATCTTGGATGAGAGTCTTTGAGAGAATAATAGTAATTATTATTATAGTTTATCAACGGGGAAATTTCATGTCTTTGTGAATGAGAAAATGCCTCGATCGATAATACCCGATTGATCGCGTGCGAAATTCTCCCTCTGCGAAACGGCGAAGGACTTTCTCGTTCGGCTTGATGAGTTTCACTTCGACGGACGAAGGGACGCGCAAAGTGTCGCTTCAGACACCCTGTATATTGCAATGGATCGACAGCGAACGGCGAATTTTGCACGCGCTCGGGTACTTACTTGCTGCACAAATCTTCGCTGCGATTATCAGGGAAGAGACACAAGAGACATGCGACCATGCAAAGTCGCGTAAACAAGAAGTACCGATCCCCCCGCAAACACACTCGTCAATTCTCTAAACAGGCTACGGCATTCTATCCTAAGGCTAAACAGCGCGTGCCCCGCCGGCCGGCAAAGTAAGTCCAACTGCAAGCAGCGGGTCTGAAGTCTACGGATCTGAATAAGTTGAGGCCGTTCAGACGTTCAGCTCGTTTCCACCGAACGCTTCACGCGGGCGGGCTGTATTCGCGAGAGCGGCGATGTTACGCCGGCAAATTAGCGCGCGTTAGCGTCAGCTGTATTTGCAAAGAAATATTTGCCGATAGTCCCGGCTATTTCACGTAACGAACGAACCAAGAGCGCAGCGCCGTTTCACCCTCTTCACGACCTCAACTCATTGACGAGCGAAAGCCACCAGGCCCGGACGTTAATTTGCGTTATACTATATGTATGTGTGTGTGTGTGTGTGTGTATGTGTGTGTGTGTGTGTGTGTGTGTGTGTGTGTGTGTGTGTGTGTGTGTGCGCGCGCGCGCGTGCGCGTGTGTGTGTGTGCGTGTATAGAAAGCGTCCACATGCACTCTATGGCACGTAACTACACAACGCAATAAAAGTTGTAGCCGCTAGCAAATTCAACAGCTTGGAAAAGGAGTCTGCTCTTGCGTGAGTCTAACCTGAGCTGAACGTCCGGTGAATGGCGTTCGGTGTGGTGGTGGCAGGGACAGGGGCACTTTCTGGAACGGGAGGACAGAAAAGATATCGAGTTAATCGATTTCGTCGAGATCTATTGTTTCGGGGCTGGGGATTGAACTAACGTCGAAAGCGGTAGTAGCGGTATATATGGGCCGTGTATACCTGCAGAATTCCGAGCGGAAAGGACGAGTGGTCGACGAAGTCGTTTATCGCGCACTCTTATTCGCCTGCCGGCCGCGCACCGCGCGTGGATGGGAATCGAACGGAGCTTCCGATCGCCATCTTTAACATCTCGGGCGTTTTACAGGCGCCCGAATGACGCGAATATCGGAGATCCGCAATCGCGCGTACCTGAAGACGCGAGAGGAATCAACAATGTTCACCAACGGAGGAGCAGATAAGTCTGGAATATAAGCCGTTGTCGGCGGATGACACGGGTGCGCCGATGCGTCCGCGCAGATTTTTCAGACTCGTTCGAGAGAAGGCGTCGAAGGCGAGTTTGAGCGAGGCAGTTTCGTGAGAGTTTCGGGATGTTGAGACTTTTGCGAGGAAAAGAAACGCTGACACTAGTTTGTATGAAATTTTTCTCTGCTCTGTAAGCAGTAGGCACTTGTAATCGAGTGTGAATTTTTCACGGTCGAGGGTCCGAGGGACCGTATCGATAGGACGACGAAGGAAATGACTCCTCGCGCCAAACAACAGCAGCGGATAATCCAGATTAAACGGATAATAAACGAAGACTATCTTAGCCGTCCCACCGAGGCTGATGCCGAGCGAAAAATTGCGCGGCGAGACGCTACCGACGTTTTATTGACCGCAGTTACACCTCATGGATGCTAATGGTTGTACATGGACGACGGACGTAAGGTTTTGTTGCGAGAAAACGCAGCGGAGCGAGCGTTGGTCGGACGAAGAAATTTGTCAATCCTGTCGAGGTGTCCTCATTGGCATCGACGAACGCGCGCGCGCGTTCAGGGAGACGATTATACTTCGCGCTGAGATAATGAAAGTAACTGTGATATTATGCAATCGAAAGATGCATTCAAGCTAATTTCAAGATATTTCAAGATATTTCTCGCGTGAGAGGCATGCAAGCGAAAGCTGATTGATCACTTTGCTCATGCTGGTGCGTATTTAGGTGTCCAGCGGTGTCTTTCCTGACCAGTCAGGTGATAGACACTGATAAAAGCGTTCAGATAAATGTTCCTTCATCTATCAGAAATTACGCAAAATATTTACAGCGGCAGAGAGTCATGGCAGGAGAGAGATCTAGCTTAACCCTTTCACAGTCTTCGCTTCAGTTCGTCATCGACCGCGGCCATTGTAGCGCGTCGATTGAGAGCGCGGATCGAAACGCCGTATCCAGCGTAGCGTAATAATGAGCGTCCATCGACAATCACGCGATGCAATTAGCGCTCGAGTGAGAATCGGACAAGAGACTCTCCTAGGAGGATACATTTCCGCGAGGTGTGACGCATCACCCCCGCGTTTGCTTCTCGTCTCGGACTCGCGAGCGGACTCCATGAAAGGGTTATCTGGCAGATTGCTATGCACTTCATAACCTTGATATTACCTTCGACTTTTAACGTGAAGGCTAAGTTCATTTTGGGCTCGGTGTTAACCTGGCATTCGTAAACCCCGGCGTCCCGCGACTGGACGTAGTCGATCCGCAACGTCCACTCGTCGGATGGCTCCGGATGCAGAACGGAAAATCTCCCATCTCCCGTGTAAACGTGGATCGATGACGTCAAGATATGCAAATCCCTCTTACGTATCCAGGAAACCTGCGAGCAAAGTAAACGGCGGGTTAAATTCCGTCCGACCGAAATCCCGCCATCGATTTGCCGATCCGTATAATTAATATGAACGATTTAGCCTAATTGCGACTGATTATTCTCCACGCGTGGGAGGGGGAGGGGGAGTCACTTTCCCGGGACCTAGCGCGTCGCACCGCACCCGTGCCGTTTTAAATGCCGCCAGTCCGCGGACATTTCCGGCACGCGTGTTTCGCAGGATCGCGCCGCACAGAGTGACCGCGCGATCGGATCCGGTCGGCGTGGCCAATTCGTCAAATGACGGCAATTAGTCAGTAGCGCGATTAATCGACTGTCGGTTAATCGGTAGCCAACTATCCATTTATTTGATCAATCATGTCGTCCGTCATTAACCCTTGTACTAGCGGCTGATTCGCTTTAAAAAGGGACGTTCGTCCCCGGCCAGTCCCTCCCCCCCGTTTCACCTGTCATCCTATTGTTGCCGGAAATATTTCCACTACGACAATGACTTTGGGCGGACACACGGCTGCGTGTGATGCATCGATGCTCCGCTCAACCGCCCATTGTTGCAACGCTCGCCGCACAAGCGCGCGCGTAATGTGTAACATTTCGTCCATATAAACGTTAAATATTGTCACTTCGCGTTCCGTATATAAATATTCCGGCCGAGCGAGCGATCGATCGACGCTCTCATCGCCGCCGTCGCCGCCGCCGCCGATTGTTAGCCGCCACGCGATCGAGCACGGCCGCGTCGCGCGCGGTGATAAGTGAATTACCGCATCGTTATATCAAAATTTCAGTGTAATCTGAAATTAGTTACAGCTTGGTACATGCATCACGCGTATACATACACGTCGCGGCGTGTACGGCATTGCAAACAAGGTATTAAATTTCCGCGGTTTACAGTACCGCCTATTAATCGCGGCAATAAACGGATTTCCCGGTTTAGCCCTTCAGATTTCGCGGATTTATCATCATAATTGCGGCTGCGTTGAAAGATGCATGTACGAAATATTATACGCACGCACGCACGCATGTTTACGTGCGCAATCGCGGGGAATCGTAGATCGCTTCATTATGGAATAACGTGTCGTTAGAACAACGTATCGTGCTCGCACACACACACACACACACACACACACACCACACTCCGGCGCCGCAACTTCCGCCATCTCCAAGTTCGGCGCAAAATTAGAGCTGTTTCAAAGTGCTCGAGTCGCATGAACCATTTTATGTATTAAAGCTTGGCCGGTAGCCATCATGAAGTTCTCTCGCTTGAGAGAAATCCGCGCGACGCCTCTCCTGAACTTCTCTCTCGCCTAGCCATCTATCTCAATCTCCCTTATTCCCAACGTCTCCCTGCGACTTTTTTCTCCCTTCCCCCCTCCCCCTCCCCCTCCTCCCCCCACACCCTCGCCCTTCGTCTTTTCTCCTCTTTCGCGTCTCTCGTATCAAATGGCGGGATATTATCGCGCGTTGCGGGATAATCTTCATCTTTATTCCGTTCAGTCGCGAGTCGCTAGACGGCTTAGTCGGCGCGTTACCCTACATAAGTTCAACGCGAGTCGAAGAAACGTTCCTCGGTTCGACCCGACTCGACTTGACTCGACTCAATTCGACTTCGGGATCCGACCTGACTCGAGGAAGTCTCTCTCACGCTTGTGTGGGAGTGTGTGTGTGTGAGGGTGATCGTGACAAAGCCCGGGTCGCGCGAGTCCCTCGGATACTTGCGGCAGCTTCATCGGTACCGTTTAATCGACGGCGACGGCGCACGTATAACGATCGGATTGGAAAAACGCATTAAGTCGCCCGCGCCCACGGGCTGGCGCTCGAGATGGCCGTTAAAGGTTGTCTCCGAGCCACCCCAACAATTATAGAAGTACGTGCCTCCGACCAGCACACCTACAAGGCATTCCCCGGGTCCCTTCCGACTTGCTATCGGAGCTGGCACTCCCAAGCCCAGCGGTGGGGATCGTTAAACGTATGTTCTCCCCGGGAAAAGGACACACTCTCTCTCTCCCCCCCCCTCTCTCTCTCTTTCTTCCTTCTCCTCTCCGTTTCGCCCCTCTCATTAATTATTCTCCGTCGCATCCTTCTGGGAACCACCTAGGATCTGGAGTGACGTGAATCCTTCCGCATGAAAGGGAGACTCTTGGATGGACGAAGTTCTAGATATTAAGCGGCTGATAAGGGTCGATCTTCCGATCCGGCGTGTACGTTAACTTGTGCCGAACGTCTCTCTCTCTCTCTCTCTCTCTCTCTCTCTCTCTCTCTCTCTCTCTCTCTCGCCGCCGCCGCGTCGCTAGCCGCTCCCGAAATACTTTCACGGGAAAACTTGCCCGAAGGGTGTGGAAACCGCCTCGAAATTTCATATTCGGCCACGATCAGGCGCCGCGAGCGCGTTTACAAGCCATCTCATACAAGGTACATACGTGCGCGACGGTGTACGGAGCGATGTAACGCCGGACGACGGCGAAATTATTTAGCGAAGCGGCACGATGCACGAGGCGACGAGTAAATTTCGTGTGATCACTCACGGGAAAGAGAGGGAGAGAAAGAGAGTGTCTCTCCGATTAGAAAATTATGAGACACCGTTTGTTCTCCCGTAATAGCGCGCCAAATATCAGCGACATTACGTCCCGATCTTGCCGAGCGGCGACTTCAAAGCGCCCGGGAACAGTGAGATTTCGAAGCATCTAAAATTCATAGCAATCGCGAAAGCCGCTCGTAATTTCCCAGGGAGGTTTAAGAGTCCGGAAAGGGAGAAATAGAGGGCTTTTAAGTATAAATTAGGAATACGCTCTCGCGTATCCCTTTATACGTCTCTGTTTTATCGTTTATACCTTTCCCTTTGCCGACCCCTCCGTCCTCCCACCTTTAACGTTTTGCGGCCTTATCGTTTCGCGCCTTTTACATATCTATAGTGCGGCACCGAGTCGAGGAAAATTAAATATCCTCCGCGCAGCTTCTACATTTCGCCCCGAAGGGTCAGAATCCTTCGTAACTTAACCGCGGAGAATCTTACGGTTCTTCGAACACTCCGCTTTCAGCTGAGATTACGAGGGCAGCAGTGTCACGTGCCCGTGAGACGCGTTATCGTGTCGCTTTAATGCGATAGCGGGACAAATAAATGGATCACGTTCGGCGCGTTATTCGCGACGATTGCGACTGGATACTCGATCACAGATGCGGAATAAAATCGCACCAATATTTTACGAGCCTCCAGAGATACCTGGCGGATTGTTGCGTCGGCCCAAGCCGCCATGTTCGTTTCGAAAAAGCAAGAAGGGGGGAGGAAACAGCGGGGGAGGCAACCGCGCGCGTTCTCGATGCGAAAATAAGGCTGAATTAATTTATATTTCGCCAACTTCTCTCCGGGCGTACCAACTTCGACGCTCCGGATGCCCCAGAAATACACAGCTTCTAAACGTTCCGGCGCCATTGAAGTCAAACTATCTGAAATCGGATTAAAATCTCCGCGCGACACGTTCCTAAGAACAATCGGCGCAATCTACCGGCGAGATAACCGAATTTTCGTCCCACAATTTCCAAGCGCAAGAACACCTCTCTCGCTGTTCCCGCGCGGCGGGCAAGAGAAATTACGGGGCGACAAAGGACGTTATTCGTGATGTGGCTCTGCACTTAGAAATCAACGCGTTTCTGGCGCGCGAATAGTGAGAGGGACGAAACGGAGCAGCGTCCGTTCTTGTGTTCTTGCGCGTTCTCTTTCTCTCCCTCGTGCTCTCTCTCTCTCTCTCTCTCTCTCTCTCTCTCTCCCTCTCTCTCTCTCTCTTTCCATTTTTTACCCGTCTCTCCTGTATCCCACAGGAATATCTGACGAAAGAGAAGGAGAGTAGAGGAGAGCAGAGTAAGAGAGAGAGAGAGAGAGAGAGAGAAAGAGAGAGAAAGAGGCTTACGACGAGCCGGCTAGTACATAAAACATCTCCAAGCGCAATTTGCCGGGCGGTAACCAGGGTAAGCGAGCTTTCAGTGCCTTTGGCTTTTCGCCGTTGCTACGAAGATTTGCCATTTTCTGCTTAGGTCAACCCGAAAGCGCTCTGAAAACGCGCCTCTTTGTACGGTTATATGACCGGGCGTGCGCGCGCGCCGTTCAGCGATCTCCATTTTCCTTAATTCCCGACCGACGGACGGATCGGAAGGGGTTGTGCGCGCGCGGAATTGCGCGAACCACCGAAGGCGGGTGAAATCGGGTAAAAGTTACGTTGCAATTTAGCGCAAGCTGCAGGGAGCGGCGCGCTCAAAGCGCGTGGAGAACGGCCGCGCCGACTCGGCTTTTTTTCCTTCGCGGCGAATATTCCAGCGGTGCTTTCTCGTTTAGAGAGCAGCGTCTCTCTTCGCCGGCGTCGACGATACCGCTTTGCCGATCACACGAGGTAATCGGTAATCGGCGATCCTCGCTGAGGGCGACGTGCGAATTCGACGCGTCGCTACTTCGCAAGCGCGTTGATCACGTATAACAACGATTCTCTTGCCGCGAAAAGAGAAGAAATCGGCCGCCTCGACGCCTCGGCGACGCGAATTTCCTCGGCCGCTCTCCGCGGAGAACTCGGAGAAAGATTAGCCGAAGATTATTTTCCGTCGCGACTATACGCGACTCACACCACTGCGAGACGTGTTCGCGTACCGAACCGAAGATAAATTGTATTTACGAGAGTCTCGCTGTACGAGCAGTACTCCTGCGCGACTCGCTCGACGTGCTGTGTCACAGCTCGAGTTGGCGTTCCTTTTCCTTTTCCTTGCTTTTTTTCGAGCATTCGAGCGGGATCTCGGGACGCAGTCAGGCGTGTCGATCAATTTGGACGAGACAGCTTGTATCCGGTCGGTTTTGTCTCGAGCGCGAACCAACAGACGCGCGGCAATATCGATTGACGCGGCCCAAGTAAAAGAGGGGGGAGCAAAAATTTAGGAGGAGCTGCTTGAAGGCTCTGACACGATCCATTTGCGCGTCAACTTTTAATGGCTGTATTGGCACATTCTTGTAACATCCTTGTAACATCCGGCATATTGATGTAGTCCTGTAAATACCACGACCACCAGTCGGAAAAGGAATTACGTCACAGTCCGCGATTTTTAATCTAATTGAAACATATACGCAGTAATAAATTAGCGCATCAATTAATGTCGGTGTATATCGCGATACTTGCCTCGCGTTATTTCTGCAATTAATATCAAGCGGGCAGGATAATTAAAGAATGGTGACGTTTGTATAGAAATAATGTATGAAAAAGTATATGGAAATTTATATTCGATCTATCATCGTGACGTGCGTGTGTGCGTTACATCAGTGTTAAAAGTACAAGGAATATGTGTGACACTGGTTAGTTCGTTTCAAATAAAGAAAATTATTGCCAACACATTCGGCCACATGGAGCAGAGCTCCATATGTCCCCCGTATTTTATTTGTCAATTTTATTTATCAAATTTAAAAGCATGTTGTTTTAACCAGTGTTACACGTCAGTGTTATTATTGTACATTGGGAATTATTCTTTTCCCTTCTCCGCATCGTCTCGTGTCTCTCTCTCTCTCTCTCTCTCTCTCTCTCTCTCTCTCTCTCTCTCTCTCTCTCTCTTCGACTGTCAAGCGCGAAAACTGCAAGTGCACGACACCCACACGCTCGCACGCTAGAAATGCAACGAGAGCCGCCGCCACGTCATGCTAGAGCATTAGCCGAAATCCATCCGGCCAGAATTGCACAGTGTCGCCGCCGCATTGATCATCGGTATGACACACAGTCTCGCGAAATTGTCAGACAGTCCACTGCGAATCGTTTCGCACGCGCGCGCGCGCGCGATTATTTTATCCGCGCGGTAGTCGGTACACCGAGCGATAGAAATTGGAGGTACCAATTAGCAGGTGGTATCAATTTAATGGCCACACGGCATCGTTCGTCATCGCTGTTACTGCGGCGAAACGCGCCCGACACGGCCGCTGGGCGTTGATTATCGTCGCCGTCGTTATCGTCATCATTACTTGAATACCCTATCGGCCGCTTCAACCGCCTGCCGCCTGCGCCCGCCCCCCTCCCCTCGTTATTCCGCTCGGTATACTCTCTTTCTCTCGTGTGCCTGTCCGATTTTGCTGCGATAGCTGGTCTGTCTGTCCGCTGCTCCCCTCCCCCCCCCTCTCTCTCTCTCTCTTTCTCACTGTTAGCCCGACAAGAGAAACGCACGTGCAATATTCGCGCGTGAAACGACAAATAATCTAGCTCGCATTAGTCGGTCGCCAACTTTTGACTCGGAACAATCAGTTACATTTTTTGGTAATTATTTAGAATAGGGGAGCCAGTTCCAATCACTTCAATCTTGACATATGTTATTGAGGACATCTTATTGAGTAACCTATTATAGGTTTTAGCCGTCGCTCATTGTTTAAAAAGTTATAGATAAATGAAATTTTTTAATGCGAATCAAGATTCCGCATGAGTTTGCAACTTTCCACGCGAAACTAGGACGGACGGGGAGGGTGCGGGAGGGCGGTCGAAGGCCCCGTGTATGTGTGTGTGTGTGTGTGTATGTACATATGTTTAGTACTACTTTCATTTATTAAACATATGAATTTTTAGCACATATATTAGTGGTTATTACACAACAAAAATAACCACTAATAGCTAAAACATGAGCTAAAAATTCATATGTTTAATAAATGAAAATGTCTCAATCATATGTACACACACACACACACACACACACACGGGGGGGGTACAAGGAGGGCCTTCGGCCCCCCTCCCGCACCCTCCCCGTCCGTCCCAGTTTTGCGTGGAAAGTTGCAAATCCATTTCCTTCAGCATGTAGACGTGTATTTTTCTTTCGATGTATAACTAGTACAAGAAAGGTAAATAAACAAACCAAGCAAAGAATACAATACATAAATAAATCTCTATATACAGTGTTGTACAATTATTTCCACAGAAGACACGTAGTATACTTCAATACGTGGGCATTATTCATTACACTTTTTTGTTAATAACTTTTTAATTAGCATCGACCGACAATTAAAATTTGTTGCATGTTATTAAGGGAGGATAGTAATAATAATATATGTGTGAATTATTGAAATCGGGGATGGCTCCCCTATTCTAAATAATTACCCATTTTTTATGCGACCAATTATATCCGTTCTCTGGACGCTGTGAATTTTCAGCGAGGCGTCGCGTATGTTTTTGAGGGTCGGCAAGCAGACATCATCGATCGCGGCGTGTGGGTTTTGGAAAATGGGCTTTGTAATTGACACTTTGCAAATGCTTGATCAACGGTCCGATAGATAATAATTTCGGTCTCCCGTCATTATACATAATGGTATTAAAAATCGAAGTTAAATGCAACAGAGAACACGGAGAGGAGACGGGCAAGCGCACCGCTCGAAATTTTCATCGCGCGCGCGCGCTGAAAAATTCCAAAAGTAATTTTCCGCAAGAGAGAGAGAGAGAGAGAGAGAGAGAGAGAGAGAGAGAGAGAGAGAGAGAGAGAGAGAGAGAGAGAGAGAGAGAGAGAAAGAGAGCGCGCGCGCGGACGAGAAAAAAGGAGGAAAAGGGGAGAATTTAAACGTCCCTGTGCAAACTGATCGGCGAATAATCCCGAGCGAGCGGACGCGGCGACTTCCACGAAGGAGCGGGTATCCCGAATTAAAAGGTGTCATCCGGGCGAGCTGTCGAGGCGAAGCGAGACTAATGCCGGCCGATCGGACGGACTTCCTAGGGAGCCGCTGCTGCTTCGGCGGAGAACACTTAGGCGTGGCAAGAATCCAAATTCTCGCGAAATCTCCCCTTGAAAGGGGGGGGGGAGGGAGACGGTCGGTGCCGAGACAAACGGCGCTTCTCTTTTAACGAAGTGGCTCCGGTCGGCGCTATCTATCGCGTCGTTCGATTACCGACACCGAAATAAGAAGCGCAGGAGGCGCGAATAAGGGTAGCTCCGCGCGGAGCAGAGCGACGAGGGGGGTGGGGGACGGAAGTGGGGCAAGACCGAAATGGAAAGGGGTCGAGTTCTCGCGGAAACGGAAGTGAGGCCGACCTGTGTGAAAGAAGATGCGCAGCGCGCGAGGATGGGCCGGGCTCGAGCGGATGTTTGCGGTGAAGTGCGAGGAAAGGAACGAGAGAAAAGATTTAACGAAGCTGTTTGAGGGAGCGCGGCCGTGTCGGTTAGGTGAGTTCGATTAGACGCTCGTGGTTACGGTTCGAACAACAGAACACGGGAGGTAAGGGCAAATTGAATTAACGACGGCAACACGGTTGGGGTCCGGTGGCTTTTGAAGGAAACTGAATTATGCCTGGAAGTCCGGGGATAGATTAAGCCAGATCGAGGGATATTGCGGCGGACGGGAGCGAGGCGGAAGACGGTCGGAAGGGCGGAAGGGCTGAATTGCGCGCGGGGCGAGGAAACAGAGCGACCTTTGACCCGCAGCCCTCGTAGGACGTTTCTTCGGGATCTGATTGGTCCGATGTCGTTCGATTTTTCCCCGAGTCTACGCAGATTCCGCTTCGAGATGTAACAAATGCGCGAGTCTACTCGCTTCGATTCCGGGGGCGAGTCTGCCGTTCGAGCGGGAATAGAGCTCTTCCGATTGGCGTCGTAAAGGAGAAAGCAATTTTCGGGCGCATTTGGAGATTCTAATTGGGATCCATCCGGGAAAATTCTGAAAGTTTCCGCGCGGTGGAAAATGGAGAGAGAAGAGTGTGAGATTTGTGAGAGAGAGAGAGAGAGAGAGAGAGAGATTCGCGCGCGATACAATGGCGAGAGCAGAAGCAGTCTTCTGCACACATCATTCTGAGGATGTACCGTGTGAATATATCCGCGAAGTGAACGGTAATTACGCGCGTTTGCGCAAGAAAAGAGAACAAAGAGGCGGAGGAGGAGCAGGAGGAAGAAGAAGAAGATGAAGAAGAAAAAAAATACAGGCAAAGAAATCGCAGAGTGGCCGGGAAGAGAGAGGATGGGTTTAGGTTAGATCCCGGCAGCTGGAGGAGAGGAGAAAAAAGTGAAAGAGTAGACGGAGATATTGGAGGGTGAAAAGGGGTGAAATAGAGGGTGGTACGGGCGAACAGTCGAGTCGAAGAGACGGCAGCTAATTAGTATTGGAGCTCTGTACGCCTCTTTGCAGCGCGACGACTGCCCACCCCCGCGCCGCTGGCACGACGAGCCCGAAGGTGTTGCTAGGGGTGTCTTGGGGGTAGTTCTCGTTAATGAGCCTCCGGTAACGACGCCTTTTTCCTTCGTGGCCATATATCCTGTCAAGAGGCGCGGCTCTTACCGACCGACCGACCGACCGAACTGGCGCATTCTCTCTCTCTCTCTCTCTCTCTCTCTCTCCCCCCTCCCTCTCTCTCTCTCTCTCACTCTCTCTCTTTCCCTCTCACCATTGCACTATCCCCTCGCCGCACTGGATCATCCCTCGTACTTTATGGCGCGATCTTCTTCCTGAGAACCGGACGAATATTCGCGCTACCATAAGCTCGATGCATCTTGGCGTTGAGAACGCCGGCCGATGTCGAGTAGCGTGACCGTTTTATGGCAGTGACGAAGGAGCTAACGAGAAAGAAGTGGGACGGCGGTAATTGAGGGTGTACCGGATGATTAAGGGCGAAATTGGACTTTGTATTTTATTGGGACAATGTCGCTATTAATTATACGTCGCGCACTGCGAGACTCGTCGACGGCTCGGACAACGGACGCGCAGTAACGCGCGACGAGCGTGAGAGCTTGAAAGAGAGAGTAACGTTTTTTATATGTTTTTTATACGTTTTTTTTTTATCAACGTGGACGAGGGATGTCGCCGCCACAGCGCTAATCACCGATGTTCACCGCGACGTTTAACTTTTTCGGTACGAGCGTCGGGGCTATAGTCGACAAGCGGCAAACGTGCGCCGCGTACGGCCGCGGGCAGAAAGGTTGTCCGCTATTTTTCACGTGAATTTCGGAACGCATCCGTCTTGTTCAATGGACGAATTTGTTTCCCGATGGGAGAATTCTCCCATTGGACGAGACGGACGCGTCTCGAAACTCGCGGGCGAAATATAACGGGTGACCTTTCTGCCCGCGATTGTGCAGCCGAACGTCCGCTGGTCGCCCAGCGCGTTCATTTTTCTTTACGTTGTCTCATTGATAAAAAGTGACTTGAATCTCGAAATAATCTTGGCATTTCGGGACAATCGCCTCGTCAGAAGACGCAGCAGGCGAAAGAGATTCGTACAAAAGTGTCTTCGCGAGACTATTTGCGAAGCAACTTCGCGTGGCGTACTCGCACAACTCGCCGTACCGGGAGGATTAACGTGTCCGAAGACGAGTGCCCGGGTCGCAGGGAGTCGACAGTCGGTGCGCGACTGGTGCGACGTTGAGCGTCGCGCCGTTATTATGTCTCGTCGAGAATCGCGTCAGAGGGAATTTCAGAATCCATCAAAAACTCGGCATTTCAGCGAGCATGTCGACCTCCCGCGCGCGCGCGCGCGCGCGTGATTTCTCGCGAAGCAATCAACGCGCGCAGCCTGCGGGAAACTTTCTGGGGAGTTTCTGAAAAACATGCACTGTGTGTGCGCCATACGGAATACGCTCGAAGGCGTCCGCGGCGAAACTTGCTCGACTCCCACGTTGATATTCGCGAGTGAGATTCCGCGAAATCGCGCGCGCGCGCGCGCGCACGGTGCGCTTCATAAATCCGGTGTATGATTGCGCGCACTCGGCATGCGGCCAATAAACGATACGTACAAGCTGTACCGAGGCGGCGCTAGCATTCGCCGGCAAACTGCTGCGACCGACATAAAGTCGGCGAAAGAGCAGGCGTGAGAAGTGGCGAATGAGAGCGTGAAAACGCGGCGCAAAGGGAAGCGTCTTTGTTAACAAGCATTCGTCGCGAAAAAACGCGATGCGACATTTTGTCCGAAACACGGAAAAAAGTATACCGATACGATCGAACATTTTCTTGTCTGAAAATCAGGGGAGGAGTGAGTTTTATTTAAAGCAAAAGTGCAATTGCATATTTTTCTGGCGCATCATTGCACCGACAAAAAATTGACTCTGTAAAAAAACAGTGCTCATTAAGCCGTTCAAAATGCGATAGATATCAATTGTCACGGTTCACTTCGGTATAATTGTTTCACAACTCCGATATAATATCAATATTAATTTTTCGATTCGTGTTTATTACCTTTTGTGAGTATTATCTGCCCTTAAAGTCTTGAATCATCTTTTTCAAACACCCTGTATATATGATGGTTCAATAAAAACCTTTTGCGGCTGTAACGCGAGTAGAAGGCGCGCGAGATACGTGTAAACAGCGAATCGCGAAGCTACGGGAGGAGCGCGCTCACATCGCAGCGAGAGTCGGTCAATTTCGAAGTTGAAGATGGGATGGATTCGTTCGGTTCGCTGATAGCCACCTGGTCTTCCCGAGGCCCGGTCGGCCCCGCGCGACGATTCGAAGAATCGAAAAATCGTTCGTAGTGATTTACCGATGAAAATCGAACGAACCGTCGCGCATTTAATGTATATATGCCGCTTTCCCCCCTCGTTAGCCGGCTAACCCAATTTTTCAGTTTGGCGTTGCGCGCGGCGGCGGCAGCTCTTCGATGGATTGCGCCCGACGACGCGCGAGTTTGTTCACGCAAACACACACACAGACGCGCACACGTTACTCTACAAATCGTGCATTTCCCGCGAATTTTCCCGAGATCGTCCTGGCTACGCCACGACAGGCCGTCTGCACGCCCGCACACACACACACCACGCGCGCCTCTCTGTGTATATCGCCGCGCGGTGACATAGTAATGGTGGCTGCGGAGAGACGGCAAAGTAAACACGTGATCGATATTGTTTGATTTATGTGCAGCAAGAGCGCCGACGGTCACTGTGCGATCACCAAGTGTTTTCGGAGCCCGCGTCCACGGGCCCGCTAGTCGTCGGGGCTGAAGGGGTTGCGCGCGTGCAATGTGCTCGGCACACCGACGGCGCGCCGAGAGAGCGGAACGGAATTCGCTGCCTGTTCCGAATTTCTAATTTTCGATATTGACAAGCGAACGAGCGCGCCGAGCGACGTCGGGCGCTCTTCTTTTTTGCTTCTTCTTCTCTTTTCCATGTACATTCCCTGCCTCCCTGCTCTCTCTTTTTCTCCCGTTCTCCCCCTTCCTCCCTCTCTCTCTCTCTCTCTCTCTCTTGATTCTCCAAACATCGACGATGTTTGTTGCTTGCGGTACGGCAGAGGCGACTACGGAAATATTTGTGTTATATAATTCGCGTGATTTGTTTACCTCGCGTAAAGTGCATTCACTGCGTCGTGTTGACAGAGAGTGTATTCTCTACTTGATCGGTGTATTGTATCGCACAGCACTCGATCTCTGCGATCGTTTATCGTACGCGCATACCGACACATTAGTACTTCCCTCTGTATTCCCCGTCGCGCTGTGATTCGCAGCGCGCATTCTCCCGATCGGATGTGTATCCGGCCGGGTTAATACGAAATCTCAAAGATTCCAGATAGCCCGGATTCGCGTCTCGGAGCATCTTCTCCAGAGTCCCAAGAGTACATCGGGGAGATTGCGGGGAGATCCGCGAGTACCAAGGGTACACATGTACCCATGTGTGTGCTCCGAGAAACGTTTCGCTCGTCGTCGCTCGACCGGAAAAGTCGCGGCGCGCTGTGTAAACAGCAGCGCATTCTTATATCCCCTAAACGCGCGGGAACAAAATATCGGCGACGTCGCGATTGAAACATGTACGTCGCAGCCTCGAAAGCTACTTCGAAAGCTCCGCGAAAAATACGCAGGATACACGTGCAGGATATCACACGCCGCGGCTCCGCTCCTTTGCGAGCCGATAAAGCGCACGGCCACGCGCGCACCTCGCTTCTCCCTCGCCTGGACTTGGTGATTTAATTTTTCACGTAGACCTCTCATCGCGCAATATCCAGCCAGCTGGAGTATAAATAGACGAATATCTATAACACGGTTATTCAAAGGCTCCGCCTCGAGCCGAGCCGAGCCGAGCCGAGCCGAGAAGCGAGAAGCGCGCGGGGCAGTCGACCGCGATCTCACGTAAATCGCTCTTTCTTTCGCGCATCTCGCAGCGGAAGTCGAGACCGGGTGATTTCTCATCCCGGATGAAGAGTAACGCGCATCGGAGCTCTCGGGCCGTCGCTCGAGAGAGAACGCGCGCGCGCCGGTAAACATGGCGCGCGATGAAGTACTCCCTGCCGCCTTCTCCGCGGCCGCGCGACGACGATTAATCGAAATTAATACATCACGCGGCGGCAAATACGTATCGAGTCCGTGACGTAATTGCAGAGCGGGAGCTCGTCGTCCTCCGCGGCCTGGGCGCGCGATGCGACCAGATTTCGCGTCCCGCGGCCCCATTACATTGAATTTCACGTCCGCCTTGTGTGTGGCGTCTACATCCTCCGATGATTTATGTAATGCTACGTGATGCATTATTTATCGAGCCCTTAACCGGCGAAGACGCGATCAACCATGCGCGGAATTATTCGTCGCGCGGGCCGCATCGGTGCGGCAGGTTCTTGCGGACCGAGTGTGATTCGCTATTGCGTCGTTACGTAAATGCGATGTACTTTTGTAATAATGGCGTTTGTAATAATAATAATAATAATAATGATCTCTCTTTGTTAACCTTCCGGTGTGGCATGACGAACGAGAGTGGGCGAAAGTCCAAGGTCGGATGTTGGGGAGAAGCGCGGAGAGCGTAAAAATAAATAAATTGTATGAATATAACGGTAACGCGAGTGAATTTATCTCACAAACACACTCGGATTTGCAGTGTGCCCGGTATTCGGAAGAAATCTTGAGAATCATCGCTGGTAACGGGTAACGCGAATAAATCACGGAGATAGCGGAGAATTCAATATCCCGAGAATTATTTTAATACGCGCGAGGCTACGTCATCGTGATAAACGCTTTCGAGCGTAACCCGAAAAATCCCCCGGGCTAAGAGGGATATATCGCTAGATTTGTCCAAGAGGAATCTTGCTGAAGCCTGCCAGATATAGGCCGCTCTCTCTCTCTCTCTCTCTCTCTCTCTCTCGCTCTCTCCGTTCAGCCGAGGCCGGATTTATTATTCCATTCTCAATCTTGACGTTATAAATTTATATCGCGTATGCATCGCGGCTAAATCGAAATCCGAAGACGATACGTCCTCGCTCGGCGGCTCGGCGTCGCTCGGAGCCTTCTCGCTGAAGGATGATCGAAACGACGATATGGTCGGGATGCGCGGGGAGATAGGAGGGACACAAAGACGGCCGCGATAGAAGAGGATCACGCCGTAACTACTTCATACGCCTCGAATATAATTCCTTTTAGACTTTTCACATCGTCACGGCGAGGAAGGATGATAGACGGAACGAGGGGATAACAGGACGCGCGTTTAATATGACGGCGACGTGAATATTGTCCACGCTCCGATAACCAACTACCGTGGGACACAGTAGATTTCACCGGCGAGATTCTCGTTGTTTTCTTCACACGTTGCATGAAAACCGACCCAGAAAATCGACACTTTTCGATACCACGTGATGTTTCGTCATTGATTCCGCGCCTCCTGTTTTCGGCGGTGCTCGATCAATCAGCTGACTCTGTCACGACGGACAGGTGGAAATATGGTAAATGGAAAAGTTGCATGTCTCTGACCATATGAGAGTGCATTCTAACATTCGTCAAAACGAATGCGGAGGATTTTACGGATGGCTAATATTTGGAAAAATGACGCGATATCTCGTGTTCGATGTGTAAAGATAAAGTGAACCTGTTTTAGTCGTGGTTTAACAATAACATCAGAAGAGACTAAATAACATTCCGTATATTCAGAGACACTTCTTTTATGATTTAGTCTTGCATTAAACAATTCCCTGATTGCGTTTTATTGACTACAAAGTATCGGAAGACAAATTTAAGATGATTAAATATAAGATCCTGCTATAAACATCGCGCGAAGGGTTCGATTTAATTTCCCTAGACTGAATACCAAATTTAAACCATTTCGGAAAAATGTCTCTGAATAACACAGCCTTGGTTCATCGTTGCTCCATGGATAGACTGGACTGTCGGAGGACTAACTAAACCAGGACTAAAGGAAGACTACACGGTCTATTCTGTAGTTTTCAGCAACAGTGTCGTTGTCGTTCGCGCAACGTAACGACATTGTTGTTAAAAACTGCAGAATAGGTCAACAAGGATCGGGTTTTGCGCAAGATAAACGCAAAAATGATTCACGGGTTGACAAACTTTCGAACGTATCTGCGGGTACGAATTAAAGAGACGGGTGTTTGGGATCGCACCGAGCTCTTTCCGCACGGTTATTGAATACGAAACGAAACACCGCGCTGTAAACCGAAACTAATCGCATGCGTGGGACGCGGGTAAACACACGTTTGTTTAACGTAATTAATGAACGTATTGTGCGGATAGAATAAACTGAAAGGTATAAAAACATACATCAGGCCGATGTGCGTGTTCAAAGATGTCAAGTTATTCCGTGTTATTTGTGAATTTTACGTGCCACAGCAAATAGCAGGATCAACGCACTAATACACACGCGCGTACAAAGAGGTCGCATAAATCCAATTGCACTCACCGTCGAATTGCGATAAAAATACCTGTGCTATTATTTTCCTCGCCAGGTTTTTTTTTCAGCGCAGGCTCTCGTTGGATTCTTTTCACCCTGAATTGTGCCTGCACACATCTGAGGACTCTGATAATTTATTTATCGCGGCTGCAGCGAATTGAGAGAGAGAGAGAGAGAGAGAGAGAGAGAGAGAGAGAGAGAGAAAGGGAGAGAAAGATGAGTAGAGAGGTCTCCATTTCAATCTTCGTCGCAATATTAAAATTATGTATTCCTTTTAGGTGAACCGCCCCTTCCCCTACCTCGCTTCCCCGTGAAAAAGAAGAATCGCCCGAGTTAAAATACACACTTGGCACACGGTTACAATACAAAATTACAAAACGCAGAAAGTTCTCATTCGTCTCGAGCGAGGCAATCGCTGCCTCGAGCTGTGTGCTCGAGTGTCGCGTACATTATTGTTTTTTCCACTTTACTCCCGCGAGCGCGCTCGTCGGTGCGTTAAACGCAGAGATGTGTATCTAATGACGGTCCCGGTCTCGCTAAGCACACGTCGGACATGTTAAGAAGTTGAGGAGATGCCGGCAGGCGATGAGAAATGCTTCGGTTTACCTTATACGCTCGTGTACAAGCGCTTGTGGGATTAAGTCTGGCAGTATATCGCGCTGTATACGGCGCACGAGTAGGCGTGTTGAGCTTCAATAACACGGCGCGGGCTTGGTTAATGCTGAGGCCGCCGAGCGCGAAGGCCGAAACAGCCGAGAGAACTCGATCGACTCCATTCCCCGCGCGAATCCCCTGTTTTCATCCCGATCGTAACTTTGCGCCTGCCTCCGGTTTCTTCGATTACCCGGCCGGCAAGTATCGAGGCGCGCCGATTGATTTACGAGCGCGACGGCGAGCGAGACGCATTAAGCCGACGGCGCGGCGCGATGGCAGTCGGCCACATGAGCGCTTAGACAGGGTTAGCGAGACCTCCTCGGGGCGGATCGTGGAGAAAGAAGCCGGCATGAAGACGTGCGCGTGCGCGCGCGCGCGCGCGCGAGACACTCCTTCAGGATTAAAATAAATCCTAATCTGCCGCTAGTCGTAAAGTCAAGAGGATGAGTTCGCTCCACGTACCGAAGACGAGAGAGAGAGAGAGAGAGAGAGAGAGAGAGAGAGAGAGAGAGAGAGAGAGAGAGAGAGAGAAGGATAGGGAGGTACGCTCAAGAGTGAAAGAAGAAAGGCGGGCGGGAGAAATAAAGGGAGTCTAGAGCGCGGAGGACGAGAAAATGTTACCCGGGACACACTAACTTCCTGCCTTCAGTTCCGCTGCCGTTTCCAAGATCTTCGTCTGGCTGTTGTATAGATATTAGTCCCCCGTGAGGTGAACGGTTGTAAATTCTCGAGGACACTCGGTGTATATTCGAGAGCGTCATACGGAGGTCGCGGAGATTGCGCCCCGTCGTATACGCGCAAGATTCAGAGGCGTGTGTAGTAAATGCACTCCGGCTGGGTTTGATGGCCGAGGAGAGGTAGGACGTTACAAGTCCTCGTCCTCGAGATCTTCGGGGCTCGGCCGTGTATTAACATTAGGACGGCGCCGAAAAACGGCCGATTTCCGCGCGACGACCTCGGCCGCGGCGCGGCGGTAAACGCGATACGATGTATTAGCGTCGGATATCCGTCCAATTAGCGTTGGCCGATTCCGTTCGGCTCGCGCGTTTGTTGCGCAATGCGGAGGAAACGCGGACTCGTCGGCCGGGCGTGTTGCGGGGATTTCCTCTGCTAAGCGGACACGAAAAGCCGCGCTGCTCACGTATGCGCGGCCATTTCGGGGGAAGAGACAGGAAATATTAATAATTAATTAGTCATATACTAATTTCCTGTGGCATCCCGCACCCCCTCCCCCTAGGCCACCTCACTTCGGTCGCCCGAAGTCCTCGCAGCGGCGGCGCCGGCGTTGCATTAATATTTGCCGGTTGCGGAGGATTGTAAATTTCTGCCGGCAGGCTGAATCCCTCGTATGGAACGTACGTAGCTGATGCAGTGACCAGATGTTATTCGCCGGGAGTCTCTTTCGTGAGGGATAGAGAAAGCAGGTCACGTATTCGCGGGCTGTTTCGAAAAAGAGGAAATATCCATATGCGTAATGCGCGCCATGAATATTTAAATCGCGGGACCGCAGCATTTGTTTGAGATCATTGCGATGGATAATAAAAGGGGTCAGAGGGGAGCAGGGGAGAACGAACTTGTTCCTCCGTAAATATGAATCTTCGTGAATAAGACTCGGGCTTCGCGCTGAAGAGCGACACTACTCTCGAAAAAATGCATCGGTATTCGCCGTGATAAAGGGCGTCTCTCGTTGCCTCTTCACAATTTCACCCGCGTGATTTCTCAAACGAGCCTCGTCCCCCTCCCTTGCTCAGAGCGAGTCCTTTTGACCGAATCGGCGGGAGAAATATGTCCCCGGCAATCAGTGAGTTGTTTATCGATATTCCGAAGAGACTAGACGCTGCTCTTGTGTCTCATCGATATTGCGGCAGCTAGTCAGAGCTAGGCTGAATTCTCACTGCCAGTCTAGGCGGTCAAGAAGGAGTTGATCGTAAACTTTCTCCGCCGCTTTCGCACTGAAAGATCTCCGCAGTGACACGTCACCGAGGCAAGATGTGCCGGAGGATCCGTCCTGGTCTAAACGACCAGCGAGAGTCCGGCCTCAGCCATCGCTGCAACGAATCAGCGAAAAGTATCGCGTATTTCTCGGACGTCCCGTTCGGAAGCACGCACTCGTATCAAATAATCGACGCCGTTCTTCCGCGCGGATGCGCTCCGGAAGCGGCTGGAGCGCAGCGAGCAAGCAAATACACGGCTCCGCACACGGCGCTGGAAGTAGCTTGTAGCTCATTCGTGTGCCGTTGTACATTACATGGGTTCTCGGCTGTAGCGGGGGTTAGTAATGACCGAGCACAAGGCAAACAAAGTATACTTGCCTGGTGGCGGAGGTAGTGGCGGTGGTGGTGGTGGTGGTGGTGGTTGTGATGGTGGTGGTGTTGGGTTCCGGGGGTTGGGCTCGGTTCGGGGATGTTGAGCCGGGTTTAGCGCAACGGAGCGAGCGGGGTCGAGTGTCGTATGATATGATGATACTCGGCCGCTACGGACGAGCAAGTGTCTAGGAAAGTACGTCGCAAAAGTATCCTCTAAAAATAAACATCCCTCTGCAAACATGCCGTCGGTCACCGTGAGACCGCTGGCCGGCTCGAAAATTTCGTCCGGAGTCGCTCCTCGGAGTTGGCTTCGCCGCGCAGCGGAATATAAGAAGGCCGGTGACTCCCCGATCCCGGAAGGATCGGAATGGCGGGTCCTTCCATTTGCTCGGTGCGGAAATTATTCTCCGGGCTCTCGGCAAGCTGGATCGAACGACGAGCGGTGCGCGCTGGCCGTCTCGCGTTCGCGTTCGATGAGCGATCGTCAATTTAGGAGTAATGACTCGCGAGCCCGCGCTTTCTTCTAATTTATATCTCAAGCGACAGCATGCGAACACTCTCGTCGATATTCCATCAGCTCGAGCGACTTTAATTTGCATATTTATTTGATTAATGTCGATTCTTAATTTTCCCCGAGAGACGCGAGTGCCTCGCCTTCTCCCCCGCCCCGCAGGGGTAGTAGGGGCAGCTCGCAGTCATTTCCGCGGGGGCGGCGGCGTGGAAACGATCTGCGGAATTTACATGTGCCTCATTCAACCGCACCTTCTTGCTGCTCCTGTTTGTGTTTTTAAACAAGGGAATTCGTCGGCGACCGGTTCTTCTGCGAGATAATGAGGAAACTTGGCTGCGATTACTCGGCAAAAATTGGATCCCTTTTTGTTGGCGCGGCCTCGATACCCGCGGAAAAGGAACGCCCCGCCTGGCCCGGCCGACAAACAATCGCCCATTATAAACGGTGGCTTTATAATCGCCCCGCGGACCAAGCAAATCAATCGCCGGTGAAATCCCTTTGCCCCTCGCGGCCCCTCGCTGCGTTGAGCCAAGCAGCCGCTGATTATATTTTTCTGCCCCGAATAGCACCGCCAACTACAACAAGCTCCCGCGGCTGGCGCATTTTGCGCGAATTATTTCGCCGGTGAATTGCGCCGCGCAGCCCGGAACGATCTGACCTACGGAGGAAAGTTGCGATAAATTTACACTACGTTCTAATTTCGCTGCTCGCGCGTCGGCCATCTAAACAAGCTAATCGAGTGCGCTAACGAAGTGTCTTGATAATGATCTGGTCCTTCTCAGGCACGGAGTCGTTTTAACGGTGTGAGACGCGTATTCGGTGCGTCCAGTCTCACTCGCGAGTGACGATTATGTCAGGGCGTACACGCGTTCCCGAGTACATGAAGATCGCGAAAACAGAGCATTTCTCGCATCCGCGTCGTGGCGAGTAACGATCGAATGATCGTCCCGACGACTTCACTTTCTGCCGCGATGCTGACTTCTCGCAACCCGACTAGAAATTTTGATCGGGTTCACCTAACATTGATAAGGACCTTAAAATAGAATGAATGAAAGGTAATCCTAAGTAAGTCAGTCTTTATAATGTCCTAACGACGAACGAGTAAGGAAGACCTTTGTAAGATTATAATGATTGGGTCCACATTAGGACCTTAATGTACCAACCTATGATATAATATGGTTCAGTTAATCAGGTCCTTGTCGGGATCTTATTTATAACCTACCTAGTACCTAATATGATTTGCATTATCGAGTTTTAACAAAACAATTTTTGGGTGTAATTTCCAAATACAAAGATGTTTGCATTGAAAAAACGCTTGAATATATTTGTAAAATGCTATAGAAACTATCCTTTCTTTAGCAGTCAATAAATAGTTGTAAAATTAACGTGACATGCAACTTTTCTCTTTAACACTACTTTATGTCTTGTCACCTTGTGATACTTTATGATCTTATGATATTCATTTTATGTTTCTTTTCCGAAACATTTTACAAGTATGCTCAAGCTATCTAAAATATTATTTCATGCAAATATCTTTTTATTTGGAAATGACATGAAAGAATTCTCAGCGTGTCATTTCATATTTCTAATGTCATCATCCAATATAGCCGTGGCGAGTAATCAGGAGCCATAATTTGAAAAAAAAACAAAAACGTAATAAGGATTCCATAAGGTAACTCAATAAGGACCTGACTATGAATCCTTACTAAAGTCCTGATATCCATACTGCGTTACATGACCTTACTAGGACCCGATAGTATTACCTTATTGGGACCTGATGTCCAAATGAGGTTAACCTGATCAGGACCATAGGATAAATTTCTAGTCGGGAATGGCGGGAAGAGATGTGTATTGAAAACAACACATCACGGGGACAGCCAACGAGCGACAATACTGACGGAGGATCAAATGCAGATCCCATAGAGGCCGCGAGCAAGGCTTCTCTCATTACACTCTTCGACCACCCTCGGAATTGCCTCTCGCCGTAGCTCAGGCCCGATCGTCAGTCTCGCCCCCGCGACCGGAGAACACTCGTGGTCGCAGACGACTTTTTTGCATGGCAACCTAAGATTGCCCTGTAGCGATAATTATTGCAGCGGCTTTTCCCAGAGATCGTCGACCTGTGAGTAACAAATGAAAAAGCCGGCGCCCGGGAGAACGAGGTCACGAGGAACAGAGAGCAGCAGCAGCAGCAGCAGCAGCAGCAGCAGCGTCTCTGGTGTCTTCTGAAGTAGACATCGATCCATGCCTTCGATAACACGAGCATATTTTTCGGAACTTCGCTGCAACGGTGACCTCGCTGTTGCAGCCGCCGGCTACAAGAGCGCGCCAAGTAGCGTTGTTACGAAGCGAAGGCGCTAAAGGGCGGGAGAAGAAGGGCCGCGCGAGAGACCCGATCGGCCGGCAGCGATCACGACTCGCGAAGCGCTGATTGAGACTTGACGCAGAAGTCGAGCAATTGAAGCGCCGGCCGTAACGAGCTGTTGTCCCGGCGCGGCGGAGCCCTGCGAAACACGACGAATGGGAGAGAAGCAGCGAGTCGCCAAACATGATTATAGTAATAATAGCGGAACGCGTATAATTATCCGGTCAGATAATAATAGTTCCAGGTCAGTACGCTTACTCAAGAGCCTCGCTTTGAAAAGCTTTGTGTCCAGCCCGGTGCCATGCCCGAGCGGTCAGACGACAGGGACTCCACTAATAGGTCTTCAAGAGCAGGAACGCGATCCCAGAAAGCCTTAACAACGAGCCCGGTTTATCCTTCATCCTCTGTACGTTCATCCCCCCTTCCCTTCCTGCCGCATCTTTATTCCGGATTTCTAGGATCTCCGGATCTACGTTTCCCGTGAGCCGCGCGCCGATCAATCGACAAAATGAGGATTTCAGCGTCCTAATGCCGGCCGCCTAATCACGCGGGAGCTTGCCTCCTGCGGCCGTCGACCTTAGACATAATAGGATTAATGATGGTATTAGTTGCGCCGTGTGTATATTGGCAGGATCGTGCGAAGCTAACGAGCTATCAGCGCTTGGGGAAAGTATCGTGCAATCACGCGGATCTCTCGGTGTGTATTGCTTTCGTACACACAGCTTTGCTTTGCAATATCAACATCCTCTATAAAATGCGCGCGTTTTTCCTCTCAACGCGCTTCTCGTAACTGGCGCTCTGAGCACAGCTCAGCGTGAGTATCAGCGACGCTTGGCTCTTCGATATCTATTGATTAATACATAGTTTAGCGGTTCTCGTTACTAGAAAATCCATCGGGAAACATTAACCTGGCGTAATCCGCGCCTGTGAGGCCGTCAAAAGTGTCAAGGGTAAAGGGACGCTAGACGAGATAACGTTCGTGCAAAAAGATTTAATTGGCTCTTGATGGGGGAATGGTCGGCATTGATCTGGGTCAAGAGAGAGAGAGAGAGAGAGAGAGAGAGAGAGAGAGAGAGAGAGAATCGCGTATCCTGTAGAATACGAATAATTCCTGCGGCGAGGGATCTCGCAACGGTCGAGAAGCAGCGACGGAGCTCGGCCGTGGAAAACGCCGACGGTGAAAGAAATTAATTTAACCCCTCGCGAATGCGGGCGCGCGCGCGTGCGCGCGACTGTAAAAAAATGTCGGCGAAATTGGAATTAATCCGACTTCTCTCGTTACTACAAAGGCCTCCCTCCCTTTGAGCTCGCGGGTCGGGATTATTCGTAAGAACCGACTTTTTGCGAGCCGAGCGAGTCGAGTGTCCCGCGCGGTAGCCGCGGTAGGAATTGAATCTCGTGGGTGTCCAGGCTCGAGCTGGTAAATTTGCGTCTGACGTCCTTCTTGGCCGATAACGTAACGCTCAGCTTCTCCCAGCGCGGCCAGACGAGCAAGTCGGCTGATGGGGATCGTCGAAAGGGGATCAATTTTAACGACGAAATGAGAAGGCATCACTAGACACGGCAGTCGATGATGAGACACTCGCTGTTGCTTTTCTTCAAGGTCGAAGAAACAAACTCTATTTGGACTTGATTGAACGCCGCTAGCGGCATATGACACATAATGACCAGGTCCGACATTCGAGTGAGGAATTAGCCGAGATGACGAGCCGGTAACGAGCTAGAAAATTGAACCTGGTCTGCACTAGTTAGTCGCTAGCTTCCGCGACTCTGATTGATTAGTTATATTTGTGCTCGGTCGCAAATGTCTCCGATTTCTATTTCTCTCTCTCTCTCTCTCTCTCTCTCTCTCTCTCTCTCTCTCTCTCTCTCTCTCTCTCTCTCTCTCTCTCTCTCGCGGATCGTTCGTCCCTGCTTGTCCCGCCTCTTGCTAGCCACGACACCTTTCCGTTTCCGTCTCCACAATATCGTGAGAGCCAAAGTCAAGGTAGTTTGCAGGCTCGTCTTCTCGATAATCCGCTCGCGCGAGACTCGGAGCAGACGTCACCCGGAGCGTGTAATTTCCGCGCGTAATCGCACGGGATACGCACACGGTATGACGCGCATTATTGTGCGAATGCGCGTCCTTTATGTAACGGGCAACCCCTGGCGCAGCTTTCAACCCCTTTCAGTCAGCCGAGACAGCGACGGCGGTGGCGGCGACGGCGACGGCGACGACGACGACGACGACGACTACTACTACTACCACGACGATGACGACGACATCACCACCAGCACCACCGGCGCGGCACCACTGATGAGATATACGTCCGCCGAAGTCGCAGTAGACGTCTCGCATTCCGCAAAGCTCATGGAAAGACGGGTAGGGTTCGTTGCGGTTCCTTCTTTTGTCTGCCTGCAATTACGGTCGCTCCTATTGAAAACAACTGCCGCCGCAGTGCTCGCCGTGATTGTTATGCACGAGGGTTCCTTCGTATCGAAAAGCACGACGTAGTCGGCATGATTTTCGGCGGAATTTTATACACACACACACTCTCTCTCTCTCTCTCTCTCTCTCTCTCTCTCTCTCTCTCTCTCTCTCTCTCTCTCTCTCTCTCTCTCTCTTCCACTCTCTGTCTTTCGTTCGTGAATTTATCGTGACCGAAGCGTTCAGCGTACTTTTCGCCATCGATTTCGACGCTCTGACGGTGATGAGTTTCGTGCGATAACGTAGCGCAATCCGATACAAAATGATATTCGGGCTCGATCTTTCGAGCAGATCTGCCTAAAATTGCCAGGACGCTTTCCTTTCGTTCCGACGACCGACAAATTAGCACAAAACTCACGTGACAGTGTGGTAAATGTGTGGTAAATGTATGGCTAAACAAAAGCTTATTCAACAGAGAATTCACCGGTGAATAGCACTTACGGCAATTAATTATCACGGAAATTTATTATTCATCTCCATCGATCAAAACGGCACGAACTTTCTCGGTTCTATCTAATATTAGCCGGCGCTCCGATCGTCAGCGCTGCTCCGTAAGCGGTACGTGCAGGTTCCTAATTTTATTCATTGATTAATAAAAAAGGATCTTCCAAGAAAAAAACTGAAGCAAAGTTATTTTCTGATATTTTCACACTCTCCCCTCCCTTTCGGAAACTCAATACGCATTCGCAAACTCTGCACGCGCAAACCTGTCCATCGCGAGATACGTAAATTGGCCGAGAGTCCTCTGACATTAAAAAGGACAGGATTTCCATAATATCAATCGACGAACACGACGTGACATTTGTGAAACGGCGAGAAACGCGCGAAAGGGGGCTTCGGCCGAGTTAAACACACTTGCAGTTAGAGTGCGCGCTTTTTCCAGCGCGGGAGGAGGGGGGAGAGAAGGGAAGGAAGTATCGAGACGAGTAACGGCGGTGTGTGCACGCACGCAGCGTTTGTTCAATAGCGGGAGCACAACACACCGACATGAGCGTTCCGTGACTTTATAACGTCGTCGTACTGCTTGCGTCTTCACCCCCTCGAGCGATTGAACCCGGGGCTTCGGTCGCGACGGCTCCCGAAGATCAAAGCGAGGAGACATATTGGAAAATGTTAGACGTCACACGCTCGATACAATCTGCATATCCGCGTGTCTCGCGCACTGCGAGGATCGGCGCAGCCGGCAAATCGCCGGCCAGAGGGAAAAATTAGATCGCGCGCGGGTTGACGAATTAACGCGGTGCCGACTCGACGTCGACGTCGCTCGCCGAATATCCGTCGCCATCGCGACGCTGTGTCTCTTCCTCCTCGCGCCATGTCGCTTCCCATAAAGTCGCGCTCGGCCTCGAAACTGTCAAGGATAGACGCGACCGCCTCTATCGCGCAGAGAGAAATTCTTCATCTCGGGGAACGCTGAATGGCGTTTTCTCATCGTGTCGTCCAGGAATTTAAGCGGCAATCACGCAGCAGCGAGTGGAGAAATAATCGCGCATGTGTGCGACGCTCCGCGTTTGAGACGCCTTCTCGTATATTACTGGAGTCTTACCCGCCCCGCTCTCCGCATCAGCCGGGATCAGTACTTTACAAACCATTTTTCCGGCGGGACATCCGGGAGTCTTTGTGTCTCCGTGATCGAGATTTTCTCAAATACCCGGTCAAGAGTTCTTCCGCGAGCGCTCCGCTGCGGCTGCACGATGAAAGAACCGTACGTTCTAAAAGTCCCTCTCTGCGCTATCGTGACAGCTAGATCTGCAGAGGATTACAAAGCAACGCCGGGGAATCTCTGATTACTCGTGCATGTCGCGAATGTGTAATCTCCTCTCTTCTCGGGAGATAAACTTGTTTCATGCTCACCGCATCGGGGAATTAAGAGACGCGTGGTAATTGGGTTCATGCGATTCCAGATTTGATCGATTAGCAGAGCGATGAGACTCGCGGCGAAAAAGGAAGCGGGGATCACGAGACGAAATCCCCCAAATTCTTTGCGACGAGAGAAAATTCCTCAGGGCGGGAAGACCTCCTCTTCGCGGAGCGTTCTTCTCCTCTCTCGCGCTTGTAACGTTGCTCCGCTGTGCGAAACCGAGTTATGCGCGACGCATTAATCACGATATCGCCTCACAGCCGAACGTTACAGCGGAAATGTTGAGAAAATATGCATTTACCCGCGAGAAACAACGTTGCGACAAGAGCAACTGGCGACAACAAAAAAGCGATACGGAGCGCAGCGGAGGGTGGAGGAGAGACCAAAGAGAGGGGACGCGTTTCGCTAGTAATATTCTCGCAATCGCCGCTATATGTACCTTTCCGCGGGAAATCATTTCCACGTGAAAGACTGCGCCGCCTAACCATCATCCCCCTTAATGACTGTCGCGTCTGCAAAAATGAATGCGCCAGGGGCGTGTGTACGCGCGAAAAAAAAGGAGGAGAAGAAGGAGGAGAGGAAAGGAGGTCCCCTTTCGGGCTCTCAATCGGTTTCGTACGCCTCCCCGCACATTTATTGTCGCGTCACCCTCGTCAACTGATTTTCAACTCTTTACGGCCGCGCTTTTTCACGGGTGCGCCCGTGCGCTATTGTCTCGGATTAATAAACGGAGAAGGGCGAGGCCCCGAAATCATCCGCCGGGATCTGCGGCGAGCCGAATCTGTCAGACTTCTCTCCCGTCGAGAGCACTTTGTTATGTTTCCTCTTGCTGCGCTGCCAGCGCGCTACGAAGCCTTTTTTAATTACGAAGCCCTTCCTGCGGACGCGTGGCGCGTTCGCGTGATACGCGTCGAACGAAAATTGTTATCGAATTCGATATCGCTCGCGCGAGCCAGCGGGACCGAAAATCTGCGAAACCAACGACATGGAGCCTCGAAATTTCCCGAGTGGAACGCGCCAGCTCGATACGCCGGCGACACGGCGATATCGAAGTCGCGACAGCGGACGTTCCGCTGTCCGAGCATGGAGCGGATTCTGACTCCGCACGCTTCGAACGGGCGAGCGCTTCGGTCGATTAATAAAGCGACTGCGTTTTCGCAGGCGGAACACATCAAGGCGCCTCGGATTCACTCTTCAATTTCGGGTGACGGTATTCGATCCAACGAGGTCACTCGAATTCGAACAAATCGCCGGCCGCTGCGCTCTCCTCGCTGAGGATTGATCAGTCGAGGAAATGTCAGAAGGACCACGGGCCTCTAACGGGACTCTAACGCTGCGGCGGATCGCATATGGCGCGGCCGAGCCTTCGTTCATCTCATCTGATCGAATGGATCGTTTCAATCCATTCGTCATTATTTTCCGCCTCGCCGGAGATCTGAGAAAGCGCCTCGAGGACCGGCGCTTTCTCAGACCGAAGGAGAGCTGTCGTTCCGATTCCACATGGCGTAACTTCGCAAGATTTAGGGGAGGTCGGGCTCTCATTTGGCAGCCAATTACAATGCCACCGGCAATAGCGACGAATCCAGCGGCGGAACTGCGTTCCTGCTACGGTGGCCGAACTGCTACCAATAGCGGTGGAGGCGTGCGGTTTGGGACAAGCCTGTAGCTCATCCGAATTCACCCCTTCGATCCTCGGCTGCTCTCTCGCACCATCTCTCATTGCCGCCAATGGCTCTTTCTCTGTCTCTCTCTCTCTCTCTCTCTCTCTCTCTCTCTCTCTCTCTCTCTCTCTCTCTCTCTCTCTCTCTCTCTCTCTCTCTCACTCACCCTTTACTGAGAACCGTTCTCCTCCAGAGGAGGCTGCTCTCGGAGGATATAGCGGGCAGGCATTAGAATGACTGTAATATCAGCATGATTGCATGCGTAATTGAAACGCCATAAACCACTAGCCGGATCTCCCGGTAAGCTTCATATCGGCGGAATTATTGCGTACATATATATATATATATATGTGTGTGTGTATATATATACGACCGGCTCTCTTAACGTCACGCCGCCATTTACGAGCCGGAGAACGCGCGAGGGTTCCTTATACGCGTGCCGCTCCTGCGTGCGATCACGTCGCATTCGGTAGTAGCGTTGTAAAATAAATTTCGGATGTCACACGTAAAGCCAGCCGCGCGCGCGGAACGTCATTCGCGAGCGAGCGTCGAAGGGCGAACGTGAATGCGCCGCCATTACTCCGGCGGCGGCTAACGAGTCGCGACGAGCGATCCGACGAGCGGGATATTTCACGGTGAGTGGGACTTTTCTTTGGATTCGCTTACTTTGTATCGCGCGAATATTGCACTCGTACAATATCGCGGCTGACTTTCCTTTTGTCTTTCGTTTTATCGCGATGTATTCAACGCTTGAGCGCTCGAGGGGACTTTATCCCACGGGGCGCGAATAAAGCACTCCCTTAAGTGTTCCTGGAAGTAAGAGTCTGGACAATGTCTTGTTTCGAGGCAAAATGGCGTTGATAGCTATAGATTAAAAAAAAAAAAGAGAGAGAAGGCAACACATGTAAATTATAAGATGCGTGTTTGGTCAAATTTATCTATTAATGCAGGTAAGTCCTTGTTTTATGATATTTTATACTGATTGAATTGATTAAAGCAATTATAAATAATAAATAAAAGTTCTTCATCAGTCATTTTACATCCATGTGTTAAATGTGGACTGTTATTTTGTGGGAAACATAACTGCGACGAGGGTACCTCTGCGACAACAATAGCGAAGAAGGCTTTTCGCTAAGACGATTTCCATGAAAATTCCACCCTCACGCAATTGGCAATTATTTCTTAAATTTAAATTCATCGCGCCCTCATGGTATTCGAAGTAGGGGTATAATTGGTTCTGCCGATTTGCTTGAAAGCCAACGAAAATTCGAACCAGACTTCCAGACTCTTATTTCTAGGGGCTGTCTCCCCTTCTGCCGGTCGTTCTGGCGAACGACGTCGCGAGTCCTTCATTTTCCTGCGTTCTGGCTAATTCGCCAAAGCAGCTCTGCGATCGATCCTTCGTCGTATCGCCGGATTTCATGCGGTTAACGCTGTTAACGTTATGACGTAATCTCGCGCGTAATCGAAGCGCATCCCAAATTTTCCCGCGGGGGCATCTCGTCCCCCGCCGGCCCCCGCTCTCCCTCACCGCTGCATCTCTCGTTGCAACAAGCGTACAACGAGTATTATGTAACAAACGCGAGACGTCGTTTCCGCCAGCTAACGAGTAACTTTCGGAATCAAAGTTGAAGCGTTCCAATCTACGACGCTCTCCAGATTCGCCCGACATTCACTCCCGCGCAGCGTCCATCTTCAGCGCGCGACGACGACGACGACGACGACGACGACGACGACGACGACGAGTCGCCGCCGTCGCCGTCCGTCGTTCCATGAGATACCAAGAAAATTGTCTTTCCTTGGAAGTCCTTCTATTAAATTCTCGTGGTTCGACGGCGGGCGCCTCTCGTCGGCGGATAAACGAGGTCGAGCGCGTTGCCGTTCCCGACTTCCTGTCGAGCGATTCTCGAGTTTCTCCTTTCCCGGCTGAACGGTTCCTTTTCCGTTTACGACGCCGAAGATTTTGACCGATCGCCATTGGCCCGAATGGCAGTGAGCGCTACGTGAAAGTTATGGTGCAACTATAGCGTTTGTTTGCTATTATTCGTCGGCGTCGCCTGGCGCGGCCGTTTAGTTTAGGAGCCGCGCGTGGCGTTCCATTTCCGAACGTCGCTTCTACATGCCAGAGAGAGAGAGAGAGAGAGAGAGAGAGAGAGAGAGAGAGAGAGAGAGAGAGAGAGAGAGAGAGAGAGAGAGAGAGAGAGAGAGAGAGAGAGAGAGAGAGAGAGAGAGAGAGAGAGAGAGGGAGAGGGAGAGGGAGAGGGAGAGAGAGAGAGAGGAGAGGGAGAGGGAGAGGGAGAGGGAGAGGGAGAGGGAGAGGGAGAGGGAGAGGGAGAGGGAGAGGGAGAGGGAGAGGGAGAGGGAGAGGGAGAGGGAGAGGGAGAGGGAGAGAGAGAGAGAGAGACTATGACCGACTCAATTCTTGCAAAAGTAAATGGATCGCTTTTTAACTCCCTTCGGGCGGCAGAAGACACGTCGAAGCAAAGTATCGAGCTGCAGGAAATTTTTGATGGAAATAGGCAAGGAAACTAATTACTCCCTTCAATATGTAAAAATTATAATATCTCTAAACAAAATGCCTTACAATGTGAAATGTGAAAGCGTATACAAAAATAAAAAAAAAATAAACGACTTGACCTAAACGCGGAAATACTAATTGCCTGCAGAACAAAGCGTAGCTGCTCAAATATGCTAACGAATTGTTTAATGCTTGCTAAACGATAAAAAGATTTTTACACATAACGGTCGGAACCAAAGAGCCTCCCATCCTTTTGTCTCTCACTCTTTTATTAGAGATTTCTTTCTACCCGACTCTTTGTTTCTTTGTTTGCCTCTATTTTTTTTTCTCTTTGTTTACTCGCTTCCTAGCGCTGCCGATATGCCCGACTATCTGTCATGCTTGTTTTATTGTTTTGCCACGCGTTTACTGCATGATAGTTAAATATTTCTTACAGAGCTGATCAAACTTGTTAGACTTGAGAATTCAGCCTATATTCGACATAAGCCAAGCCCGTTTTCCGGCTCGCCCGTTGAAAAGACTAAGCGCTAATGCGTCGCTAATGACCGTCTCGTTGTTTACACAAGTTGCGACGAGCGGCGCGCGTGTGGCGATTCGAATCAGCGGCACGTGTCGCGCGTAACTTGAAGCAGGCAGCGAGAGCGCGGCTGCACGCGCGAGCGGCGATAATAAGCGCGAAACTCGGCGCGCTTGATATTTTCCATCGTCGCGTATATTAAGTGACGTCGAGTAAGCGCGCGACGCCGGAGGTTACCGAGGCGGCGGCGGCGGCGGCGGCTGTAATTAGGAGGTTTTACAACCCCGCCGCTCAATACACACGTCGACTAAGGGGGGCGGCGTTAATGGCCGTTGTAACGCTGTTCTAAGTTATCACTCTATAGGAGAGACTCAGTCGAAGCGTAAAATTCTCCGTTACGCGGCGGCGCATTGCACGGCGCGGCCGTGCGCAAACAGGGCGTAATGCCGCGCTATATCATACTTATCCGAGTTCGCGATTGGGATATATCGCGATAAAGCCGTGCGAGCCGCGCCTTTTGCAGAAGGCACGTCACAAGCCGGCGAAGATAATACCGTTGATTTATTCGACTGAGCCGCGTGCGGCGCGGTCAATAGGAAAAGTACACAGAGGAGACGTGTCTCCGACGCGACTCGCACGTCCCGGTACTTGTGAAACTGAATGACAGACGTAACCTCCACGCATTCGCTCGACAGTGCTGGACACGCGCGTCATAATAAGCCTGCTCCTCCTCGCTGGGCTACGCTCGTCTTTGGAGCGGAGCGTGTAATCTAGCTTTCCGACGGAAACGAGTCGACGCTCCGCATCGAAACACGACGGTCTGAGGTAGCGAGGGTGGGAGAGAGAAAGAGGCAGAGAGAGAGAGAAAGAGAGGAGAGAGGAGAGAGCCGCAGCGCTCATTTGATTGAAAATTTTTCTCACTGTATATTGCGTCACTTGCCGGAATAAATCAATATTTAATCCTCCGACTGCGGGCTACGTGCTTTGCGCGTCCGAATTATTTTGTTGACTTCGACGCGCACCGCGCACGAAAATTGCGCGTGTGTAAAGCTTGTTATGCGGATGCCGTTATTTCCGCATCGTCATTCGGCGTATTTGCCGCGCGCGCGCGCGCGGTACTAGTATTTCTATTTGCGATGTAAAATTGTAACGCTTTGTCATGGGCAGCAGCGCGAATTAAACAAATATTAGAGCACGCAGATATGAAAATATTGGAAAAGCGATGGAGTAATACGAGAAAGAGAGAAAGGCAGACAGGGTGTGTGTGTGTGAAAGAGAGAGAGGGGGGGAGGAGGAGGGGGAGGGAGAAAGAGAGGAAGAGAGGACGGTGCGACGACGCGAAAAGGTCCGCGCGGCCTAAATGTTAAACACGCGTGCGGATTCGCGAAAGAAAAGTTCGCGCTCGCGCGCGCACTTCAGGTTCTCATTCGGCAAATTGTTCATCGCGAGATTGAATAGGAAATATTTTTCACGAGCGAATAAATATCCTCGCACGCCATATGGCGGTGCGCGCGCGTCGATTCTCTTCGCTGGCGGCGGCAACGATCGCGCATACACACGGCGGGAATATATTTCATCGGCCACGGAAGCCGGAACAAGCGGCATTTTTCTCGGTGCCGAAGACAACCGGATCACGCACACCGATACGGAAGAGCGCAATTATTTCAAATTGCGTCCAGGGGAAGTGCGCATTACACGAGTCAGCGCGACACAAAGACTGACTGGGAGACAAGGATCGTCGTAAATCACCGAAGCGCGCGCGCGGTTCGAACAAAACCAGCAATGCGTGTTTCGCAAGACGAGTCGCGGCGGGAGGAAAGGAACAAGAGAAAGATAAGGCATGAGAAACGCCGCAGACCGCGGGAAAAAGAGCGAGAAAGGAGGAGAGAGAGAGAGAGAGAGAGAGAGAGAGAGAGAGAGAGAGAGAGAGAGAGAGAGAGAGAGAGAGAGAGAGAGAGAGAGAGAGAGACAGAGCTAGGTGAGATAGCACCTTGACAAAAGAGAGAGAAATGTCCGCGTCTTTCAGCGCGATGACGCCGACGCGCGAGTCGCGAGATACGCAAGCGGGAAAATAGATAGAAGGCGGCGGGGCGGGGGAATGGAGGCGCGAAAAGGAGGTGCGAATCATAACCGATTGCCTTTTGTTTTCAGCGCTTTGTTTTTACGCGTTTCTTCGCACTCGACAGCCATTTGTTGCTGCCGGCGCGGCTTTGCGAGACGTCTTCGTTTAGGGTCGGAATTGGCTCGCTTGCCAGCCTGTCGTCTTTCGACGGACGCTAAATGCCAGGAAGGAGATTCTCTCTCCCTCTCTCTCCCCCTCTCTCTGTTGCCGAAACGGTAACGCAGGAAATGACGAATGTGCGTGTGCTCACGACGGATGCTTTTCCCGCTGATGAAAAGGAGCGGCGGTGGTTGCGCGCGCGCGCGGGACGCGAAGAATAGCGACAATGACGTCGGTTCGCGTCACTTTGCCCGCGAAAATCTGCTTCGACGGCGAGAGGGACCGGCAGGAATACTAAGGAGCGGTATTTACGCAAGCGGAGTCCCCGTTAATATATACGGCAGAATTTACGAGTGGAACGAGGCTTATTCTCGGAGCCTCCGTCGTCTCGCCTCTATCCGCGCGATATTTTGTCGGAGAGAATGCGATGCGCGCAACTACACGGATAATTGAACGTGAAAAATAGATGAGCCGGACTTGTTATTACACTATGGAGCAGCTAGCCGTGTCAATCGAGTCGCAAATGATTTCCGCATCAATGTGCGCGTCGATTGTCAATGCCCGTTTTCAATTTCGATTCATTTTATGATAATACATTCGCGAGTACATTAAAGGACGCGCGTCGCAGAAATGACTGTTGGAAAATTATATCACCGCAGACATTTATAAAATGATTGAAATACGAATGAAACGGTGTAAAACGCGATCCGCGCGCCGGAAAATTCGAAGCCATCCGCCATAAACTCGCGTGATTTTATTCCGATGCGTCGCTGCCTGCTCGATTGTTTAGTCATCGATTATTCATGACATCTTTATTACCCAAGAGGCGGCACGCTCGCGATGCTCATGTCGCGTACCGTAAAGAGAATATCACACTTGAAAATCATTCGCGCGCTCGAAGGAACGTTCGCTCACAACTGGAGTGAGGCGAGGGCGCGATGACGCGGTCGCGAGTTGAAAGCGCAAACTTCGAGCCCGATAACTTGACCGCGCCGTCGTGACTTGGCTTACATTACGCCATTGTTGACGACTTCATGCATAACCGCATTGTGCGCAGCCGCATTCCGACGAACTGCATGTACAAAAGAGCTATGAGGTCTGCGTTATTCTTGGTGGAATCTTTATACCATCGTAGAAATATTTCCAATATATCGTCTTCTCTCCTCCCTCTCTCCCTGCCTTCAGCGGCATCCAATAGCGATGGGAAGCCAAATTCCGGCTCTTCGATGATCGCTTTTCCTCAAATTTCAGCAGCAAGAGAGAAATAAGTGCCGTTCCCGCTTTCCCGCGAGCGGCTGAAGGTGAAAAACAAAACGAGAGTTCGCTCTCTGTGTACTTTCGACAATTGCCGGGATCCGTCTGATCCGGACGACGAGACAAAAGTGAATCTTGGCAGTCTCGAGGCAGCGATGAGATTCATCGATCGGCTATGATATCGCGACAGCGACAGCGTGTACCGTGTCATGTAACATCCGCAAGTAGAATTTCGCCGGAACAATCTCGATATACAACGCGGTATAATCAACTAATAAAATAAGATGCCACGTACAAAATTCTCAATCGAGGACGCAGAGTTGTCGCTGCTATAAATACTGATCGTTAGCACGGTAATAATTCAGAAGAAAAGTGCCAACGAGAAAGATACACTCCTCTGGGCGAGATACGAAGATGAAGTTTCACATACTTTTCACGAGTGCCGCGTAAATTTCCAAAATCTCAGAACGAGTTAGGCGCGACGTCTCAAATTTTTAGCAAGAAAGAGAGATTTCGGATCGAGAGGCACGAAACATGAGGGTCTCATTTTATTTTCGAGAGGACGCGGAGAGAGATTGATGTACGCCGAGAAAGATGGCGCACGACAGGCAGAAGTGACGAAACATTTTTCCTTTTTTTTTTCTTTTTTTTTTTTCAACAATATAGCTCAAACGGTCGCAATTGCGGGAGCTACTTTAACTGCACATATACAACACCGGCTCGCACGCGATTGTTCGTTCCGCCGACAATTTCGGCCGTCATTTCAATCGTTGCCGTTTTTTCTTTCCGGTCCGATACGCCGGGCCGAAATTTTAATTTAGCTTTTCCGCTACCGCCGCGCGCGCGCGAGTCTCGTGGCCGCCGGTCGTTATAGTAAATTGTCGTAAATTTATAGACATGCCGTAGTCGCTCGGCCGGCCGCGCTACTATATACGTTTCATTATTAGTTGTCCGGATTTGCTCCCGTAACACGATCTGGCGGACGGCCAATTCTTTTTACTCTTAATTTCCGGACAACCAAAGTAACCGAGCCGCGCTTCTGTCTCTCCCCTGCCCGCCCCGTCCCCGTAATTTTTCCTAGTAAGCGCTGCCGTGTGGCAGCGATGGGGATAAATTTGAGCCTCGGGCGAGCCGTACTCAAGAGATTTTTACGAATTAAAATCACAAGTCGCGCGCATTCTCAGATACATCGCGATATTCGCAGCAACTTTTTATGCCGAGCTGCGCGAGCGATTTTCTCTCCCAATGAAAACACGACACTCCTCTCCTCTCGCATTTATTTTTTATCTCCAATTACACAGAGGCGGAAAGGGCATTATTTTCCGCACAATTCAATACATACGCACGCACGCACCCCTATCTATATGTGTGTGTGTGTGTGTATTCTGCAGAAGATGCAGCTCGCAACGTTTCGCGAGAATTTGCGGATTACGCGGCCTGCGATTACAACCGCGAAACTGCCGATGGGGCTGCCGATTACCTCAGGGGCACATTAAAAGCTCGAAAGTTCGCATACGCGAGATTATGCAAGTTCCCGATCGATCCCCTTGCCCGGCACTTTAAACTCGCGATCGGCGCCGGCCGATATTACAACCGCGGCTTTCCGCTGCGCTGTGTGGAACCGCTTCTCCCCTTCTTCCGTACCTCTGTTATTGGCCTCGTTAAGCATAATTAATTGCGTGAAGCATGAAATCATTATACGTTCTGTGGGAAACATTTGGTTAATGGCTCGGCCGGCGTGTACAGAATGGAAATATGCATACCGCGCGGCTAGCAATCAGTAATCGCCACTTCGCGCCGATCTTACCAGCCGTGATTCTTTCGAAGCCGAAATGGGATTTCACGCGCCGTGAAATGTTCCGCGTATTCGCTTTTAGATCGGATTGTTTCTTGTTCTTTTTTTTTTTTTGCTGACGAGCGCGATGCGCGTGCAGATGCAAATTTTTCCGCAGCATTTCGGTCGCGGTCAGCGTTCCAGGTCGATAGATAAACGTCTCGCCTGACTGTCACGGAGAGTATATAACTTCGTTATCACTCGGAGAATTGAAATTACTTCGGAGTGAAATGATTATTATTTGGGGTATCCGGGAGGAATTTTTTTGAAAATAGCCGGGATCGCCGCGAGATGCAGCGACGATCGGTGAGCGCGCTCGGTGAGACGATGATGGAAATAAATGTCGTCTCGGTGCGGCTGGAAAAAATGCCCGTCGCGCTGGCGCTCCTCCGCGGAGCATCGAGAATATTTCAGCGGCGCTCGCTGAAGATGTACGTGCTGCGCCGTACATTGGGAGTATCCTTAAGGTACATCCTCCCTCCCATATATCCTCCATGTGCATATGCGCACACCGGTTGTACACGGCAGGTAAAGCCATCGATAATTCCCAGCCGTGCGTTAGAGGGTCACGCAAATGTGAAACAATGTTTGTAAACAACTCGAGGGCAAACAGTTGGCAGCCGCGCTTATGTGGCGAACCGGAAGCAAAGTGGTCCCCCGGCCTGACAAGCGATATGTATCCGGTTTGTGCCGTCGCGCGAGCGCCGATTCGAATTAATATTCCCTTTGAATGCGACACGGTTTATTCCGCGCGACGAGCGACGATCGGCAGGGACGTCGCGCGATGCGTTAACGATCGGCCCCGGCCTGCCTCCCGAAATTGGATTACACCTTTTCGCGTTCGATATAAATGACGATGAGCGAGATAACGCGATATCCGTTCTCGACTGATTGAAAAGATGCGGATTAAAAAGCGATCCAATCGCGGTATCGCGATATCTCGCTGCATCGGCGGACGCAGAGATCTCGCGGGATTCATTGGCCTAGATGCAAAGTGAAACAATACGAGCTCGTAGCTCGCGGTAGCTGACCCGTAAACCCATTTTCTTAAGTCTTTCGACTTTCAAGTATAAATTTGTAGTTTGCTTCAGTACCATTTCATATACCTTGGATATACGGATATAATTTAGAGATATATTTATATAGTATATATTAAATTTTAAATAAAACTTTAAGTGTACATCTCTCTCTCTCTCTCTCTCTCTCTCTGTCTCTCCCCCCTCTCAATTGTAAGAGTAAGATATGGGATGTATGAACAACATGGGAGCGAGTCCCTAAAGATATGACCTTTCTTCTTCTGTTTATTTACTTTATACATAGAGTCGAATGAATAGACGAGCAGCTCGTGGTAATAAACAAAAAAAACAATAGATAGCGTAACGGTAACATAATTCAGACCCCCGTCGGCGGAGGTCGAGCAGGATACGGAGACGCACCGAGAGCACCTTCGAGTCAGGCTCTCGCGCAATTATCTCACGCGACAATTGATCAAAAACGGTGGTTCGAGCGGGAATGCGCATACTCGAACCGCTGGCGGGTAGTCGGAGATCTTCAAGGGAAAGCGCACGAGGAGATCACCAGCGTACCCCAGCCTAAAGCTCACCATCCAGCACCAAAAGGTGCAATGGACATCAAGGGAAGGCGCACGAGATGGCCCTCTCAACTGCTGCTTCAGATACTTAGATCATACCCGGGCCCTCCGGGGAAGCGCACGGCGAGCCCGGTATGGCGACCAAGAAAACATGTGAATCGGACCGATGTCGAAGGGAAAACGCACGACAACACCGGCATTTGGAATTCAGAGAAATCAATTGTGTAAGGGAACGATGCTCGCGATCTCGATAACCCGCTGAACATTAGAAAACAATAATTTGATTAACACTCACCAACCTTCTGCACGACTGGTGATGGCACGTCTACCTCGGGCGTCCAACAGCGACTGACTAACTAACTCTATCGCGACATCGTTTTTATGACCCGCGTCTCTATCTTCCAAGCGTAAACACACTGTTCTCACCACCATTGACCTTACTGCGATCGTTATTATTTTTCAACGCTCCGAACGCCCATTTCGGATTTTCATATGCAATATTCACACCTCGTACGATATGAATGGTTAGGTATTAAAAGCAAGAATCGACTCAATATTTTTATTACAATTATATGCTTTCCTTCAAAGCTATTCACAACAACAGATCGACGGTGCTCTTTAGAAAGGGGGAGGGGGGAGAAAAGGAAAAAGGGGCGAACAAGCAAAGAAAAGGAGAAAAAAGAACACTTGCCTCACACAATGAAACTCAAAAATACTAGAAACAATAATTTATAGATTTTTAAGGTGATCTATGGATTTTCAAAGTGTAATATTGTGCCAATTTGATTGACGTTTTCTTGCGACGGCACCAAAGTTCTACGTCATAAATCATGTTTACGAACGTTTAATCCACACTCGTCGGATCTGCTCGTGCTGTATTGATCATGAATTTTTACGATATTGTCACGGACCGACTGCTCTTTTATTGCCGCGTGAGCATACTGATTTTTCACAGAGATTTACGGTCGATTGACGCTCGCTTTTCGCCCGGCCTCTTTCCGAATTTCGTAATTTCGGAACGGAGCTGTCTCGTTCGCAAATGCAATCACGGTTTAAGCCCCTTGGCGTTCTAATTCGTGTCGCAGTGCAGACCGCGCTTTTAGGTGTGTGGGCCTAGGAGCGAGGCGAGGATAAAGGGAGGCGAAAGGACCGGCGGTGTTGCGCGGCCGGAAGTAGTAACGGCGTTAAGGTCAGACATTGGAACTAATTCGGGACTGGGGCGCGCTGCTGGTTCCACTTCACATCACGGCCTCGTATATACTGACTCGAACTACTTTCTTCGGCGGTAGCCGCTCACGTTGCAACCACTTGGCCCGCTCTCTCGCGTGTCGCAACGAATATTATCGGATAATACCGCCAAGTTTTTAACCCGCAGCGGCCCCGCTCGGCTAAACCGCTCGCATTACGAAGCAGCCGCCCCGGCAAGTTCGCCGCTCGATCGAGTCCGCTCCGATTAAAGCCTGGACGGCCACTTGAGATTTATTAGCCCATCGAGAGGCACGATGACTATCTTCCTCGGGTATAAGCGGGCGCACCGTTTCCCGTGTAGTTTGCTTCCCGCGATTAATCGTAATTATAAGCCGAGGTCTTTGCCGAGGTGTCCGCAGAAGTTTTAGTCTCTTAATCGACGACTTTGATTGACTTCAAGCCGGTGTCTTCTCTTTTCTTAGCCACATAGAAAGTTGGAGCTCAGCCGAGAAATTGCAAGGGACCGCAGCGAGCGAGAGAAAATGTGTTTCGATGATTGAATTGAGAAAATATATATTGGGAAAATTAAAGCGGAAAAGAGGCTTGAGCTTTCGCACATGTTTAATGTGTAAAAATTGAGGAGGCGTCTGTGACTGAAACGCGATAAAGAGAAAGAGAGAGGCTCGAAATACGCGTAATATTTCAGCCGTAACTTTTTCCACACTTTGTCGACCGAGAGCACGCATCGCAACTCGGGTTCGGCTTTCACGGTTTCGAAGTTGATGAAAGGTCGATGGAAAATAACAGGTGTTCGTTTATACTTAAAATAGCCGCTCGATAATGTATTAATGGATAAGGTGGCAGAAACACGTACAAGAACACCACCGTAATATCCGCATAGAGATTTCCCCGATTTTTTTCTGATACCGCGTGGATAAAAATTTTCAAACTACCACCGAAACTGGTGATCCAATTGCGACACCAGTTGGGAACCCCGCGCTTAGCCCAGGCATGGACTCGTCTGTTTAGGATCGCGACAGAAATACCGCGGAAACTCGCGCTCTTTTTCCAGCCGGTAACGCGCGGATACACTTTTACGGAAAATCCCTTTTTTTTTGCACCAATGGAACGAAAAATAAAAAAATTCTAATGTAACATGAAGACGAGAAAAATATTCGAAAAAATCTGCGTTTTTTCACGTTTAAAGTCGCGCGTTTCAAACATTGCGGATCTAACTGCGTGGAATCTACGTGGATCAGGGAGACTCGGAGTAGAACCCGAGGAACTGTCCGTGCACACACACACACACACACACACACACACACGCGGGCAATTCTCTTGTCTCTTCTTAACCGGCGATTGTTGCGGAAGCGTTTAAACCAATCCCGTAATCACCGGTCGAAAGCGGATACCGGGCGATTATCATTGTGCAAATTACGAGATGATTTGTATCTCATTGGCGGAACAGATCTGTAAGACCAATAACATACGTTGCTCGAGGGAGGCGCAAATTATGGCGCGAGGCGACGGAGCGCGTTGCGTGAATTCTCCAACTATATTCGGTAATCGCTATTCACACTCGGAGCGACCACAATTACTCCCGGAGTTGTATAACGCAATGCACAGTCACGTACGCGCGCGCACGCATGGATGAGTTTTCCGCAAAATTCGTAAGCTCCCACATTGTGCGCGTCCTACGACGGCACACACATATATGTATATATATTTATATATACGCACACACATATACATATATCTAGCGACTCGGTGAGGTTTCCCGCGGCTTTCTGCCCGTATTACAGAACTCGCCGCAAACATTCTACCTCTGCCCCCCTCCGCCGGCCCTCGCTGCTTGTTTGCGCGAAACCGCATTGCTGAAACATGCAGTCGCCGTGATATCGGCGGGAGAAAAGTCGCTTTCGTTCGACCGCAATGTAGGACGCCCGCACCGCGACGTGACCGCTTCATTACAACATCGTGCCGAAAATGCAGGTTTCAGTAAGCGACGACAGTGTGTCTCGGGGGACTTATGCCTGGAAAAAATTTCGCATTCGCTCTCTCTCTCTCTCTCTCTCTCTCTCTGTCTTTGTCTTGCTCTTCCTCGCTCGAATCGCGCGCGTACAGCGCTCCTCTGACATTTGCAGGAACGCGCGCCTCTCTCTCTCTCTCTCTCTCTCTCCCTCTCCCTCTCACTCTCTGCGACGCGCGCTGCAAAGTCGATCAATTTACGGCGCATTATGCATCCTCGCCCCTCAGTGCAACAATATTGACGCACTCGGCAGGATATTACCGTGCGGAAAGTTGCAGCCGCGCCGCTCGTGAGCATACATCGCCACGAGACGCGGCCGGCCGGCCGGCCGAGCGAGAGCCCCATTACCACTTTGCCCGAGAAATTTCGAATTAACGAACTTTGAAATAAATGTCCGCGGCGCATATTCATAAGATGACAGGGGCAATCACGGGCCCGAGAACTAATTAAATCGTTGCGCGCGCCAGCACGGCGCGGCAGCGGCAAGCACCGGAGAGCCGCGGTACTTGCGCGAACGCGGGATCGTCGCTGAATTTCCACGTTGTTAGTATTCATATTAATCACGCCTGGACTAGTCGGCCACGATTCATCCAGCTCGAAAAAAGCAATCTCGGCGGCGCGTATTACTGATACATCAGCCCTTTGTTTACCCCGTGTCGCGCCGGCACCTTCCCCTCCCGCGACTATTTTTCCACCGCGAAAATTGTTTCGATGTAACATTGAGAGAGAGAGAGAGAGAGAGAGAGAGAGAGAGAGAGAGAGAGAGAGAGAGCTCCAAGAGTTCGCGGCGGTGCGCTCTCGAACGGAACCTCGTGGCCGAGGCAAATGTTGACTTTGCGACCCAAAGCGTTATTGTAATCTTCCGACTGGCCAGCGGCTCCATCGGGTAACCACGCGTGTACTTTATAATGCTCGTGCAACATCAAGCGCATGCGGAAGATACGCGCGGTCCGATTTATTCCTCTCTCTCTCTCTCTCTCTCTCTCTCTCGATTATTTACTACTTTTGATCAAAGCAGGCCGACGAGCTGCGGGAGAGAAGTTTGCTTGGCTCACAAACGTGAGGACAAACGAGCCAAACCCGTCTCGGCTCGAGACAATAGAATTTCTGGGTCTCTTGTCAGCTAAATTCGCCTCGAAGAAAGTATTATTACCATTGTTATTATTATCTCGTTGAAGCGGAGAGGAGAATGTAGCCGAGAAGATGAAAGAGAAGAGGGGTTTGATGCGGGAAGATATTTAGAGTTTAAGGAGATGTGCTCTTTGCGAAAGGGATTATCGCGGCTCTTCGAGAAAACGACGCAACGATTGTCCGCAGTGTCGGACGTTTTACTGCTCGAATTGCGCCGACTACTCGCCATTGTCCCACAATCGAGCGCGGAAGTCAACGTCTGTCCGCAAGTGTGCGTCTAGACGGGCGTCACAGCGCCGAGTTCCATCTCTGTTGCAGGCTTTGCCGTGTGTGTCCTCGCGTTTCAACGCGAATACACACGAATGCGGTGTTTACTGACGCAATATGCCGAATCCCGTATTTGCGTTACCATGGAATATGTTGCTCCCAGGCGATACGAATCACTGATTTTACACGCGCGTTTCCGGACGTCGAATTGCTTTCGGCCAGCACGCTCCAACTGCCGCGGAAAGTAGAATACAGAGTGTTTCGTTCCCCGGAAGCTTTTTCGCGTTCGATTTAATTTAATTTTCGTTCCTCACACACATCGAAAAGCCTCGCCCCGCCGGAAGCGCGTAAGCCATCGGGAAAAAAATGGCGTGAAAGTCTCCGAATAAAATGCGACGCGTGCTTCAAGGACGCGATAAGCGCGACTGACCACCGGCTCGTGTTATTTTTTACCGCTTTATCCGCGCTTGTACGTCTGAGAAATCGTGCAATCTCGTGTACACTGCTTCTCAACATAGTTTCGTCCCCTCTGTTGACGCATTCGACGGTTTAAACGAGAGGTCTACAAATCAAAAGCCCATCGCTACAAGGTAGCAACCCGTTGACGCAGCCGCCTCTGCGCTTCATGTTTGACATCGCCATCTGATCGAAATCGCGCCGCGCGCGCGCGGCACTACGGTGGTTTTCCATTCTTGGAGAGCACGCGATCCCAATCAGATGATGATGTCAAACACGAAGCGCAAAAGTGGCCGCGTGAACGACTTCTCGCCTTCCAGCGACTCGGGACTTTGACTCGTGTCGATTTTTCGCTGAGACAAGTGCCTCGCCTCGACAAGACGGGCGACCATGCTGGAAAGTAGCGTAGTACGAATGTATATTCCGAGGACGGGTAAGTATGTCAGTTTGCTACTCAAAGAGAGTAGCAAAAAATTACGAGAGAGAGAGAGGGAGAGGAAACTGAGAACGCGTCTGTGTGAAGTTAGCACGAAGTTTTAAAAATGATTAGAAAACAATATTAGTTCCAGTAGCATTTTTCATAGTTGTACAGTTTCTGATAAAAATAAAAAAAAAATTCCGTATTTTTAATACCAAAAAATCGAAATTGAAAAAATATCCTAACTTCATCGTCGTTCCAGCACGACACAGTCTCCTTTTAAAGTACAAGAAGCCGGTGAATTGTTTTTCAACATTGTTTTCTAATAATTTTTAAAACTTCGTGCTAACTTCACAGACACCCTGGGAGCCTTGCCTTCCGACTTTCCCTCGTAAATTCTAAGCTCGCACGAAACATTGTTACCGGTCGACGTCGAAATCCGGTTTAATCGGACAAAATCACTCCTCGATCCGTCGTAAATACATTACAGGGGAAGCTCTTCGCGGATCGAAGAGTCAAAGTTCCGAGTGTACTCGTAGCCGTGGCATCCGCATGCTGGCGTCGGCGAGTTGCCGGGATTTTCTCGCATTTTTCGCAAGTTAGAGGTAAAAGCCACCAATTGCCGCGCCTTCCACTCCTCCGTTCTCGGCGAACTTGATGGAGTGACTGTAACTCAACATGTCGAACCAACAGCTGCGGCGAAACTTCCAAGTCCAGTTACAATAGGACCGTCGCCGCGCGCGCGCGCGCGGCAGAGTGGGTTGCGCCGAGCGCGGGGGGAAAGGGCTGCGGAGAAAAGTGGAAAGCACGGGCCGGCGGGTTGCCTGTGTTTTCCACTCCATTTGGTATTTCTTTCATAATGCGCACGCAGTCGACTTTTTCGCGGCCGTCGTCACTTGTACTTTTGCCACCACGGAGACCATTCAATGCCCCACGGACGTTCATTTCCCATCGGACGCTCGTCCCTTAAGAGCCGCGCATCATCCATCTATCGAGTTTTTTCGAGCGTGAAAATCTTCCCATCGCACTTTCCTCCCGGCGACAGGAAGCCGTTCCTCGGCGGACGTTCCTCCCGGAGCCAAGCGCGGTCGTACCTAACGATCGATGGAAAATTTCGGCGTTGCGCCTTAAAAAGATCTCTCTCCCTTCGCCTTTAATTTGCGACGAAAACGCGCGCGCGCACGCGCGCAATTTTGCAGTGGAGGCGCGACGTCGCGTCGCGTTCGGCGATGTCGCGACACAAACGATATATTTTATCGCTTGTCACGAGAGAGACATCAATCGCAAGAACATTTCTCTCGTCTCTCGCATGGATCGATTTACGATATATGATCCAAGTAGTCGGCCCCGATTTAAAAAAAAGAAAAAATAAAATAAAATAAAATAAGAAAAAAGCCCGGGAAAAGATTTTTGTTTTACGCCAAATTCAAAAATCGTAAACAGATCTCTCTTTATCGTTTAGAATTTCTCGCTGATACTTTTCAGCCTCCGCAAGAATTATCCTAATCAGTTAGTCGACTTTCGCGGCTTCCTCCTATCCTCGGCCGAGTTCATTCGGCCAATTAAATTCTTAAGCGTGGGTAATGCGACTTTACGGAGCGATGCGAGCTTCCAGCTCGCTCTTGCACGTATACTCTTGCGTCTATGTGCGCACTTGCGACGTACTGACGCACGCAGCCACCCCGTAATGCTCATATTAACATAAGCTAAGCGAGATAACGACGACCCCGCGTTGAATGAAGAACGATCAAACGAGGATATTAGCGTAGCACACGCCGGCTGGAAAATGCGAGGAAAGAATTAAACGAGTCACGGGAAGCTGTCCCCGGAGAATTATTTCCATTTAACCGCCCGGCCCCCCCCCCCCGCCCCCCGTCGTCGAGCAGTCACGCGGGCACGATAACGAGACGTACGCAATTATTCAGGTAGCGATAATTATGGCGAGTTATTTCGCCTTGGCGATGACGCAATTTGCCACGTCACGTCGGGCGATTTTTCAATCCCGCGGGCTTTCTTTTCGGCGGGATCCTCCTTGACGAGGAGGACCGAGTCCGGATTCCCCACGAGACTTAATGAGGCCAGCTGAGCTGTGCCGGGTTGTCGGAGAAAAATGTCTCATGTATATTATATAGTTGGGAAATCTCCGGCCGTCCTGCCGACTGCCGAAGAGCGGAGTTCTGAATGGTTTTTCCTCTTCGCGCGCTGCCTTCTTCCTGTTTCTTTTCTATTTGCTTCTGGTACCGGCGAAGGCATTAAAAGTATTAAAAGCCATATGGCGCGAGGAGGAGAAGCAGCGAGATAGAAAGAGAGAGAGGGAGGGAGAGAGAGAGAGAGAGAGAGAGGGAGAGAGAGAGAGAGAGAGAGAGAGAGAGAGAGAGAGAGAGAGAGAGAGAGAGAGCGAGAGAGAGGGGGGAAGCATTCGAATCGCCTTATATCAACAACAACAAACAAGTACCGAAAGTCGATTTAAACAACAAATTGCTGCTCAGACGTTCGACGAATGAAATTGTTACGTGTTCGGATGCTCGCAACGAAAATACCCGCGCACATATGTGCTCTGTGCTGCATGTTTTGTCATACAAAACTCGGACTGTTTGATGTTCACGTGCTTCCCGAACTGTAGCCGACTACATCTTTCTTTATTTGCATACAGACCGCGCGCACAAATACCCGTAGCGATACAATATAAATAAACAACTCAAGAGAGAAATATAAAATACAACGTGTCGGAGGAAAAAAAAAATCAGGACGAATACGAGGAGCGCGAGCAAATATTTCCTGAGATGATACCTGAGATGTACATCGGCATTCTCGATACTATGACGAGTATACGTTTATTATAATCCGCCATTGAATTTTCTTCGCTCTCTCGTCGACTGCATTTTTTTTTTTTTAAACAAGTAATGATATATTTTCTCTTTCTATTTCGAGAATCGAAGCACTAAATAACTTATCAATCCCGCGACTCCTCTCTCTCTCTCTTTTTTATTATTAAAAAGCTCTCCTCCGTTTAATTATTATTATTTTACATATTTATAATTATTATTTAACACAGACAGCTTCCGATAAAAAAATCGGGCGCGAGCAACCGCACAAGCCTTCGCGCCGATTCTTCCTTACGGCGTGTATCCACTCGTCGAGGTAATTAAAATCAAATAAAGAGACAGAAGCGCGCGCGTGCGGTACAGAATACGATACAAAACAATGAGGCGGCTCTGTGACGTCCGGCGATAAAGGGCGGATTGGTAGAGCGGGGATTTAAAATAACCCCGTGTTGCTTCGAAAATATTGGCCGAGGGAAATTGATATCAAACATAAATGCCTGAAATTGGTTAGTATCGATTGTTAGATATTCATCCGGCCGTCCACAAATGCTATCGGATTTCAATAATTTATTACAATTCCAATCTCGCTCGCCCTTTCGCTCCGCGCGCGCGCGCGGTCATTGGAATATTTCATTCTAGATGGGGTTGGATTTCTTATCTCTTAATCGATTCATATTGGACCGCTGGATGTTTCATTATTATCGGGCTAAAAGTTTAGCGTGCGGTTTCTTTCCTCTTCGAAAGTAAAACTGCGTCTATAATCGTTGAGAAAAAAATGTACTCGTCGGACGGAGAAATTGCCGACGGCGCTGCGCGCCGTTTCGAAAGAAAGACGACATTAGCGTTAACAATTGACGTAATATTATTACGTTGTTTCGTCGCACGGTACTATTTTCCGCATTACTTCCTCGACTAGGAAGGTCCTCGACAGGCGACGGGCGGTATTGTGTAAGCTGTTACGTAATCTCACGAGGAGGAATGTTTATTTCTTATCTCGCCGGGGCAGCCGAAAGATGCGCGCGGCATTAATTCTCACATCCTTAAACTCCGAGGACGGTTCTATAAGCGGACGGTAACTTCGGTAAAGTGACTTGAAGCATGCAACGAGAAAGTGGACTAATGCCGGTGCCTTCTAATTGATGTTCCCTAATTGAAATAATGTCCCGCCGTCTCTCCCCCGCCCCCGCCCCGTTCGAGCTCCGCGCTGTAATACTCGCGGAATTTGCGGGAGCGCAATTTATTTCTTGCATTCATTCGGAATCTTAATTTTCATTTCCTAGTTTCGAGTTGGTTGTAATTACACATTGATCCGCCGAGTCGCGCGCACGCAGAGGTGGAATTAAGGAATCGGCCGGTGGAGGGGGGGGGGAGTGCTTTTTGCTCGACGCAAAACGCCCGGCGTCTTTTCGCTTTTGATTCACTCCCGCGACCGGACTGATGATTATGCCTCGCTATACAGCGAATAATAAGCGAGAGAAGTTTCCGCTTCTTCCGCCACCGCGAGCTATTCATTGCGACCGGTCGGATAAATTATTTATTCTGCCGGGAACTTTAAGCGAAACGAACGCGGCGACGGCGGCGGAAAGAATTTTCGCGTGCTCCTCGGCATTCCCACAATTTATTTCGATTCACAGCTCGCGGTAGATAAATTCGCCGCTTGAAATTCGCGTGATAAACCTGAAAAATTCCCCGAGCAACCCTCGCACAGATTGAACGGGCCGGTTATGGGAGAGATACACACACACAGACCCTCGTTCGCGGCATCGCTTATATTCAGAACCTGCGTGAAGAATGTTCGACAACGAGGATCTCAGCAGTAATTTACAATTAGCGAGAAACGTGTATTATCCTTTCCGAAATGACACGTCTCCGTAACCTCTAATTAGCGACCGGCCTTGTGTCAAGCCATTAATGGCGACACAAACTGTCAATTTTGGACTCCAGAATCGCCAAGCTCGCGCATTGCGATTATTATTATATTAATATTAACCTTTAAACGCTACGTGAGTGACATTTCACCCCAGGTGAATTTCGGTTTTATCAAATACCGAATTATCCACTGCAAACAACTTCTCTACTTTTCATCTGATATTCAATAGTAATAAAACGTTTAATTGTATTTCTGCTTGACTTTTTTTTATTTCCAAAATAAAAAAGATATCGGAATGAAATTTCATGCATGACAGTATTAACGTGATTTTCTCTGATGACAGCTTTTAAGAATTAAATCTACGAGCGCGCAAAGTACATGTGAAAAGCTCCGTGCTGCATGTAATAAAAAAATTCCAACCCCCCTCCCTCCGTATCTATAAAATATATATTCCTGGACAACGAAGATATCAGATTTGCCGCGTGCAGCGCGGAATTCCGAGAAGAATGGCGTTTGTTTCGCGCTCGTACGTTAATTCTGCGCCGAGATACGGGCGTTTAAAGTTTTCGCGGGCGTCATAAACGCTTGGACATTTATTCGTCATTGTTATTAAAGCACAATCTATATTCGATGGCCTGGGACAGATTTTCTCGCGCGCGGAGCAACGTGAGTACAGTTTGCCGCGATACTTCCAACTTTATGCATTATACGTAACGTTGGAAATTGTACAAATAGAGTGTCGCTAAGACATAATGAAACGCGGGGTATACCGCGCGTGCGACTGGAGGAGAGCGAAGTTGGGTGCGAGCGTGCGTCCTTTACGGGGTGCGCACCCCGCTCGACGACAGCCCCGCTTGGAGGCGGCGCGCAACTTTGTAGTCGGGCCTCGGTCCCCGTCGAAGAATTCGCCGCTCGCCGATATCTCCGTGCAGAAAAGTCGCAGCGACGTGAAACAAATCGCGTTCGAAAGCTGCGGTCGTTCCGCTTCCGGCGAAGGGACAGATATTTCGCCACGTCATCGATCAGATGTGCGGTGCCTCGAGTTGGGGATGAATTTCGCACGATTCGCAAGACGCGATTTGCGCTCTCATTCGCGTCGCAGGGAATACGATGCTCCGTGTTAATATAAAAAATGTGTGAGTGAAATATATAATTTGATGGAATGGATCTTTGGCCAATGAGAGTCGTAGTCAAGCGTTAGATTTTACGCGATAAACATTACTTATGGTCGCGTTGTAAGGTCAAAGCGGAAAATTCAGACGGCTTCGTACGGGGAAGCGATTCAAGTAAATTTCCCAGGTCTGAATTCGAGCATTCTTCGGAAGCTTCTTCGGAAGCACTTACGGCGCTACTTCGTCACTCTAAACGAATCTCCCGAATGGCTCAAAGTGAAGCTCTCGAACAGTGGAATTCTTCTGCATTCCAGTTCTTGCAGTTCAGTTCGAAGGGCGAGAGAGATGACTTTATTAGCGACGAATTGTACGAAAAACTCTTACGCGTATAAATACACGTGAGGAACCTTGGTTATTCAAGGAAATGAAGCATGTGCGCCTCCTCGTCAAAATAAGCGTACACAGTACGCTGACGCAGACAGATGCGCGTTTTCACAGATTTATGAAAATATTCGCCACACACTCGGAGCCGCCACATTCGTGGACGTTCGGCATAGAGGAGCGAGAGGAGGATTGAAATCTCGAAATATGAAAAGGCACAATTCACGTCACCAATGTGCGTTTGCAGTTAGAGATATACCCGCCGCCGAGTAATAAAGTCAGAAAATGCGCACTTCGCGACTCCCGCGGGCTTCGGCTTCGTTCATCCGCGAGCCGGAAAAAGATGAATCCGAAATACACTCGCGTAATTCAGGCGGTAAGTCTAAAATATGTTCACACCGCGGCAAGCCGGAAGACAAATCTCGGTATGCGCGAGCAAAAGAAAATTGGACATCTTGGAACGAAAAGCACGCAGACGCGCGCAATCTACGCTATAATTCAAGCCAATCTCTACAAACAACAGTTTGGCTTGCTGAGATCCGGCGCCGATGTGCGCAGCAGTTACGGCCATATTTTACGGCCGCCTCCGCTGTGCATCGGAAGGATGCGAAAGAAAAGCCGAGATTGAGACGCGCGAAGACAGTCGAAGACAATCCGCGCGGTCGCGACGCGGCGCGATGCGCGCCACGCCGCGTCGCGCCGCGCCGCGCCGCGCCGCTCGGACAATTTGCAAATAGTCGGTGTTCGGTGGAAATTTACGACACACCGGAGATATTTCATTATAGGTTTTCATGGACGTCGCGTTGCGGCGCGCACGTGTATCCCGGCGGTAATATATGTCCTCACGTACCACATAACACATCCCGCGTATGTGCAACGCGTGTCCGCGCGAGAGTTCGCGCGACTTCAACTCGGGTCACGTACTCGTGATAAATGCAATAACATATAAACTGTGGCGAGAATTAGAGCCCCACGGCGATTTATATCGAGGGTTTTCGCTTTCTCTCTCCGGGCTCTTGCTCTCTTTCACTCTCGGGAGGCTGCCGGTATACGGCGGCGGCGGCGGCGGCCAGCGGCGGGTTAGTAAGACCCGTCTACAGCCGTATCGCGAAAGTTTCGCGAATCACCGGCAATCCACGTCGATTTATGCGAGTCGTAAATAAAAAAAAAAAGAGAAAAAGAAGAGAGAAAGAGAGAGAGAGGGACGAGCGGGGGGGGGGAAGAAGGAGCAACCAAAGAGAAGAGCGAAAAGTGGGAGAAGGCGGAAAACCGCCTTGAGTTCTGACAAATTGGTTCCTGGAAATTTCAAGCCCTCCCCCCCCTCTCTCTCTCTAGACTTTAGCCACTAGAAGCGTTGCGGCTACTAGGTGCGGGAAATTGAGTCGTGCCACCAATCGGAGCTTTTCCTAGAGACGAGAAAGAAGAATGTGCATTCGACATGTGCGCACGTTGAATAATCTCGCGAGCGCGGATTCCTCGTCGTCTTTCATCGAAAGCTGCGAAGGATCGGCGTCTTCTCCCGTGGAACGTTATTTTTCGAAATATATCCTTGCCGTTTTCTCTTTTTCAATATCCGAAGGATAATCGCGTCGCGGGATGTCTGCGGGTATCGATACGTTACGTCTCGGCGCGTCGGCGAGAGATATTTCCGTGCTGTTAACGTTCGCGCGGATAATTCAAACATTGCAGCGAAAACGAAACGACCGCGCGCGACACTTTGCAAACTCTCGCGTGCGAGCGCGAGCTCGTCGGGATTAAACGAAAGCTTGAGACGCACGAGCGCTTTTTAACACTTTTGAAGGCTAACGTCGCGGTCGGTCGCGTTGGATATTATACTTTTGGAGGAATGAAGGAAGCTTTCGGAAAATCGCATTCTTCTACATCTGAGGCGGACAGTGAAGGAATCGGTTAGATCAGGGCTGAAGTGCGGAAAATTAGGTGTCAGCCCGGAAAGAGAAAAACAACGGGAGAGACACTCATTGTTCCTGTGCATTCATCTTTCGCCATCTGAATATTTTTTCGCGACTTGACAGATTCGATCAGTGCCCACGATTTTCCCGCGCTCACTCTCTTTCCGCCTCCTGTCAATTTTCTTTTGCGGATCCATTTGTTGCCTCCGCGCGTGTAAATAATCAACGCGATTTATTCGCACCACGTGTCTCATTGTTTCGCCCGATCGAGCCCTCCTTCACAAGCAGCGCGGAAATTAATGCACTTGAAGATTTCGTATCACTCATCGTCCGCGTCAAAATTCCTCGGAATTTTTTCAGATGCAGCGCAGATTCCGATTAGAAAACGTTGCTTAATCGATTACAACAATGGGGAATTTTTTTCTCGAGGCAGATATATATATATATTTTTATCTTTTTTCGAACATCGGTATGCTTTTATGGTACCGAAAAGGAAATTCCATTTTTGTACCGACAATTGTGTATAATAGAATAAAAGATGACAAAAGTAAAATTTTAATGCAAAACGAGGACAAAAAGATACCGGAAAAGCTGCGTTTGCCACTTGGAATATTCGACACACCTTTGATACGCTTGAATTTGCGCAAGTCTCAGGAAATCAAACCTTAATTAGATCCTTAATTAGAACCTTAATAGATCTCAATTAGATGTCGAGAAATTGTATAAGCGGGTGAAAAATCGGTCGATTTCTCGCCCAACCAAAGATACCATGGTACATCCCCCAGCGGCTTTCGTTCCTTGTCGGCGGACAAAAGCCATTCAAGCGTTTTAGCATGTAGGCGAGTGATTAACGTTGTCCCGGCCCAGGGGAAGCCCCCAGCGAAATCCTGACAGAGTTCCTTCGATACGCCGAGATTGCAGAGCGTAATCTCGAGAGGTGTCGATGTAATCGAAAGCTGCAATTTAACGTGCCCGGGTTATGGCACTAGGCAGGTTTACGTGGATGCGTACACGCACACGCAGGCGTTCGTTGCAGCTTCGATTACACACGGCTATAGGCGCTACAAGCGCCATACTTTGATCCTTTGTGTACGTTGCATATCTCGAGAAATCCTTGTGCAAATTACGCCCGGCTACAGAGGACACCCGGCTTCATAAGAATGCTCGACGACTCGGCGAAAGCGAATATATCACGCCCCTCCCTCATCGACAAGCATCTTTCGCAATCGGTGACTTTGTGCCGCACGTGATGCGACACACAAGATGCGTTTCAGATCTCACTTCAAAGAGACGTAACTCGTTCGAGTCGGTAAACGAGCCCGTTCGTCTCGAGCGATCGCGCGCAAACGCTTACGCTATTAATCCGAATGTCTCTCTCGATATTTTTTTAGTCAAATCGCGCTAATAATAGCAATGATTATACCGAGATACCGTTGACAAAATTACATACCCTGAAACCGTGTCTAATATTGTCCATGTTATATACAGGGTGTTTAAGGAAAAAAAAAAACTTTGTTTGAGAACTTTGAGGGCGGATAGTACTCACAAAATGGAGGGAAAAAAATTCCTAATGAACATAAGTAAAAAAAATAAGTAAATTAATACTAATTATACTAGCCATCCTATTGTTTAAGGTTGTAATATTACGAGTGCAGGCACGTGACAGCCTTTTAAATCGAATCGATCGAGTATTCGCCGATTTTTCACGGCAGCATTGCCATTTTAACGTCCTGCTTTACGTCTCGTCGACGCGAAATGAAATTGTTTGTGCAAGACATTGCTCCAAGTGACTACCGGCAAATATCGGTCTCGGGGCAGCAGCTGAGAGCGGCTTCACTCACAATCTGCATAGTGGATCTAGCGGCGGTTAAAGATGAATGACATCGCCAGCGGCAGCGCTGTTCGGAGGGCTGTGCAAACATTATGGACCGTTCACTTTAAGCGCGAGGGCGTCAATATGTGCACTCCGTCCTAAAGATACGAGCTCATTCGCGTGTAGACGTACCTATGTAATTCACGTTACATTACGTGTATAATGTAACTCGTGCCATATACACGTTCCAGCGCGCAACGCCGTCCCCGTGTTAAACCGCAGCTGTCGATGACAACTCTCTCGTTGTTAGTCATGAAATTACGTTCCAGCGTCGCGTTCGAGATATTCCGGAAGGCGCAAGAACGTCAAGGGAGACGCGCGCGTATCGAGTAAATTATACGAGCTTCGCGCGCGCGCGCGCACCTGCTTTATTAACCGTCAGCGCATTGAGACTCGAATTTTCGGCCCGCAACGTTTCGACGTCGCAACGACGTCGCACTTCCCTCACTTCGTCGCGCGAAGTGCGATCGCTGACACGTCGCGATTCTGCGGAAAACTTGTGCGGGATTTTTCCAGACACAGCGCAGTTTCCGCGATCTCCGAGAGTCGTCGCAGAGTCGCTCATTCGCTTGCGACTGCGGGATCCGATCATCTCCGTGGCGAAGGCTTGGCGAAGCTGAAGCTCCGCTCGAAATCCGGCCGAAGTCGCGGCCGGCGAGAGCGGAATCACCGGGATTGCGAGTCGGCGAATTTATGAAATTGTCGCGCGAGCGCGCGGCTTACGCGCGCCGAAAGGCGGCGGCGCAACCTCGGTGGCGCATTGTCACTTAGCTCGTGAAGGAGTTCAGCTACATCGCTAGCACGTAATCGAGTGCACATCGCGCGTGCGCGCGCGTATGCGCCGCACATTGTGCATGCACGGCTACGACGCGTTACGCGCCGCTCCTCATTGCAATGAGCGCGAGCGCGAAAAGCGCATCCGCGAGACGCCCTTTCCTTCGGGCCCGAGCCTGCTCGAAACTCTCTCAGCAGCCGCGGCAGGGCGAATTAAAATATAAACTTCCGAATAAATTGTAATTCGCGCCCTCTCCTCCCGCGCGTTAAATTACTCGTATAAATTTACGGCGGGAAAGTTTGAAGAAGCGGCGCGCCATAGCGCGCGCGCATAACAACGCCGGGGAGTTTCCATTTAATTAACGACACCGAACTACGGTGAACTTAACGATTCGCCTTGTTCGTCGTTGAAATTACAAGACTACGATTTCCGAGCGGGCGAGCGAGCGAGCGAGTGAGCGAGCTCGCGACAACGAGCGAATAAAATCGCCCCGGACGGGGGAGGATTGGGGGTTTATGTCGGCTCTCCGCGACATCCGCGGCCGGCTCGACGTAAACTCGTTACAAAGTCACATTTTTTCCCTCCCCTCTCTCTCTCTCTCTCTCTCACCCCGGACAATATAACGCGCTCGCGTCCGAATTTCCGCTTTCTGTCCCGCGCTCGCCCCAAATAGGACACATAATTCAGAGCTCGGGGCGACTTCAATTACACCGGCAGCGTTACTGCTAATGCGTCTGGGTCCTTCATAAGGTAAGCGACAATGCATGACTGGGACACATAGACACGTATACACGCGCATGCACAAACCGGGAGAAGAGCTGGCACAGGAGGCGGAGGGGGGAGAGAGAGAGAGAGAGAGAATGAGGAGCGGGGAAGGGAAGGAGGGGACAAGCCCTGGAGAAGGAAACCGTTCCCCGGATCTCCAAGGCCCGATGGCACCGAGCCCTCGTCGCAGGCAAACGTGTCAAGTTGCCTTAGGCAAAGCTAACATCGGGGGTACCTCGAGATAGGTATATACGCGCCGTGCCGAGACACGTCAGGACACTAGAGAGACAATTCTAGTTAGTGCCCGGTTTCAACTCGACCCAACACCCCTTCCCCCGCCATGTAACTACCCCTTTCTACTTCTCTTTCGTCGTTCTGCCGTCCTTGCTGTCGTCACGTTGCCTAAAGAGAGAGAGAGAGAGAGAGAGAGAGAGAGAGAGAGAGAGAGAGAGAGAGAGAGAGAGAGAGAGAGAGAGAGAGAGAGAGAGAGGGAGAGAGAGAGAGAGAGAGAGCGGCGATCACTTGTGCGCTCGTCGCGCAGAACGCTGCTGGAAATCATCGCGCATTGTTAACGCGATGAAAAATTCAATACGCAGCTCCCTTTACGTTCGTTGCCGACTCGGTCGATTTAATCGCCGAGACTTATAGGCAGGGGGAAGGGAGGTTTGCGGATATTTAAACATTCGATCAATCGACCACTCGGCTATATCCGGACGCTTTGGGATTTGACGTATCCGCCAATCGGGGCGTTCTGCGCTACCGAGCGGTAGGAAATGGACGGTTTGTGATTTCTTAGGGAAATTGCTGAAATTTGTCTAACCCTTTATATACCTGACGGTATTTGAAATACTGCTCATATGCTTCCGGACTTTTTTATGTCTTACTCTACATTTCTGCGTCGGTGCTTTCAAGTTACCACCTTAGAATCACGAAATCGTCATAAAAATAATTTTTCTATTTCTTCTTTATGATTTACCCTTTTTATGATTTTTATTTGTTTATGATATGCCAAAAGTTATTTAATTACACAAAAATTTAATAAGAGGATCTCAGGTAAATTAATTCGGAATATAAAGGGTTAACGATGCGTTTCGTGCTTCTAATGGACTTTGAGGAAGACCGAAGGAAATGCATCGAAGAGATATAGATGACGTTTAGAGAGCGCGTCGAGGGTTATTGCGTTTTAATGAGCCGGCAGATCCGGGGCGAGAAATTCGGGCCGCCACCCGCGCGCGCGCACACACACATACACACACACACACACACACACACACACATACACACACACACACACACACACACACACACACACACCGCCACGCCATCGGCGATATACCGCGTGATTTGTGTAATTATAAAACTAATAAATAAAGTCGGCGGTGCGCCGGAAGAGGGCGCCCGCGGGGCGGGGCGGGAGGGAGCAATAATGGAGCGAAATAATTTATTACTCGTTGAGAGAGGGCGGCTGTACGCGGCGCGAAGTAGCGTACAAATTTCGAAGGGAGTCAGGTTGCCATTATGGTGGCTGTTGAGCCTCATGATACTAAGCAGATTGCACGTATAATAGGGTAGTCTTCCTACGACTAGCTTATGTCAACAGCTTTACGCTTTATACCCCGGCGCATGCGACTAGAAGGTATCTCGCAGCCGATTACCGAGCAAAGTGTTTAGACATTAATCTACGGCGTTGGAGGAAAACGCGAAGACATGCGTCGCCACCGTTTGATTAGTTTCGTCTCGTCTAATGAATGCCAGCGTGCTCGATCTCGATTGCGAATTTTCGATCGGCAGAGCTGAGGTCGAAATTTCGATATCGCGAGCATTTGCCTTTGGGGGTCGCGTTCCTACGTCCCGAGATATCGATACCGTCGAGCTTCGTTTTATTGTATTCCTCCGGATACGTTGCTAATGATGGTCGATTGGTTTTTGCGCAAGAAAAAATCCGCTTTAAAGCGATAATAATAATAATGGCCTCTAGCGGGCAGATAATTTTTGGTATATTTAATGAAACGAAACGAGCGCAAATGAAACGCACACACACACACACACCGATAAGCGATTTAATTCAATGTTAAATACGGGGAATGGAGAACATAAAACGAGATAAATAAATATCCTCATTTCACTCGTGGTTTTCGCAGTCGACATTTTGCGCGAGCTCTTATTTGCCTTCGCAATCCACCGTTGATCGCGCATCTATGCAGTTTTGATAATTTACTTAGCATTTTTTTCAATTATTGAGAGAGTTTACCGTTACATATATACACATATATATACCAAGTTTTCCAACAGTAACGGACCCCCCTATCCCAGAATCTATGCATTATAGGGAAAAATGACCCGAACAAAAGTTTTAGGGTTCCTGAAGTTCTGTTTTTTGTGACCTCAAATTTGACCTTGACCTCGATCTTGAAGGTCATTTGAAGGTCAACTTGCGTTTTTTGAATGGGAACCCCTATTTTTTATTGCACTGTTTTTTTTTTCTACCAATTAATTTGAACAACTGTTGTCTAAAACATTCTTTTACTTGTCTAATATTTTTTGAGATATTTCAGGGAAACTTGATAACTTTTTCAATATTTAACTTACGATATCTCGCTAACTATTTGTCGGAAGAAAAACTGGTACTAGACTTTCTTACTTTATTTAGTCTCAAGAATATATTGTTACAATAGTGCCCTGATTCTTGTTAATTTGATGATTTTGAAATTTCCAAAAGTCAGTAAGTATATACTCATCTAGAAAACAAAAGATGTTTGATTGCGTCCTACCATCGCGTGCGCGGCCATCGTAAATACACGAAGCGGATTTCGGACTCCGGCCGAAATAAAAGCACCACTCCGATCCGAGCCTACCAAACAGTCGAGACAGCTCTCTCGCGGAATTGTTGCATAAATGTCGGACCGGCAACCTCGCGCGAAGGCAATTGCGTTTTACCTCTCGCATCCGCGGCAGACACCCACGCGGCGGAATTTCCGGGCTTGCACTCGCTTCCTGCATTTTGTCACGTACATCTTCATCATGCTCGCTTCAGCGCGGTTTCCTTTCAGCACGAGCCGCCGCCGCCGCCGCCACCGCGACCCACTTTAAAATCGCGGGCCGATTCAAAAAAGATTTCCCGCGGCGATAATTCCGCCGCGACTCCGCCCGATCGCTGATACGCCCGCGGAAAATATACCGGCGGAAGATTTCCCCGATGTGAATCCGGCATTCTCCTCCGACCACTCGCGGCTGGACGTGCGCTTTGAAATTTAGCGCGGCTACAGCGTCGTTCATAAACAACCGACATTGTTCGAATCTCCCTCTCTTCCTCTCGTCTCTCTCCCTTCTCTTCTCTCCCTCGATCGACCCTGGACTCGAATTCCATCGATTTCAAGCGAATCGCGCGATAAGTGTTTACGCGCGGGAGTTACGTTTGCATTATACCGCCGTACAATGTTAAACGAGTCAATACAACACATTTTATTAATATGGAAAATCGCAAACAACATCAATTCAATAATCCGCTTTAATTCCGATATTGGACACGATTTGGAGCGAGATCATTTCGCCGGTATATCGGGCAAACGCGCGGGAATAATTTCCTACGGAGATACGTGCGACGCGCCCGTAAAATTCAACATTCCCAATGGCAATCGGCCGACGTGTCACAGCCGCGAATCGCGTGGCCGTGAAACGATCATCATCATCATCATCATCATCATCGTTATCATCATCATCGTCGTCGAATGTTCGATCTCGTTATGCATAAGAACCGCGCCGACAAATCCGATCGCACGAGCGTTTAGTTAATTATTTGCGCACAGCGGAAAATCAAGTTTATAGGCCGCGCAGGCCGCCATAAATTCCGCAACGGATGACCGAATCATTATCGATCGCGATTTCTGAACAATGTGATAGTAACATCCGAACGCGAGAAAGGGTCTCGCGACGGGACGGGGGCGGGAGCGGGGGCGGGGGCTGGGGGTGGGTGACGGCACGTGTGCGAATCCGCTGGCGTATCGTAGTCCCGGCCGCGGTCGTAGTTATGCGTAACTGCGCGCTCTCTCTCTCTCTCTCTCTCTCTCTCGCGCGCGCGCGCGCGCGCGCAAGTCGCAACGGATTCGCGTGGAATGGCAGGAAATCGGATAATTCAATTCTCATCGGTTTAATGCCCGCTCTTTCCAGCGAGTAGGGGCCGCAATATTAAGCGGATTATCGAAAACGTAGGAGCCCCGGCGAGACAGTCGGAGAATTGTCGGGCATCGTCCCGATATTGCGTCTAATTGACATCTAATGGATCTCCGGGGCAGATCCGTTTCTCCACCCCGTCGTGAATTTAATTCGATCTCCACCACGTCGTCTTCGTAATGGATATAAGCCAGACACCCGATGAAAATCAATGAATGACGTCTCCCTTCCCCCCTCCCCTCTCTCTCTCTCTCTCTCTCTCTCGCTCTCTCTCTCTCTCTCTCGCTCTCTCGCTCTCTCTTTCTCGTCCTTCTTCACTGCCGTGTCTCGCGCGCGCTCCGGCCGCTCGAACACGCGCGCGTCGCAAATGGAACGTGAAAATTCGATATCGGTGATCGCCGTGCGCGCGCGGATTCGTAATTCGCAGATACGCGCGCATTCACAGATACACTCGTCCGCGGAAAATTGCACTTGGTGGTACATCCACCTTCCTCGCCGTAGCGGAACATTCGAGATGACGGAAAAACTGAGGAAAACATGCGATTGCGCGTAACAGAGAAATCGGACGGTGGGAAAGAGCGTTTACGAGGGAGTTAAGGAGGAAATGAAAGGACGAGAAAGGACTACGCTTCTTCAACGTCACTCTCGACGTCAGCGAGAAATACGAGAAGCGCCGCCTCGCAAGTCGGGGTGATTTTCCGAAGAAATGACACACCGGAGAGTCGCTGCGACTCCCTCTTTCTCTTTCTCTCTCTCTCTCTCTCTCTCTCTCCCTCTCTGTCTCTCTTTCTTTCGCGTTCCGGCGTTAAAAGGCCCGCTGCGTTTAGCTGTGCGTCGACAATACGTCGGCTAATTATGTAAGTAGCGGCCGCAGCCTAAGCTCCGGTCGCGGTTTTATCGCGGGGAATCCCGTGTGCGCGCACGAGGCAACAGCCGCAGGTCTGCTTGCCTGCCTGCCTGCCTGCCTGCCTGCCGGCGCGTCTCCCGCGCGAGATTTAACTTTAAAGCCGGCCCGGCAATCAAGATACGGAGAGCTTACGCGCTTGAGCCCAAAGTTACACACGTTTTACGTACCAATATCCATTTTCTTGAAGCCTCCCGGATGACGCTGTAACTGCGCCGCCATCGGCGACTTACGCGGCTCAGCTCGCGAAGAAATACGCCCGTCGGGAAGGTCCGTCCGCTGTCGTTGCAGCCGCAGAAGAGACGGAGCTACTTCCCGCCCCCCTCCCGTTATCTCACGCGAGTGAATCCGGTATTAACGCGGATCGCACGGGCGCCGGCCGGTAAGCGCTTAATTATCGGCAAAATAGAGCGTACCGCGGAGACCGCCGCGGCCGGCCGGCTTCCGTCACACCTCTAAGAACTTTGTGAATAATTAAGCGCGCCCGCTTGCGCCCGGCGCCGCGCTCTGAATGGAATAACTAATTGGCCGATGCAATAATTGGCCAATTAACGGCGAGAGGCCGCAACGCGTCGGGGATGCGGAAATGCTGCGTCAAACGACCATCCCTCCCTCTCTCTCTCTCTCTCTCTCTCTCTCTCTCTCACTCTCTCTCTTCGATTCTCTCTCGCACACAGATCGAGCCAACGATCGAGAGAACCCCCTTTCTCTCGTCAGTCGCGCGTTCTTCGGGCGGTCGCGCGCGGCGCTTTCGCTTCGACAGATCGCGTTTTCCGCCGACTTTCCGCGCGTAACGACCGCGAGTAATCCGCGCGGCGGCATTCGGCAGCGGCGCAGAAGAGCCGAGGCCGCCTACAGTCGCATTGATTTTCGGCTCGTCCTCGCCCGCACCAGCCGCCGCCGCCGCCGCCGCCGCCGCCGCCGTCTGTCTCGCCGCGACTTTGGAAGTTCACGTTCCCGTCTCGCAACTATCTTAGAATTGTCATAGATTTCTCAACAGGGGTGGAAGCATAATTTGCGAGCGCGAGACGCACCTGCCCATCGGCGCCGAGGTCTGCGGCACTGGATCGACGCTGCGTCCGCCGGGGGTGCGTTTTGCGAGAGAGGTCGCATGTAGCAGGTAGTTGCGCGATTCCTCCCTTTTTACGACGAAAAGCGAAGGAAGGGAACAAGATTGTGTAATGCAATTGCGTTCCTTCGCGACGAAGGACCGGGGAAGGGGAGGGCTGGTTCTTCGCGGCCAATGCAGTCGCGTTCGATAAGTCCGGCGACTTGAGACTTCGAACGTCCAATTGCACGGCAAAGCCGCGAATATAAGTCGAACATGATACTGCCTTTGAAGCAAACCGCTTCCGCTACATCATCGAATGCTGCCTCGAGCGCGAAGAGAATCGGAAGTTTCGTCGGTCCTTCCGGTCCGACGGGCGAAACCGTTCGCGAAGTAAACGCCGGCGAATGGCGACGGGCGGGTGAGCCAAATGAATAATAATAGCCGTAATAACGCAGACATGCAGGTGCATTTCCGAACGGGTGTAAAAGCCGCTGGAAAAGCCGGCGCTGGAGATTGACCGCCAACAATAAGGGAGAAAATGGACACGCAGGCACAATTGCTGGGACCGTGTGTGCCATCGGCCGTTACTGCGCGCAGCTGCGCGCGAGCTCGAGAGTATTCGTACTTGCTGCCTATAAAATCCCCGTCGATAACACCAAAATTGGAAGGTGGAAAATAAGTTGAAAAATTTTCGTCCGCAATTGCTGCGCGCGAGTTATAGTTACGCACAGCGGCGAGCGTTCAGCTTTCGCAAACGAGGAGCTTTCAAATGTATAATTCTCTTGTCGCTTTATACACACAAGGTGCGCACATTTTTTAAATACATTTTTTTAAATACACACATATATACACGTACACGTGTGTGTAAACTGTGGAGCTGCCGATATCGCGAGAAGTACGCGCAAACATTTAGTTTTGAAATAAAAGACTTTAAATATTGCTTCTTTAGTATATCCAGCGCTGCTCTTCGTACACTTTTTGCTGAACGTAACGTCACTTGCGCGAATTATGAAAAATTATTATTTTACGCACACAAACATTCAGTTAAAAGAAAACATGTTTTTTAAATACAATCCGTTACAACGATAAACAAAAATTGCTCTCGAGAGACGTATTCCTTTTCTATATTCCCCGCGATATATTATGCGCGTACGTATGTAGAGAGAGAGAGAGAGAGAGAGAGAGAGAGAGAGAGGGGGGGAGAAGGGGGGGGAGAGAGTGGAATTATTTAGTGGCGTTAGATTCCACACGCTCGCGTTCGAAAATTAGACTGTCGAGTGCCGCGTGAAGGCACTCGTTCTCGCATAAT